>NC_000087.7:9521770-9889270 GCF_000001635.26 Mus musculus | reverse complement strand
TTCCCTATCTCTACTTTGGCCATGGCAAGTCTAACAATCTTTTTACCCTTTGTTTTTCTACCGGCTCTCTAAAATAAAGCTCTAAAACCATAGACTGTCTATGTTTTTCTAGGCTCAATGTGGGATGTCAGAGACTAAGAATCTGTTACTATTGTCTTCCCCAAGTCCACCCCCATCCGTGTATTGTCAGTGGATTCACACAGCCAGATGCACAACCAGGGCTGCATGGTAAGTATCCTTCCCTCCTCCCATGTCAGCCTTCAGAGAGCACAGAACCTCTGGCTGGCCATGTTCTCTCTCACTTCACCAACTTCCCCTACACCCACAGTTTCACACTGGATACTTAACATTACTACGAATTATTAAAATGTAACTGCATTTAAATTTAAAAATTATCTCCTCATTTGTGTTGGTAACAATCAAATGCTTAACAGATATTTGTTGGTAATGCTTACCTGTTGACATGGATACCATGAGCTTCTTATTACTTCTGGTGCTATGTGATTTTTTTTTTTAATTCCAAGCAAGATGAGGACTTGAACAATTTCTAATATCATGTCTTTGGACTCACAGCACTTACATGATGTAGTTCTAGTTTCCCAGAGACTTCCAGTATCTGTGATGAGCCATGAACTTGGGACATCTGCAACATGACCCAGAGTTTCATTGGGAGATCCCAAGATTTGATTGCTTTCTCTGTCCAAAGTATATGCTATTGAATTACAACTGCATTGTGGTTTTTATTACTCTGTGTTATTGTCATTTCAAATCCTCTTAGTTCTTGTCTGAGTTACTGAATGATACCTTGTTCTGTGAACCAGCTGCCTCTTTTGTTCTAAAGCGATTTGATGGATCTTTCAGCTTTCCGAGTTCCCTTTACTGAGAAAGACAGCTTCCCTCTGAGCTTAAGGTCTCAGAAGTTGTTGGATGTCTCAAACCCTTCCCTGGAATGTCTGGGACTCTGCAGAAAAGGAACTAAGTTTTCTGAAACAAAAGTGAGGAACTACTGGTGTCTTCTTCTTGTCTTTTGAAAATTCTGAGAACCATTCTAACAACTGGAAACTATTCAAACACATTAAAATTATTCTAGACTGAGAAATTCAACTGCATTATAATCCTGATACTTACTGACACATGAGTTATAAGGATGTTCTTTATTAAAAAAATCAAGTATTTCTTACACTCTTTATTTCATTCTAGAACACATTTTACCCCTTTTAACAGCTGAAAAATCTATTTTACTTCAATTTCATTTTAAAAAAAATCCATATTATTTTTAAAATTTTAGTGGTAATTGTAAAAAGCACCTATAAAGTGTCCCAGATGGATCATGCCCCCTCTTTCTGTGGCTAAATTGAAGTATATTTAAATAAAAAAAAACTTCTTCTTATTGAACATCTATTCTTGTTGTTGGTTTTGTTGTTGTTGTTGTTATTGTTGTTGTTAAAGGTTATTACTTGACCTCAGGAATTTTTAATGCTAATAAGGGTCTTAAGGTTCTCCAGATGTCTCCTTTCACCCTCTCATTTTATATATATATATATATATAATATATTTGTAAAATGTGGTGAGTCCCTGTATGCACATCATCTAATGTTTCTGATTCAACTCGTGCACAAAACTATCTAGATTCTGTCTTTTTAAATTGGTGTTCCTTCTCAGGGAAATGAAATACCAAAGCCTATCCGAGAGTAAGGATTTTTCAAGTGTCTCATCTCTTTGGGAATTCTAATTTAAAAGTTTATATTCACTATGGAGAATGTATTATGAGCTTGTCTAGGACATACGAATATAAATTTCTTTCCCGTTATGTTTATTTTTCCTTTGTGACTTGAAGTGGAAGCTACTCAGAGAAGAAAAAAAAAACAAAAAACAAAAATAAGAGTTATCTAAAACTACTTCTCATTAACTCACTTTCTTTAAATTGAGATTTCTGATGTTGAAGAGGAATGAAGTGAGTGTGCAGATTTTGTCCACATAATTCTTAAAGAAAGAGCAATAGTCATGTTCCACAAACACATGTATTTGACACCCAAATGAAATTGCATGGGTACTGGATAAATCCAGGCAGTTAGGCAGAGGGCCTTGAAGTCTGTTCCCACAAAAGATCAAATGTGTTTTTTGAGTGTTTATGTATTAGTATGGGTTTTATTGCCATGAAATGTATCCAGGATCATAGTAAATCTTGAACACTTTGTAACTTCTTTTCAGAGGTTTACTCCATTATGGTCATGGTTGGAAACATGGTAGCCTTCAAGACAGACACAGTGCTGGAGAAGGAGATGAGTTTTAGGACTTGATTTACAAGAAGCAGATGGAGACTGTGTCAAACTGGGGATTGCTTAAGTAAAGCAGACCTCCAAGCCTACCACCACATTGTTACATTTCTTCCAACAAGATCACACCAACTCAACAAAGACACATCTCCATCAGTGCTCCAACTACTCCACCAATGTCACACCTCATGAAACTATTTCACACCTCCTGAGAGTGCCACACCTATTGGCACTATTTATTTGGGCCCATTAACATTATTCTTAAAACTGTTCAATGGACAAAAGGTAACTTTAATGAAAGAAATAAAGAATGTTTCAAAAAATAAACAGGAGTATGTATGTCTTGGTTACTGTTCTATTTCTGTGACAGACAACATGATCAAACTAACTTATAAGAGGAAACATTTAATTGTGGTCTTACAGTTACAGAGGGCAAGTCCAGGATTTCAAGTTAGACAACATGGAAACACAGAGGCAAAACAAGTAGAGCAGTACTTGAGAGCGAACAACTTATGATGGAGATGGCAGAGAGAAATGAAAGAGAGATAGAGAGAGGGTAAAGAGAGAGAGAAAGAAAGAATGGGAGAGAGAGAGAGAGAGAGAGAGAGAGAGAGAGAGAGAGAGAAAGAGAGAGAGAGATGGAGAGAGACTGATGGGTTTTTGATAATTCACGGCTCTGTGACAAATCTCCTTTAATAATAACACAACTCCTAATTTATTCTAAACAGCCCATCACCTGGAAAACTAACACATTGGAATATGTGATCATCTGTGGCCCAAAATTATTCGAACGACTCATGTAATGATAAAAAAAATGAAATCAAGTAATAAGTGGCCATGACACTTGGTAGTATAGTTTATATCATTACTTTTCATTTCTCACAGGTTAGGGTTATTTGCATAACAAGTTTCTGATCAGCCATGATTCTCAAATAATCCAAAGGCATCCTAACCCCCCCATACACACACACACACACACATTTCTACTTGATTAACCACATTGGCATTACTTATTTGTATGGAAACATATCCCTTATTCCTGATTTAGTTCAAATCGTGGGAAATGTTGATGTACAATTAATTCCTATTCATAACAGGATAAAACATAAGTCAACAGGATTGAATCCATTGTTCCTTGGAGCTGAAGACTTCCCATCGATTTAATAAAATATTATAAATATGATTTTAAAACATGCCCTGAAAAAGTCTTATTTTCTTTTTTTTTTTCCATTTTTTATTAGGCATTTAGCTCATTTACATTTCCAATGCTATACCAAAAGTCTCCATGAACCTGCTCAACCCCCTACCCACCCACTCCTTCTTTTTGGCCCTGGCATTCCCCTGTACTGGGGCATATAAAGTTTGCAAGTCCAATGGACCTCTCTTTGCAGTGATGGCCGACTAGGCCATCTTTTGATACATATGCAGCTAGAGACAAGAGCTCCTGGGTACTAGTTAGTTCATATTGTTGTTCCACCTATAGGGTTGCAGTTCCCTTTAGTTCCTTGGGTGCTTTCTCTAGTTTCTCCATTGGGGGCCTTGTGGTCCATTCAATAGCTGACTGTGAGCATCCACTTCTGTGTTTGTTAGGCCCTGGCATAGTCTCACAAGAGACAGCTATATCTGGGTACTTTCAGCAAAATCTTGATAGTTTATACAATGCTGTCAGCATTTGGAAGCTGATCATGGGATGGATCTCTGGATATGGCAATCACTAGATGGTCCATCCTTTTGTCACACTTCCAGATTTTGTCTCTGTAACTCCTTCCATGGGTGTTTTGTTTCCTATTCTAAGAAGGTGCAAAGCGTCCACACTTTGGTCTTCTTTCTCAATAGTTTAATGATTTTAGCAAATTATATCTTATATCGTGGGTATCCTAAGTATCTGGGCTAATATCCACTTATCAGTGAGTACATATTGTGAGAGTTCCTTTGTGATTGGGTTACCTCACTCAGGATGATGCCCTCCAGGTCCATCCATTTGACTAGGAATTTTATAAATTCATTCTCTTTAATAGCTGAGTAATACTCCATTGTGTAAATGTACCACATTTTCTGTATCTATTCCTCTGTTGAGGGGCATCTGGGTTCTTTCCAGCTTCTGGCTATTATAAATAAGGCTGCTATGAACATAGTGGAGCATGTGTCCTTCTTACCGGTTGGGGCATCTTCTGGATATATGTCCAGAAGAGGTATTGTTGGATCTTCTGGTAGTACTATGTCCAATTTTCTGAGGAACCACCAGACTGATTTCCAGAGTGGTTGTACAAGCTTCCAATCCCACCAAAAAAGGAGGAGTGTTCCCCTTTCTCCACATCCTCGCCAGCATCTGCTGTCACCTGAATTTTTCATCTTAGCCATTCTGACTGGTGTGAGGTGGAATCTCAGGGTTGTTTTGATTTGCATTTCCCTGATGATTAAGGATGTTGAACATTTTTTCAGGTGCTTCTCTGCCATTCGGTATTCCTCAGGTGAGAAATCATTGTTCAGTTCTTAGCCCTATTTTTTTAATGGGGTTATTTGATTTTATAGGGTGTAATTTATTTGACTAGTGGCTCTGAGTCAATAAGACAAAAAGACCACTAACAGATTGGGAAAGGATCTTTACCTTTCCCAAATCGGACAGAGGACTAATATCCAATATATATAAAGAACTCAAGAAGGTAGACTCCATAAAATCAAATAACCCCATTAAAAAAAGGGGCTCAGATCTGAACAAAGATTTCTCACTCGAGGAATACCGAATGGCAGAGAAGCACCTGAAAAAAAATGTTCAACATCTTTAATCATCAGGGAAATGCAAATCAAAATTCTTATTTTCATAATTTCATTATTTACAGACAATTCTGTGTTATAAATAGGAATCTAGAGGAGGAAAGATGTTTAGAGTCACTGACACACACACTTAACTGAGGTATTCTTTGCACACTAAGAAGATATACCCATCCTTCTCTATCTGGAGAGTTTCTCTAGGACCCTAATGATATAAAAGTCTTCAGGTCTCTAGGCTAAAACAACATTGGTTTTGCCTATAATTTATGCAAAGTAACCTCTTTTATACAGTAATCATATTGATGTGTGTATGCATACAGAAATATACAGGTAAGTGCAGAGGATTGGGAAGGGTATACTGTTTTCTGTTACCTAACTCCCTAATTTTCCCCTAGTGACAGGGTTTCTTGCTGAACTAGGAGTGAGGCTGACATTCAGGAAGCCAATGTTATCCTTCTGTCTCTTCCACTCCCATTCCTAAGCACTGTTGTTGCAGGTGTAAGTTTGACCAAACACTTGGCTTTACCCCTGGGCCATCTCCCCAGATTCTGCTTTATTTTAAATAACCTCTGGATTACTTTTGCCCTCAATGTAATGAAACTGCTGTATAAGAAGTTGTTATTTAGAAGATGGCAATATAAGTGGTCTGTATGTGTTCAGTACAGACATGGTATATTAAGAACTACTTTCCTTAATACCTTGAGAATTGCATACAAATATTTTGATGGAATTTACTTTCCAATTATTTTAGTAACTCCTCCCAGAACAAAACATGGCCCATTCCCACCTAACTCCTACTGCCAACTTCATATCTCGTCTTCTCCCCTTTGTTACAACCCATTCAAATCATTTGTGTTTCCCATAAACTCTTGGGCATCTGGCTTCCAGTAGAGCATGAACAATCTATCACCTTCAAAGGCAATACCTTTGATGAAAACTGAATGTTCATCCCTCATCAACTGTCTATACCTTATCAGATAGTGATGAAGGATAGTGAGCCCTCCCCATTCAGTGATGGAAGACAGAATGGCATGTTTTTGTGCAGAAAGACACAGTTTTATAATTTTTTTAGGGTCTTTTTAGAGTTCTTGTGTTTTCTTATTTATAGAATTTTAGGGTTTTAAAATATTTATTAAGAATTTAAAAATTAGCTTTTTTGGGTCATTTAGTGTTTGTTTAATAATTTTAGTGTTTTTTAGTGTTTTAGGTTTTGCTTTATTGTTTTAGGATTTTTTTTTACCGTTTTTAAATGATTTTAGGGTTGTTCTCAGTGTATTTGTCGAGTTTATTTTTTCTTTTTTTTTTTTTTTTTTTTAAGCCTTAGTGTGGTTATTGGTGTTCTTTGCTTGCTTGTTTGTTTGTTTGTGGTAATGATTTTATGTTTTTCTGGTTCTTTGTAGAGATCTAGAATTTTTTTGTTGATTTTTTTTGTTTCTTTGTTTTTCTTTAGGGTTTTAGGTTCTTTTAGTTTTCTTTTTTCAAAACTTTTATGTTATTTTGTTTGTTTGTTTGTGTATTTGTTTTTTTTGTTTTTGTTTTGTTTTGGTTTGGTTTTTTTAGGGTTTTTGTTGTTTATTTAAAGCTTCAAGTTTATTTTCTTTTCTTTTCTCTTCTTTTTTTTCTTTTTTCTTTTTTAGAGTTTTAGGGTCTTTAAGGTTCTGTCTCTAAGAACATAGAAACTGAACCTATTGCTTTTAGATTATTCATAAAATGTATTCCATTCTGAAAACAAGAAAAACTATAAAGTCATGTTTGTTCATTTGCGTGTATGTCCCCAGGAGTTATAGATTATGTGTGCCTAATGCAGAGCTCTACAATATGTCCTGATCATACAGATTTAAATGTCACATCATGAAAGTTCAAGAACTATACTATAAAGCTATATTTATGTATCCTAGTTTATTCATCTTTCAAACAAATATAGTAGAAATGTCACAGAGGGTAGAATTTATTGATCATGATTTCGAAAAAGGACCTCAAAAGTCATTAAATCAAGTATCTTATACTAGCCAAACTCTACCCATCTATCCAGTCACTCCTGTAAGAATAATTGCACCTGGGTTTTGGTTAATTCTTATTAAATTCTCCAATAAAAAAAGGCCTTTATTAGCCCCCTTCCAGCTTAGTGAAAAACTCCATTCACTCTCCTTCTGAAAGCAAAAGCATTTTTCTTTCACAGACTATGTTAATTTTATAACATTTTCCCCTGGATGATTTCCATTTCCACAGTTGTGTTTGCCATGACTCAATATTTCATCTCTATTCAGACAACACCTCTCATATACCACAGGTTAATACAGAAAGGCTCATTTGTGTGTCATGCCGAGGAAGCAGAATGAACTTGGGGGATACAGAAGAGGTAAAGACACAAGAGCAACAGAAGTATCATTAAGCTGGATACTACTCTAGAATACTGCATGCTATTCATGTATCCTGGGGATCCAGAAATTCATCTAGACTGGACCCTAGTTATCTGTATGTAGTCTGAAGCTTAGTCTATTCACTGGCAGCTCCCATAGCTTTGAACTGATCCAATGATTGTTATCTTCCACACACAACCCAGTAGTATCCAAGGTACATTCCCTGTCACAGGCAAAAGCCCGGAAAAAGAAAAGAAAGCACTGTACTGTGTGCTAGGGTAGTGCTCATAGACGGTATTGGCAATCTGCACTGAATCTATTACCACAACTGCAAAGGTATGTGGCAGAGGCAATAAAAGGATCACCATGCTTCCCATTTTATCTTTCCAGTCTATATATCCACTCCCAACTCTACACACTATGCTCCTAATCCTAGGGATCATTTAGACATCTCATAAATATCACCATGTATAACCCCAGAAGATGAGAGAAGTTTGAAGCACATCGATAGATTTTAAGTCTGACAATTGTTGATGTCATAAAAACAATTTTCTGAGCAGTGTTGTGCTTTTTTCAAACTATGTGGCAAGAATGGCCCTGCCAAGATCTAAAGCAGAAATAATAGTTTTTGTTTGTTTGTTTGTTTGTTTGTTTTTCTATTATTATATTGGAACATTTCATCATAAATTGCACTTCCTCAGTCTTAAATTAACAGGTGATTCTTACAGTTATTTGCTGCCATCTCTAAAGTCTGGGCAAGGCAACTCCTGTGATTCTCCAAGCCTTAGTTCTTACCAGTTCTGGGCTATATGCTGACAGGATAATGTTCTAAACAGGGAACTCTATGGATACCCAGATTTCAATAGTTTTCCCTTCAAAAGTATAGTAAAAAAATTCCAATTGTACATTTATTTTAGTATTTCTGGTCAAAGTTTTCCTACTGAAGTGACAGAAATTTTTACTATTTTTATATCTTTATACTAACATTATATTTCTGTTTGATTTGTAGGGGACAGGTTTATTTGAGACAGTCCTACATTACTCGTGCTCACCTCAAACTCGCTATGTACATATGGACAGACAAAGGCCTTGATCCTCCTGCATTCAACTGCCAAGTGCTGGGATTACAGATTATAGTACCATAGCTATTAAAATATTTTCTACGGCTGATAAAAGAGGTGAGGATTTGACTTTAGGATTTGGGTATTTTTCTAATTGTAGTCATAGTTTACATTGAATAGAGTCATTATGTGAAAGGTAACAGAGAATCTGGTCTTTCAGATTTCTACTCATTAGTAGATCAGTTAATACATTTAAATATCTGCTAAAAATGTCATGGCATACAGGAAAACAGTAGTTTAAGATCTTGCCTAGGGAGGTTTCTGATTTTTAAAAGATTCAGAAAAGAGGAGTAGATTTATGAGTTTAAAATGAATGAGCATGTCTTATCTAATTTGCCAATTTTATACATAATAATACAAAATATAAACTTTAAGTTTTTAGAATTATTTTCGCAAAAACATATATACTTATGATCAAATGAGCTAGAATTACTCATAACAAATATTTAATATTATAAACAGCCACCTCACACCAGTCAGAATGGCTAAGATCAAAAATTCAGGTGACAGCAGATGCTAGCGTGGATGTGGAGAAAGAGGAACACTCCTCCATTGTTGGTGGGATTGCAGGCTTGTACAACCACTCTGGAGATCAGTCTGGCGGTTCCTCAGAAAACTGGATATAGTACTACCGGAGGATCCAGCAATACCTCTCCTGGGCATATATCCAGAAGATGCCCCAACTGGTAAGAAGGACACATGCTCCACTATGTTCATAGCAGCCTTATTTATAATAGCCAGAAGCTGGAAGGAACCCAGATGCCCCTCAACAGAGGAATGGATACAGAAGATGTGGTACATCTACACAATGGAGTACTACTCAGCTATTAAAAAGAATGAATTTATGAAATTCCTGGCCAAATGGATGGACCTGGAGGGCATCATCCTGAGTGAGGTAACACATTCACAAAGGAACTCACACAATATGTACTCACTGATAAGTGGATATTAGCCCAAAACCTAAGATACCCAAGATATAAGATACAATTTCCTAAACACATGAAACTCAAGAAAAATGAAGACTGAAGTGTGAACACTATGCCCCTCCTTAGAAGTGGGAGCAAAACACCCTTGGAAGGAGTTACAGAGACAAAGTTTGGAGTTGAGATAAAAGGATGGACCATATAGACACTACCATATCCGGGGATCCATCCCATAATCAGCTTCCAAATGCTGACACCATTGCATACACTAGCAAGATTATGCTGAAAGGACCCTGATATAGCTGTCTCTTGTCAGAGTATGCCTGGGCCTAGCAAACATAGAAGTGGATGCTCACAGTCGGCTATTGGATGGATCACATGGCCCCCAATGAAGGAGCTAGAGAAAGTACCAAAGAAGCTAAAGGGATCTGCAACCCTATAGGTGGAACAACATTATGAACTAACCAGTACCCCGGAGCTCTTGACTCTAGCTGCATATGCATCAAAAGATGGCCTAGTCGGCCATCACTGGAAAGAGAGGCCCATTGGACACGCAAACTTTATATGCCCCAGTACAGGGGAACGCCAGGGCCATAAAAGGGGAGTGGGTGGGTAGGGGAGAGGGGGTGGGTGGCTATGGGGGACTTTTGGTATAGCATTGCAAATGTAAATGAGCGAAATACCTAATAAAAAATGAAAAAAAAAAAAACCTTAACTTTAAGAAAAAAAAAAAATAAAAAAAATAAACAGCCTTAATTTTTGTTGAAAAAAAATGAAACTTATTCTGTTGAATTTATTGTTGTCTGTTATTTTGATAAGTATTTCTGAGGTTTTTAGAGATCTAAAGACAAAATATTCAGTTTATTTTTTATGCTAATTTCCAAGTAAGTTAGTATACTGGGTCTAGGCTGCTAAGCCCAATGCCCACACTACAAAGAGGTTCTAGCTTTTGGTCTGTAAATGACTACAGTGTTTTTGCCATGCTATGAAAGGTTTAAAAATTGCTTTCATTTGGAGTATTTATTTATTTTTTTATCTTTAGTCCCTATCTGTTTCCTGAACTGACTCATAATGGCAGCTCCCTCCATGTTGTTTGCAGGCAGGAAATGATCTCCTGTTCATTTCTAATTGAATATCCCCCAAACAATTAACCAACCAAATTAAAAAAAAATGGTTAATATGGTAATTGCCTCAGATGTTACATGGAAACCATTTGAGGACTACAGTGATTGTTACATTAATGGGGAGATGATCTAAAATAGTTTGGTGATATTCTTCCACAGGAGTATTTTGCCAGGGTTGTTAGGAAAGTTGTTTCCATACACTTTTATTTACGAAATAGGGACTAAGTTTAGGATTGTAAAAACTAATTTGCTAGTTTGAGTTGGTTTTCTAAAATTAACAACAGAGTCCAGATGACAACAATAAGTAATATTTCTCTATCTTTCAACTATACCTGAGGCTGACATATTGTAAAAACTGGTAATCCTCTCTTCATCTCTCAGCAAATGTCTGCCTCTTGGAAATTTATGATCTAGTCTCCATTAAAATTCTTAGTGGTTTTCATTTGTATACTATGTAACCATACCTCTCTGATGTACAATTCAGTAGGACTAAAAAAGAACAAAGGATAGTTAGATAATGAGCCTTAATTCAGTTTCATTTGTTGAACACAAGGCTTGTTTCTCCATTCCTAATTGATACATAGGTATACGAGGTTAATTATAAAATTATTTATTATACCAACCACTGGTTTTTCTTGTTCTTTATTGAATTTCTGTACACCCACATACAACTTCTGAAACATATTTTTATACTGCTCATATATTTTGTTGTTGATCATGTCCCTGTAAAGCAAAGTAATGAAAGCAGTCAAATTTATACAAAAAGAAAAAGAACGCTCAAAAAAAATTAAATTGTTCTTTTCATAGTATAAAAAGAAAAATAGCAGTAAAAAATCATCTAATGCGAAATAATTACAGATTTTTTTCCTAAGAGATTATCAGAGAAGTTTTATTTTATGTTTTAGATTTTCAAAATTAAAGTTTACAGACAGACAGACAGACAGACAGACAGACAGATAGATAGATAGATAGATAGATAGATAGATAGATAGATAGATAGATAGATAGATAGATAGATAGATAGATAATCTTGTTTTCAGAAAATTAATTGTATTTCAAAGTAGGGTTTCATTCTGTTCTACCAAATAGAAGGTCTAATTTTTTTTCCTATATTGACTCATTTAGGACTTATTGTAAATCATAATTCAATTAAAATATACAAATTGCCTGCATATGTAACTGATTCTTTTCCATACTGTTAAACATAATAAACCATAAAGTACATTTCTAAAATTTGGGGAAAACTTCTGAATTTCCACAACAAATGTAAATCAAATTTTAAAATCTCATTAACATTTACTTAAAGTAGAAAATACCTTTCTGTTACTCGCACCAAGCAAGTCAAAGATCTGTGTGACAAGAACTTCAAGTCTCTGAAGAAAGAAATTGAAAATCTCAGAAGATGGAAAGACCTCCCATGCTCATAGATTGGCACGATTAATTCAGTAAAATGGTCATCTTGCCAAAAGCAATCTATAGATTCAGTGAAATCACAATCAAAATTAAAACTCAATTATTCATAAAGATAGAAAGAACAATTTACAAAATCATCTGGAATAAACAAAAAATCCAGGATACGGAAAAACTATTCTCAACAATAAAGAACTTCAGGGGAAAGCATCCTCGACCTCAAGCTGTAGAATAGAGCAATAGAGATAAAATTATATGCTAATGATACAAAGACAATGACTTCATTAAATACACAGGCAAATGGAAGGATATAATATATATCATCCTGTGTGAGGTAACACAATCCCAAAATTACAAACATGGTACACACTCACTGATAAAGGGATATTATTCTAAAAATTCAGAACATCCAAAATGTAATTCACAGACCACATGAAGTCAAGCAGAAGGAATATTAGAGTGTGGGTGTTTCAATCCCTCTTAGAATGGGGAACAAAATACTCCTTGGAAAAAATATGGTGCAGAGCTGAGACTGAAGGAATAACTATCCATTGTCTGCCCAACCTGTTGATCCATCCCATATACAGACACCAAACCCAGTCACTGTTGTGGATACCAACACGTGCTTGCTGACAGGAGCCAAATATGGCTATCTCGTGAGAAGCTCAGCCATTTCTTGGCAAGAAAAGAGGCTGATGCTCACAGACAACTATCAGACTGATCATGGGGTCCCCAGTAGATGAGTTACAGGAATAACTGAAGGAGCTGAATGGGTTTGCAACCTTATAGGTAGAACAACAATATGAACCAACAAGAATGTCCAGAGCACCCAGGGACTAAGCACCAACCCATGGTTCCAGCTGCATATATAGCAGAGTATGACCTTGTCAGACATCAGTGGGAGGAGAGGTTCTTGGTCCTGTGAAGGCTTGATTCCCCAGTGTAGGCATGTACCAGGGTGGGGAGGGTAAAATGGGTGGATGGAGGAAGACCCTCATAGAAACACAGAGAGGGAAAATGGAATAGGGATTATCTGTGGTGAAACAAAGAAAGGACTAATATTTGAAATGTAAAGAAAGATAATATCTAGTAAAAATAAATAAATAAATAAATAAATACATAAATAAATATAAAAATAGTTACAAAATACTAAGTATAAAAAGAATAATTCACTATGATGTCATACAGTATATTAATTAATATTTCCTAATATAGAAATTATGCTAATACTATATAGTTAAAAAAATTATATATCAAAAAATGTACCTTCAAATTTTCCCAGAAGATTTTGTACTGGAAGTCTATAAAGAAATTAAAGTTTTAAAAAGTAAGAATGCAGATGTTAGAGTTTGATGGCTCAGCTTTTGACCTACAGGCATGACAATGAGAGTTTGACCCACACCACTATACCCTCCAAGAAATCCATTAAAATTAAAGATTAATCATACAGAATTATTGTTTGGAATATACATCATATGCAAAATATTAATGCAGATTATTTGCTATACAATCAATTATACTTTCATTGAAATACTTACACTAAGAAGGAAATAATAAGTTTGAACATATTACAGTGTATCTCCAATTACTTCTTCAGAATTTGCATTCTAATTATCATTAGTTACTAGAGATTCTGTTCTTGGTTGGTAATACAACAAGTTATATAAACATTTTTGTTTTTTTTGTTTTTTTGCAAATATTAATGAAATACTTTTCGCCTGACTGGACTTATATTTTAATGCTACACAAAGAAGCTCTGGATTCAATCTTCAACAATAAAAAATAAATAAATAAAAAATAAAATTTAAGTATAAAAAATATAGAAGACATGTTTCTTTAGGCCCCATTAAATTTGTCAGGCTGAGTACTTCATTTTCAAGGCCAGTCCAAACTGCACATGTGCTTTGAGATAATACTGACATATAGAGTTAGAGCTTACCTTCCTATACCAAAACAACACATACATAAACACAGCCTTCCCTGAATTATGTCTGAAGTACCAGCTCTTCGGAGGTTGAGAGGAGCCTCTGGATTTGGAATCAATTTGGGGCCTATATATGCAAATTTTGAAAATCTGGCCTTTCAAAACCAGGTAAAGGAAAATGAGGACTGGTCTTCAGTTTGTTTTTAATGAATTCCTGGCTGGCAGCAGCAGTACAGAAAAGGATATATTCTGTTTCCACCACTAACTGACCCCCAGTTTACTCACAACTCACAATCCCAGGCCCCAAGAATACTTTTAGGGTCTCCAATTCCCTAGCCTTCCTGCTTTCTGCTAGGTGATAATCTGTTCAATCTCCTGCCCATAGCAGAAAAAGTTCTCTGTTTTTCTTGGGTAAAGTGGATTGTGAACCCAGAAGCATTAACCGCAGGAGTCCAATGAGGGTCACATGCTCTCCTTTTTCCTTTAGTAACACCTTCATCCCTCCACCATCATCCCACTGGGACCCCCAGATGAACCAGGATTAACCATCTTTCAACAGTTCACTGACTCCCTCCACAGAGACTTCTCCCTACCATGCTTCCTCAAGAACTTTACTTCCTCAGGAACTCAGCTTCCTGGCCACCACAAAGCATACTGAGTAACAGGGTTTGGACAGCAGGAAAACAATCTTAGCCAAGCCCATTGCAGATGCAGATTGGCCCTGTTTACACATTCCTACAAAGGGTGAGAGTGGATTTATCAGTCATCTGTCATCAAAGTAGCAAAAAGGAGGTAGTATTATAGCTTCCACTACTACTAAGAGTTTTTCCATTTTTCAAGTTTGCAGTGCTAACTTGAAAGTAAGAAAAAAAAAAAAACACCAAAGAAGTCTCTCCTACTTTGTTTTAGTTGAAGGGACTGTCTTGTGTAATTCTAAATTGTTTTATTTATTACCAAACGTGTTTTTGCACATTTGTATTTTTACAACATGCATATCTGGTGTTTATACAACATGCATGTCTGGTGCTCTTAGAAACTAGAATAGGATGGCAAAATCCCCTGGATCTTGAATTAAACATTGTTGTGAGCCATTATGTGGGTCCTAGGAATAAAACCTTGGTTCTGTCCAAGAGCAACAAGTGCTCTTAATGTCTAAGTCATCTTTCATTCCCTGCCCTCTGTGTGTTTTAAAGTATGTTGGATCGTTTCTCTCGATAGATGTTTAATTTTACTATACAGTGGAAATAATAAAAATATGACACTTTCTTAATATTTTCTATTTCCAGAAAAGAAATAAAAACACCATAATTTGAATACATTGTGTAAATCGTAAAAAGACTTTCAGCAAAAAACGATGTGTATACATTTCAGTATATGTGTGCATAAGAAGGTCAGAAATAGACAATTGTTTTATCCTTAATTAAATTCCAACTATTTTTTTTTAATGAGACAGGGTTTCTCTGTATAGATCTGTTTGTCCTGGAACTCACCCTTTATACCAGGGTGGCCACAAACTCAGAGATTTCCCTGCTTTTTCCTCAAAACTGCAGGTATTAAGGCATGTGCCACCACTGTCTGAAACAACTTAAAAGTTGAGACAGGATATCTCTGAATCTGCAGCTCAAACGCCACTAGCCTGGCTAGCCAGCAATCTCTATCCACCTACTCAGCACTGGCCTACAGAATGTACTTTTAACGTGGATTCTAGACCCCCATCTTAATTCCATATAATTTCAAGGAAAGCAATTTACCAAAATAACCATCTCTGTAGACCCCTTGTGAGATTTGTTCTACAGTAGTCACTACCATTATTATTTTATTTTTTATTGCTCTAATCATGCCTAAGTTTAGGCTCCTAAATTGTTTAATGCTGTTTTTGCTTGTTTCTTTACAATAGAAAATTGGTTTTCTTGCTCAGTTTACATTATACAGTTAATTGGGTAAACAAACTTGTCAGACTCATATTTCACTCATATTTCATTTGTGAGACTTGTTGCTGTGTTTTGTTTGCTTGTAAGGGTTTTTTTTTTTTTTTTAAATTTGGTGGGTTGGTTGAATTTTTTTGTTTGCTTGATTATTTGGTTGCTTTTTTTTTTTAAATTATGTTTTGTTTTTTTTTTGTTTTATTATTTGTTTTGTTTTGTTTTGATTTTTCCACAACTGAAGATGAAACTCATAACTTTTACTTGGTGCTTTACCACCGAGATACATCTCCAGGTAAACATTAGTTCTAAATGTTGGGTGAAAAGTCATCTGTATGTGTTTTAAGGAAAACTATGATTTCTGTGAAACCTAAAATTATTCCCCTATGCTATAGGGTCTATAGAGATGTAATGCCCTCTTCTGGTCTCTTCAAAAAACAGGCAAATATCTCCAAAATCACATACTTCCACATATATCCATCATACTGTCTAATTGATCTTTTAGAAGAAAGAACAATAAAAGACTAAAGCATGAAATATAGTGGAAAGCTAGTGTAAGTCACCCCAAAGCTGGGCCTATGCTCAAGTCCCAGGATGAGCTGGCCAGCACCCCAGTGACTCGAGAGAAAAACCACACCTGATGCAAACTGCAAGAGGTTTTATTATCAGCAAGCTGAGGATGAAGTCCTCCACCATGCAGGGCAGGGGAGATTGACCCTGAGCAGTGACAGTAGACGGCTTTTAACAGCTAGCTGAGGAATTGGAAGGAGTTGGGAGGAGAGTTGGGAGAAGTTGGGAAGAGTTGGGAGGTGTTAGGAGGAGAGTTCTTTTCTTCTGGGTGTCCTTGCTGAAATTTACAAGGCAGGAGTGGGGAGTGAGATCTTTCTGAATTTTTATCTTATTGTCCTTGGCAAAGGAAGGGAGGCATCTCTGGTTGTAAAGTGTAGAAACAAAAAGCCTTTTTGCTGGCTATAGAGAAAAAGAGGTTCTTTCTAGCTGTATTTTCAGAGATCAGGGAAAACAAGCTTGGGTAACATCTAGAGGCTTTACCTTCCTGGGAGAAACACTTTAAGTTGGGGTCACACATTCCCCACTCCTTCTAGTATAGAGTTCTTATCTTAGAACTGGAAAAATTAAACCTCTGGCCCAGTTGTCAAATAAGGCCACCATGAGTTTGCATCTTTAGGATTTGTAACATTGAGAGCCTCAGAATCTCCTCAAATGAGAATAGAGAGTCTCTTGTAAGTGGTAGCAGAGAGGGAGGAGGTTCCTCTGCAGTGTCTTCAGAGTGTGAGCAGGGCCAGGCTACTGGACCTCCGTATGGTCAGGATGGGTAACCAGGCACATGCTGGAGGAGCAGCTGGACTTGTATCTGGGATCAAGGTTCCTGGAACAATAATGCCAGACCAGGACAGGATCCCCTACTTGACTTTTATGTGGCACTGTGGTCAGTTTCTGGTTCGTTCCTTTTTTTTTTTTTTTTTTTTTTTTTCAGCAATTTCCAGGTGTCCTTTTCAAACCAGTTCTAAGGCCTTCAATTGAGCTAGAAAGGGTTGGGAGAAAAGAAACATCAGGGTCACACATTCCCCCTTTCTGTTTAGGGGGCAGTCCCCCATGGTGAATTTCAAAGGGTGTAAGTTTAAATTTTCCTTGGATGTTCTGTACTTGGAAAAATCTGAAGGGAAGGAGAGTTGTCCAATCTTTTCTTCAGTCTCTAAAGCCAATTTATTCAAGGTTTCTTTTAATGTTCTATTCATCTGCTCTTCCTGTCCTGAACTCTGGGTTCTATAAACACAATGTAACTTCTGATTGATCCACAATTGTCTGGCTAACTCTTGACTTACTTGGGTAACGAAAGAGGGGCCATTGTCTGAGGAAAGTACCTCAGGGATGCTGAATCTTGGAAAAATTTCCTCTAATATCTTCTTTGCCATGATATTGGAGGTCTCTTTCTTAGTAGGGAAGGCTTTACTCAACCTGAAAAAGTATCTATAAAAACTGATAGATATTTATTACTGTACTTGGCTGATTTTACTTCAGTAAAATCTAATTTTCAGTATGTTTCTGGACAGTTACAGCTTAGCCACCTTCCAGGGGTGTTCTTGTTGTGTCCGGTATTGATGAGGACACAGGATTGGCATTTATTTGAACTATCTTGAGCAATGTCAGACATTTTTATAACATAGTAGTTTGAGCTCTTAACAGTTTCTTTGAGCTTCTTATTTCCCAAATGTGTGAGCCTGTGCAGACTGGCTACATATTGTTGCCCTTTTCTGGTGGGCAGGTAATAGCAACCATCCTGGGTCTTATCTACTTCCTGAGGAGTGTACCCACATATCTCAGGTATTTTGCCAATTAGTTACTGATCTTCTGAGTTTATTTAAAGCCTGTGTCTTTGAGTTTATAATGGTCTTTAAGTTCTTTATTTTTCTCTTTGAGCCACCTGTTTTTCTGCCAGGTAAGCCATCTGATTTCCTTTCCCTCTGGCATCAAGTCCTTTCTGGTGACCAGAACAATGTATGGTGGCTAGTTTTTTTTTCCTTTTTTTTTTTGTTGTTGTTTTGTTTTGTTTGTTTTTTTATTTGTTTTTTGTTGTTGTTTTGTTTTGTTTTATTTTGTTTTTTGTTTTGTTTTTGATTTGTTTTGTTTTGTGTTTTTTTAAAATTTATTTTCAAGTTTTGGCTTCTAATAAGCTCAAAATTTTTTTTATTATTAATATCTTTTCCAGCAGAAGTGAGTAGCCCCCGTTGCCTATAGATTGTCCCACATATGTGAATGGTGGTGAAAACTTACCTGCTGTCTGTGTAGATATTGTTCTTTTTCTCTTTTGCCAGCTGCAAAGCTTGTGTGAGTGCAATTAGCTGTGCTCTCTGGGTTATTGTCCCTTCAGGCAAGTTGCTGGTGCAGGTGGTTTGTTTTCCATTGCCCAGTGCTGGCTCAGCCTTTTACCTACCTTTAACCAAAAACCTGCTATCATCCTTGCACCAGTTGGGGTAGTCTGGCCATGGCTGATCAGTGAGTTCTTTCTTAGTTCTTGTTTCTTCTGCAAGGATGCCCATACACTGGTGCTCTGGTAGGGATTTGTAAGCTTCTGACAGCAAGGTGGCAGAATTCAGGATAGCAGGGTGTACAAACTGCACTCTCTCAGTCAGTAAGAGGTTCTGATAATGGGTCATGTGAGATTTAGGCATCCAGTGATCAGGCGGTGGTCTAATGCTGATTTCTAAGGCACGGATCTACCACTATCATTCCTTGACCTAGAGTCAGTTTATCAGCTTCTTTGAGAAGTAGGGCCAAAGCATCGATAGCTTTTAAGCAAAATGGCCATCCACTGGATACTGGGTCTAGTTTTTTTTTTTTTGTTTGTTTGTTTTTTTGTTTTTTGTCTTTTTATTTTTTTTTGTTTTTGTTTTTTTTTACCAGTATTCCACAGGTTGTTTTTATGGCCCCAGAGCTTAGATCAGAACCCCACTTTCTTTTCCTGCTCATTCCTCTATATAGAGTGACAGGCTTAGTCAGGTCAGGCAGGGCTAGGGCTGGTGCGCTAAGCAAGGCCTTTTTTAATCTCTTTAACGGCCTACTGGTGTATGGGGGTCCATGAGAAAGTCCAGTCTCTTTAGTAAAGGGGTAGAGTGTGGCTGCCAGAGTGGCAAAGCTTGGAATCTAGAGTCTACAAAACCCAGCCATTCCCAAAAATTCTCTCACCTGCTTTAAGGTTGTTGGGATGGGGATATGAGTTACAGTCTTTTTCCAAGCTTCTGTCAACCACCATTTCCTTTCCCTGAGACTATAACCCAAATAGGTTACTTCTGTCTCGCAATTCTGTGCTTTCTTAGCAGATGCCTGGTATCCCAACTCGCTCAAATCTGCCAGTAATTTTCAGTTCCCAGTCTGCACCATTTTTCGGTGGTGGCAGCAAGAAGCAGGTCATAAACATAATGAAGAAGAAAAACTTGGGGGATTTCTGACCTGAACAGTGCCAAGTCCGAGTGGAAGGCTTCAAAAAAGAGAGTAGGAGAGTTCTTGAATTTTTGAGGTAAATGTCTCAAAGTTAGTTTGTCCAGCCTATCCCTAAACTGGGTCTCTCCACTTGAAAGCAAAGATTACCTGACTCATGGGATGTAGTTTTAGGCAGAACAATGTGTCCTTCAGGTGCAGGACTATATAACAATGTCTGTCAGTGTGGAGAGAACTAAGTAGATTGTAGGAGTTAGGGACAGTAGGATGAATATCTCATACTCTTTCGTTTACTTTTATTAAGTCTTGTACTGGAGATAAACATTAGTGCCTGGATTTTTAACTGGTAGTAATGGAGTATTCCATGGAGATTGACAGGGGACCAAAACACCTAGTTCTATGAGCCTTTGAATGTGAGGTCTGATGCCCTCTTGGGCCTCTCTGCTCATGGGGTATTGTTGTACCCCAATAGAATTCACACCAGTTTTCAGCTTCACAATGATGTGGGGCACAATGTTGCCTCTCCCATACATTCCAACTCTGCCCAGGCTTGAAGATAATCTCCCTAACAAGGTCATTCTAGAAATTTTCTCGATGTGGCTTGAGGCTCATATAATCTATTTACTTCTTCTAATTTTGAAACTAAAATTATATAGAGAGGGGCTTATCAAGAGACTGAATTTGCTTCCAAAGAGAAGCTTATTTGGGCTTTTAATGTGATAGTAAGTCTCTACCCAACAATGGCGTTGACATTCAAGAATGTTGAGGAAGGAATGAGTTACTTGGCTTCTTCTTAAATTAACTTTCTTATCAGTGGTCCAAGAGTACGGTTTCTGATCAGTAGCCACAATTACTACGTTTTTTGTTGTTTTTTGTTTTGTATTTTTTTTGTTTTTTTGTTTTTTTTTGGTTTTTTTTGGTGGTTTTTTTGTTGTTGTCTTTGTTGTTTTTGTTGTTGTCCTTCTATTTCTCCAGTGGCTCTTTCAGGACTGAAATCTCTGCTCTAGTATCAATAGTGAAATTTGTGGGTGT
This sequence comes from Mus musculus, assembly GCF_000001635.26. Lineage (NCBI taxonomy): Eukaryota > Metazoa > Chordata > Mammalia > Rodentia > Muridae > Mus > Mus musculus. Next base: position 9,868,449 of record NC_000087.7, on the reverse strand, counting down.
CCCCTCCACAGTTAGGATTGCCCCAGGCTTGGGGAGGGGTCTGAGCCCTGACTCTCCTAGTCATCATCTTTTAGGGGAAAAACCTTGAGCTGTCTGGTATTTGTTTCTTTTTTGGGGCAGTCTCTTGCCCAGTGTTCCTTTTCTTTATAGTATGTACATGGGTCCTTATCTAGAGGTTGTGGAGGTCCTCTGGAGTTCTGAGGTCTTCTCAGCCCTGTGTTACCCAGGTACTCTTTCTGCCTACTTTGTCTCCCTTTTCTATAAACTTCTTTATCACCTGTGAATACAGCCACAAACCAACTTACATTTTTTTCAAGGCTTCTATCTCATCTATTTTCTCTTTACTCAGCCACTCTCTTTTTTCTTTGTCTTTTTTCTTCTTCAGTCTCAATTTCTTTTTAATGTAGTTTATTAGGTATTTTCCTCATTTACATTTCCAACACTATCCCCAAAGTCCCCCATACCCTCCCCCTCCCCCACACCCCTACCCATTCATTACCACTTTTTGACCCTGGCATTCCCCTGTACTGGGGCATAATTAGTGTGCATGCCCAATTGGGCTCTTTCCAGTGATGGCCTACTAGACAATCTTTTGATACATATGCAGCTACAGTCAAGAGCTTTGGGGTACTGGTTAGTTCATAATGTTGTTCCACCAATAGCATTGCAGATCCCTTTAGCTGCTTGTATATTTTCTCTAACTCCTCCACTGGGGTATCTGTGATCCATCCAATAGTTTACTGTGAGCATCCACTTCTTTGTTTGCTAGGCCCTCGCATAATCTCACAAGAGACAGCTATATCAGCGTCAATTCAGCAAAACCTTGCAAGTGTATGGAGTGGTGTCAGTGTTTGGAGACTGATTAGGGGATGGATCCCTGCATATAGCAATCTCTAGATGGTCCATCTTTTTGTCTAAGCTCCAAACTTTGTCTCTGTATCTCCTTTCATGTGTATTTGTTTCCAATTCTAAGAAGGGGCAAATTGTCCGCACTTTGGTCTTCGTTCTTCTTGACTTTCATGTGTTTGGCAAATTGTATCTTATATCTTGGAGGTTTATTAGGTTTCAGAGCTAATATCCACTTATTAATGAGTACATATCCTTAGCATTCTTTTGTGATTGAGTTACCTCACTCAGGATGATGCTCTCCTGGTAAAACCATTTGCCTATAAATTTCATAAACTTATTCTTTTTAATAGCTGTACTATTAGTAGTAGAACTCCATTGTGTAAATGTACCACAATTTTGTAACCATTTTCTATGGAGGGCATCTGGGTTTTTTCCAGCTTCTGGCTACTATAAATAAGGCTGCTATGAACAAAATGGAGCATGTGTCTTACTAGTTGGAACAGCTTCTGGATATATGCCCAGAATTGTATTGTGGGATCCTCTGGTAGTACAATGTCCAATTTTCTGAAGAATCGCCAGACTGATTTACAGAGTTGATTTAAAAGCTTTCAATTCCATCAACAATGGAGGAGTTTTCTGCTTTCTCCACATCCTTGCCAGCATCTGCTGTCATCTGAATATTTGATCTTAGCCATTCTTACTGGTGTGAGATGGAATTTCTGGGTTGTTTTGATTTACATTTCACTGCTGATTAATGATGGTGAACATTGTTTCAGGTGCTTCTTAGCCATTCGGTATTCCTCAGGTGAGAATTCTTTCTTTAGCTCTGAGCCCCGTTTTTTAATGGGGTTATTTGATTTTCGGGAGTCCTCCTTCTTGAGTTCTTTATATATATTTGATATTGGTCCCCTATCTGATTTAGGATAGTGAAAGATCCTTTCACAATCTGTTGGTGGCCTTTTTGTCTTATTGAAGGTGTCTTTGCCTTACAAAAGATTTGCAGCTTTTTGACGTCCCATTTGTCAATTCTAAATCTTCCAATACAAGCCATTTGTCTTCTATTCAGAAACTTTCCCCTGTTCTCATATCTTTGAGGCTTTTCCCCACTTGCTCCTCTACAAGTTTCAGTGTCTCTGATTTTATGTGGAGCTCCTTGATCCACTTACATTTGACCTTAGTACATGGAGATAGGAATGGATTGATTCACATTCTTCTACATGATAACCACCAATTGTGCCAGCACCATTTGTTGAAAATGCAGTCTTTTTTTTCCACTGGATGCTTTTAGCTCCCTTGTAGAAGATCAATGTACAATAGCTGTGTTGGTTCATTTCTGGGTCTTCAATTCTATTTCATTGGTCTACTTCTCTGTCACTATATCAGTACCATGCAATTTTTATTACAATTGCTCTGTAGTACAGCTTTGGGTCAGTCATGGTGATTGCACCAGAGGTTCTTTTATCCATGAGAAGAGTTTTTCTATCCTAGGTTGTGTTTATTGCCAATGTATTTGCAGATTGCCCTTTCTAATTCATTGAAGAATTGAGTTGGAATTTTAATGGGGATTTTATTGAATCTGTAGATTTCTTTTGGCAAGATGGCCATTTTTACAATGTTGATACTGACAATCCATGATAATGGACTTTCTTTCCATCATCTGAGATCTTCTTTAATTTCTTTCTTCAGAGACTTGAAATTCTTATCATACAGACCTTTCACTTCCTTAGTTAGAGTCATGCCAAATTATTTTATATTATTTGTGACTATTGAGAAGGGTGATGTTTCTCTTATTTCATTCTCAGCCTGTTTATTCTTTGTGAAGAGAAAGGCAATTGACATGTTTGGTTAATTTTATACCCAGCTAAATGACCGACGTTGTTTTTCAAGTTTAGGTTTTCTCTGGTTGAATTTTTAGGTTCACTTATATATGCTATCATATCATCTGCAATAAAAGTGATATTTTGAATTCTTCTTTTCCAATTTGTATCCCCTTGGTCTCCTTTTGTTGTCAAATTTCTCTGTCTAGGACTTCAAGAACAATGTTGAATAGGTAGGGAGAAAGTGTGCAGCCTTGTCTAGTCACTGATTTTAGTTAGATTGCTTCCAGCTTCATAGCATTTCATTTGATGTTGGGTACTCTTTACTGTAAACTGCTTTTATCCTGTTTATGTATGGGACTTGAATTCCTGATCCTTCCAAGACTTTTATCAAGAATAGGTTTTGGATATACTTAAATGATTTCTTTGCACATAATGAGATGATCATGTTTTTTTGTCTTTGAGGTTGTTTATATAATGGATTATGTTGATGGTTTGCCATATATTAAACCATCCCTGTATCCCTGGTATAAAACCTACATGGTAAGGATGAATGAAATTTTTAATGTGTTCTTGGATATGATTAGGGATATTTTTACTGAGTATTTTTGTTTCGATATTCATAAGGGCCATGTTCTGAAGTTCTTTATCTTTGTTGGATCTTTCAGTGGTTTAGGTATCAGAGTAATTGTGGCTTCATAGAATAAGTTGGGTAGAGTACCTTCTACTGCTATTTTATGGAATTGTTTGTGCAGAATTGGAATTAGATATTCTTTGAAGGTCTGATAGAACTCTGCATTAAACCTATCTGTTCCTTTTTTTTTTTTTTTTTTTTTTTTTGGTTGGGAGACTATTAATGCCTGCTTCTATTCCTTTAGGGTACATGAGACTGTTTAGATCATTAACTTGATCCTGTTTTAACTTTAGTACCTGATATCTGTCTAGAAATTTGTCCATTTTGTCCAGGGTATCATGTTCTGTTGAGTATAGCCTTTTGTAGAAGGATCTGATGGTGTTTTGGTTTTCTTCAGGATCCGTTTTTATGTCTCCCTTTTCAATTCTGATTTTGATAATTAGAATGCTGTCTCTGTGCCTTAAGGGATGCTAGCTAAGTGTTTATATATCTTTCTGATTTTCTCAAAGAACCAAATCCTCTTTGGTTGATTATTTAAGGAGTTCTTCTTGTTTCCACTTGGTTAATTTCACTCCTGACTTTGATTATTTCCTTCCATCTACTCCTCTTGAGTGAATTTGCTTTCTTTATTCTGGAGATTTTTTGTGTGTTTTCAAGATGCTTGTATGTGCTCTCTCTGGTTTCTTTTTGGAGGCATTCAAATCTATGAGTTTCCCTCTTAGTAATGATTTCATTGAGTCTCATAAGTTAGGGTATATTGTGGCTTTATTTTCATTAAACTCTAAAATGTCTTTAATTTCTTTCTTTATTCCTTCCTTGACCAAGATATCACTGTAAAGACTTTTGTTCATTTTCAATGTGAATGTTGGCTTTCCATTATTTATGTTGTTATTGAAGATCAATCATCCTAAGTCCTTGGTGGTCTGATAGGATGCTTTGGACAATTGCAATATTTTTTATCAATTGAGGCCTGTTTTATGACCAATTATATGGTCAATTTTGGAGAAGGTACCATGATGTGCTGAGAAAAAGTTATATCATTTTGTTTCAGGATAAAACATTCTGTAGATATCTATTAAGTCCATTTGTTTAATAACTTCTGTTAGTTTCACTGTGTCCCTGTTTAGTAACTGTTTCCACGATATGTCCATTGATAAAAGTGGTTTGTTGAAGCCTCCCACTATTATTGTGTGAGCTGCAATATGTGCTTTGAGCTTTCTTTAATGAATTGCACTGCCCTTGCATTTGGAGCATAGATATTCAGAATTTAGAGTTCCTCTTGGAAGATTTTAAATTTGATGAGTATGAAGTGTCCTTCTTTTTTTTTTTTTTTTTTTTGAAAACTTTAGGTTAAAAATCAATTTTAATCGATATTTAAATGGTTACTCCAGCTGATTTCTTCAGACCATTTGCTTGGAAAATTATTTTCCAGTCTTTCACTCTGAGATAGTGTCTGCCTTTTTCCCTGATATGGGTTTCCTGTAAGCAGTAGACTATTGGGTCCTGTTTTTGTAGCCAGTCTGTCAGTCTATGTCTTTTTAATGGCGAACTGAATCCATTGATATTAAGAGATATTAAGGAAAAGTAATTGTTGCTTCCTATTATTTTTGTTGTTAGAGTTTGCATTCTGTTCTTGTGGCTGTCTTCTTTTTGGTTTGTTGAGGGTTACTTTCCTGCTTTTTCTAGGGCATGGTTTCTGTCCTTGTATTGTTTTTTTTTTTTTTCTGTTATTATCCTTTGAAAGGCTGGATTCATGGAAAGTTAATGTGTGAATTTATTTTTTATCATGAAATAATTTGATTTCTCCATCTATGGTAATTGATAGTTTGGCTGTGTATAATAGCCTGGGCTGGCATTTGTGTTCTCTTAGTGTCTGTATAACATCTGTCCAGGATCTTCTGTCTTTCATAGTCTCTGGTGAAAAGTCTGGTGTGATTCTGATAGGCCTGCCTTTATATGTTACCTGACCTTTTTCCCTTACTACTTTTAACAGTATATCTCTATTTAGTGCATTTCTTCTTCTGATTATTATGTGTCAGGAGGAATTTATTTTCTGGTGCAGTCTATATGGAATTCTGTAGGCTTCTTTTATGTTCATGGGCATGTCTTTCTTTAGGTTTGACAAGTTTTCTTCTATAATTTATTGAAGATGTTTGCTGGCCCTTTAAGTTGAAAATCTTCATTCTCATCTACTCCTATTACCCGTAGGTTAGGACTTCACATTGTGTCCTGGATTTCCTGGATCTTTGAGATAGGATCTTTTGCATTTTGTATTTTATTTGATTGCTGTTGCAATGTTCTCTATGGAATCTTCTGCACCGGACATTCTCTCTTCCATCTCTTTTATTCTGGTGCTGATGCTCACATCTATGGTTCCAGATTTCTTTCCTAGTTATTCTATCTCCAGTGTTGCCTTACTTTGGGGTTTCTTTATTGTGTCTACTTCACTTTTTAGGTCTTGGGTGGTTTTATTCAATTCCATCACCTGTTTGGTCATGTTTTCCTTCAATTCTTTAAGGGTTTTTTGTGCTTCCTCTTAAGGTCTTCTACCTATTTAGCAGTGTTCTCCTGTATTTCTTTAAGTGAGTTATTAAAGTCATTCTTGATGTCCTCTACCATCAACCTGAGATATGCTTTTAAATATGGGATTACCTTTTTGTGTGTTTTGGCGTTTCCAGGACTGGGTGAGGTGGGAGTGCTGTAATTCTGATGACGGTGAGTGGTCTTGGTTTCTGTTAGTAAGATTCTTATGTTTGCCTTCCATCATCTGGTAATCTCTGGAGTTAGTTGTTATAATTGTCTCTGGTTATATCTTGTTCCTCAGTGATTATGTTATCCTCTATCAGCAGACCTGGGAGACTTGTTTTCTCCTGAGTTTCAGTGTTCAGAGTACTCTCTGCAGGCATGATCTCGTCTTGCAGAGAAGGTGCCCAGATATCTGGTGTTCAAACTTTCCTCCAGGCAGATGTTGTGATCCACTCACTAGAGATATTAAGATCCCATGGAGAGTCCTGTGGGGACCTTTGGGTTGTCCACAGACTCTGCCCCCAAGGTGCCCGGTGCTCTCATGGACTGGAAGGGACTTGTGACCCTGGTCAGACCGGTTTCTCTGCCTCCCTAATTAATGCAGTCTCAGGTACTGCATGATAGGATTGGAGAAGAAGTTGATTTCCACTAACCAAAGGTCTTAAGATCTCGTGGATGATTCTGTGAGGACCTTGGGACTGTCCTCAGACTCTGAGCAAAATGTTGCCCAGGTGCTGGCACAGACCAGAAGGACTTGTGACCATTGTCAGGCCAGTTTTTCTGCTTCCCTAATTAATGCAGTCTCAGATCCTGTGAGATTGGATTGGAGCAGAGGTTGTGTTACATTCATGAGAAGTCTTATAATCCTATTGAGGGTCTTTTGGGGACTTTAGGGGTATCTGCAGACACTGAGCCCAATGTGCCCTGGTGCTGGCTTGTCAGTCTCTCTCTTCTGGTACACTTTCTCTGCCTCCTTAAACAGGTGTTGTAAAGATAATGTTTTCAGACTCTCTAGACGCTGTAACCTTTTCCTAATGTCAGAAGAAGACTGCCCTATAGAAGCCATGACACCTGTCACCTGCTGGCACGCTGAAGGAGGGTCAAAGGTAGTGTAACACTTCTATACCTTTAAGAGGTACTCTAAAAACACTGCTGAGGGCTCCTTTTTCACTTGTACGATCTCTCTTACCTTGGCCAAATTGGTGGGGCAACTGCCAGCTCCTTTCAGTCCTATTATCAGAGCCCAGCAGAAAATTGTCAATTGCTCCATAAGGTCAGTCCTGTCAGGACATGTCAGAGGGAAGGCTGCATCTATTTTATTCAGAAGTTTTATTGGTAGTCAATTGGCCTCAGCATGCTCTTTCTTTCCTCTCAGAATCCTCTCCTCCTCCTCTGTGGTGAAAGAACCTGTAAAAATTGATGACAGTCATCCCAAGTATGCTGAAGAGAGAATATGAGAGATTCCATTAGATTAGCAAGGCTAGAGGGGTTTTCACGAAGGAGGGTGTGATTTGCTTTCCAGTTATTTAGATCAGAGGAGGAAAACGGCCGTTACTGAAGGGGCTGCAGTTGTCTGAGGTCCGCTGGATGAGGGTCATAAGTACATAAAGGCAGTGCGATGGTTGAGTCTGGTCCCTCTGTGCTTCGAGCTCCCAGGTCTTGGGCTTTAGCAACTGGTCCTTCCCCAAATATCTAGTGGCACCCTGTTGAGAGTTCTTGGTGGGGGGCCAGTTGGGAATATGTGGGTGGGGTACTGTGCCATTTTGGAGGTTCTTCTAACTCTGGATAGATCTTGGGAGAAACCGAGGGCTGCAGTTCAACGGGTGCCAGTTTTAACTTTTTTTTTCCCTCTGGATGGCAGGTGCCAGAACTGGGGAGCCTGGATTATCCTTTTGAACCCAAGGCTTTAAACAGGATGGGAGAGGGGGGATCCTGTGCTAATTTTTTCTAGATGAGAATGTAGGGCACTCAATCTGGCTGAGACCCTGGTCCCCTCTGTAAAACAACACTAAGAGTTGTAAACAGAACCAAACCAAGGGTGCCCTCTAGTGGCCAACTAACATCAAAGCTGGCCATTCTGTAGAGCAGAAAGTTCTCTAAAATCTATTTCAGACATCCACTGAGAGAGTGTGAATCTTAGTCTTAATTTCAGTCCTGTGCACAAGGGTCAGTCCAAAGGGCATGTTAATAGTGGGTCCCATCATCAGAGTTACGTACAGGGGAAAAATCAATATATACACAAAAAAAGATTACAATAACCAAGACCAGGCCCCAATAAGATGGCCGAGAGAGCACACACTCACTTGGCACCCAGTAACAGAAACAGACAGCCGAGTGAGCACACTCTCACTTGGCACCCTGATAGGAGATCTCCAGGTAACCCTGGAACTCCCTCAGAACTCCTGCGATGTCCCACAAGGTGGCAGCCGGTTTCTCCTCACATGTCTGTCAGTAACTCTCTTCCATCTGGGAGAGGGAGTTCGTTGCTCTCAAGAGCATGTACAAATGCAAACCGAGAATAGTGAATTCAAACAGAGCTGACAAACGAAGATAGAGACAAAGATAGAGGAAATTTATAGAAAAAGATAGAGACAAAGATACAGACAAAGATAGAATCCTACCTCCAAGCAGGGTCTCTGAGAATTGGGGTAGGCCACAAATCCTGGTGGAGAAGCCCCAAATGTAAGACCTCAGAAGCTGGGCCTCCTCTCAAGACCCAGGATGAGCTGGCCAGCACCCCTGTGACCCAAGAGAAAACCACAACTGATGCAAAATTCAAGATGTTTTACTATTAGCTGGCTGAGGACAAAGTCCCTCTGCCTAGCAGGGCAGGAGAGTTGGACACCGAGCTGTGACAGTAAGGGGCTTTTAACAACTAGCTGAGGAATTGGGAGGAGTTGAAGGAGAGTTGGGAGGAATTGGGAAATGTTGGAAGGAGAGTTTTTCTCTTCCTGGTGTTCTTGGTGAAATTTACAAGGCAGGAGTAGGGAGTGAGTTCTTTCTGAATTTTTATCTCCTTGTCCTCGGAAAAAGAAGGCAGGCATCTCTGGTTGTAAAGTATAGAAACAAAAAGCTTTTTTGCTGGCTATAGAGAACAAAGAGCTTCTTCCTAGCTGTATTTTCAGAGATCAGGGAAAACAAGCTTGGGGAATGTCTAAGGGCTTTACCTTACAGGGAGATATACTTTAAGTTGGAGTCTCACAGTAGGACATTTTTTCTACCACACACAAAACTTTACACAGAAAATTATTTCAATTATTTATAATAAATATATAATATTTGGTTTGAACCAAATGTCATATCCATATAAAATGCATGGTAGAATTCCAAAAAAACTTGTAATACTTACTTTAAACAATTCATACATTTACACCCCACAGCACTTCTTCATAACTGTACTACCTTTGCTGAGATCCTTCTTCTTCCCAAATGGTCCCTCTCTTATTTTTATAATGGTTCTCCATTTCTTTGTATGTATATCTGGGAAAATCTCATGCAGGTGGTTGTATTGTACTAGTTGCTATCTTTGTGTGATCACAAGGTCTAAAGGACCACAATCTGGTCTTGATCTACACATATAAGAGCATCTGACCCTGAATTGCTCTTTTTCCTGAATCTACTTCTCCAGTTAAGGGATCACAAACACCACTTTTGAAGTACTCTATCAAAATGGGAAAAAAAATGAAAATATTACACCATATCTTCATCTGTTTCTACCTGAGGTGATATATTCTCATCTTTGTCAAATGATGGGCTCTGTACTATATAGACAAAGAAAATGGAAACATAATATGCTATATTAGTAAAAGGGAATAAAGTATTAATGATTTGAATTTCTCAGGAAATACAACCAATGTGAATTTTTGAAACAGCTTTTAGAAATGACATAATTACATACATGAAATCGGTATAGGTATAGATGAGAAGTAAGGTTTCCAAATTATAGGGCCAATGAATATCTTTACCAATATTATAGAAAAAAAAAACTTCCCTAACTTAAAGAAAGATGTGGTCATGAATAAACAAGAAGACTACAGAACGCCAAATAATTTGGACCAGAAAAAAAAAATTCTGCCATCATATAATAGTCAAAACACCAAATGCACAAAACAAAGAAAGAATATTAAAAGCAGTAAGGGAAAAATGGTCAAGTAATATATAAAGCAAGAGGTATCAGGATAACACATAACTTCTCCACTGAGACTATGAAAGCCAGATATCTAGGGCAGATGTCATACAGAATGTAAGAAAGCAGAAATGCCAGCCAAGACTAATATATGAAGCAAAACTCTTTTAACATAGCTTAAGAAAACAAGGTATACTGTGACAAAACCATATTTACACAATATCAACCAATGCATCCAGCACTTCAAACGATAATAAAGGGACAATTTTAATATAAAGAGAGGAATTACACTTGAGAAAAAACAGGAAATTAAACTTGAAGGAAACCTAAATGAAGATAGCTACAAGAACAAAATTCCAACTCTAATAACAAAAATAACAAGAAGCAACAAGGACTTTTCCTTAGTATCTCTTAATATCAGTGGACTCAGTTCACCAGTAAAAAGGCATAGAATAACAAAATGGATGTGTAAGCAATATTCAGCATAACAGAAACAAACACCAAGGACAAAGTCAGACATTACCTTAGACTAAAAGGCTGGAAAAAAACTTTCCAAGCAAATGATCCCAAGAAATAAGCTGGAGCAGCCATTCTAATATCAAATAAAATTGACTTTAAACCCAAAGTTATAAAAAAAGTCAAGGAGGGAAATTTCATATTCATTAAAGTTAATATTTACCAAGATGGACTCCCGAATCTAAACATTTATACTCCAAATGCAATGACATCACATTCATAAAAGAAACTTTAGTAAGCTCAAAACACACATTGTACCACACACAATAATATTGGAAGACATCAACACTCCTCCCTCATTAATGGACAGATCCTGGAAACTAAAAATAAAAAGATACGCGGTGAAACTCACAGAATTTATGAAGCAAATACATTTAGTTGATATCTATAGAACATTTTATCCTAAAACAAACGAATGTCCCTTCTTCTCATCACCTCACGATGCCTTCTCCAAAATTGACCAAACACTCAGTCACAAAACATGCCTCAACAGATATAAAATTATTGAAATAATTTCATGCTTCCTATCAGATCACCACAGACTAAGGCTGATCTTCAACAATAATATAAATAATTGAAAACCCACATACACATGGAATGTGTACAACAATCTAGTCAGTGACAAAACAGTCAAGAAATATAGAACTAAATTATAGACTTTTTAGAGTTTAATGAAAATGTAGCAACAACATACTGCAAGTTATGGGACACAATGAAAATAGCCCTAAGAGGGACAATCATAGCTCTCTCTGAATGCCTCTAAAAAGAAACTGGAGAGAGGATATAGGAGTAGGTTGACAACCCACCTTAACACTATAGAAAAAAGGAAGCAAATTCACCCAAAAAGAGTTGAAGTCAGGAAATAATCAAACTGAGTGCTAAAATCAACCAAGTGGAAACAAAGGAACAATACAAAAATAATCAATCAAATTGGGAGCTTGTTCTTTGAGAAAATCAACAAGATAGATAAACCATTAGACAGACTAAATACAGAACACAAGAACAGTATCTAATTTAGCAAAACTAGAAATGAAAAGGGAGAAATAACAACAGAAATTTAGTAAATTTGAAATATCACCCGATCCTACTATACAAGGCTGTACTCAACAAAACTGGAAAATCTGGATAAAATGGACACTTATATAGACAGATATCATGTACCAAATTCAAATCAGGATCAGATAAACCCTGTAATTACTTTTACCACTGTGAGGAGACGGCCTCAAGGTCGCCATTACAAGATGGTGCTGACAACAGCATTGTCACCATTGCTCATGGTGAGTGCACTCAGGCCTCATGGTATCTTTCCATTACCTGAGCCCTGCCTCTCCCATGGCGTCATCAGGCTGATGGTGGGCATCCAATTCCGGTGGTGCACATCCCCCACCTTACTTCTAACCATATTTGCAGCCTATATAAGGGAGGGGATTTCTGCTCTATGGGTCTCCTGTCTTGAAGCTGTTCATCTATCTCTCAAAATGTATTAAAGCTTTACTGCAGAAAGATTCGAGTGTCCTGCATGCATTCTTGCTGGCAAGATGGTAGCATGTGTAATCTGGTGCCAGAAACCCAGAATCAACATCGCTGGCATTGAGGAGAACCCCTGCAAATGGGGTGGATTCAGAACTGCAGGGAAAAGATAAGTTTCGTGAACCTCTTATACCTTTTAATTTCGGTCTTAATCTAGATGCACCCTAGGAAGGGGCAGTAGAAGCTCTAATGTTGTTTGCCCTGGCCCTCATTCTGTTTCTTATTCTGTCCATCAAGGCTGGTGCTGAAATTTGAGGTCCATCGGGGCTGGTGCTGAAAAATGAGGTGTTGTCAGTCTGATATAGATAAGTGGCAGCACTGAGGTATCTTCTAAGCCTTCCATAGATAAGGGAGCAGAGTGCTGTGTTTACTTTCACTTTGCTTAAGGAGTACTATAAGTCGGGTGTAGATCAGCTGCAGGCACTCACTCTATCATGGGCTCATCACAGTCAGTGATCACCACATTACAGGCAGTGCTAAAGCAACATGACCTGCAGGTCGCCTCCCATATGCTGCAGAACTTTGATAAGGAAGTGGATCGCATTTCTCCCTGGTATGCCTATTCGGGGTCACTAACTGTAGCCTTATGGAATAAGCTAGGAAGGGACCTTGACAGTAAGCATGAAGAGGGAGAATTATGCATTGGCAACAAGGCAGTTTGGAAGCTGATAAAAAACTGTCTAGAGGATGAAACATGCCAACCAGCAAATGTGGAGGGACAGGGAATACTAGAAGAGGTTCAGGACAGTATGTCAGAAACCTAACAGAGTGAGAGAATGGGAGCTCGAAAAAAGAAAGACATGTCCAAGAAAAAGGGCCCTCCCCGGGATTCAGAAGGAAGGGGAGAGAGAAAAGAGGACAGTAAAACTGATCCCTCTACTAAGAAAAAGCCTCACATGTAATTCAACATTACCTTGAATCTTGGAGTGCTTGGGGACAACACAAATTTCTTAGAACAGATAATGGACTGGCCTACACCTCTCAAAAATTTCAAAAGTTCTGTCTCCAGATGAATGTAATTTATTTAACTGGTTTGCCATACAGGGACAAGGCATTGTGGGACATGCCCACCACACTCTTAAAACTTACCTTATCAAACAGAAAGGGTGAGTCGACTGAGGGTGGCCGTCTCCATGGTAGTCTTTACTCTTAATTTTTTGAATATTGATGAACAAGGCCACACTACAGCATATCGTCACTGTTCAGAACCAAACAGATCTAGAGAAATGATCAAATGGAAATATGTCTTAACCGGAAAATGGAGAGGCCTGCATCCTATTTTAATAAGATCCAGGGGAGTTATTTGTGTCTTTCCACAGGAAGAAGACAAAACTCTTTGGGATTCAGAATGCCTCATCTGAAGGATCCTCCCTTCAGAAGATGTGGACAAAAGATGGAATACTGAAACAACGATGGATACTGACCCTTCTACTGGAGATCCTGGTTTCTAGTGTATCGGGGGAATTGTGTTGGGGTATTATGTCCACCTTTCCCGTGCCCATGCCTGTCATGTACAGTGCACAAGTTTTTCCACATTTCTTTACTACTGATAAAGAGCTGGGACTTGCCTTTTTACCATTAGATGGGCAAATTCAGGCTCTGATGGAAAAAAATAACTTTTCCCTCAAAGGAAGTCTGTGCTTTGTAATGATATCTGACTTGAAAGACGTACGCAAGTGTATATCCTTATATAAACAATCAGCGGCCTGGCTGAAAGCTGCTGTTGGGAAACCCACTCTGAAATAATAGCTAATGCCTTGATAATCCAAGGTTGGTGGCCAAGTCATAAATCCAGGAAAGCTCTGCCCCAGCAACCCAGAATGGCACCCTTTTGTAAAGGAAGATCCTCAGGAGACTCCATGCTTCCTTGGACTTGTTTCCAGAGCAGAAAACCCTCTTGGGTGGTTGAAGGATTTATTTTTTCCTTTTCCCCATACATAAGTGTAGAGATTAATGAAATCCTTTCTGGACATGATTTTAACTTCATGGATCCTGATCGGGCAGATGCTAACCCTTTTGGTCAATGGTTACTTTGTTGGATTAATGAGAGCTGTACCGATCTTTCACCGATGGCCATGATTGGAGGTGGATATAGTGAAAAGGGCCAAATGGGTTTTGAGTAATAGGGCACTTTGAGTGCTGGTTTGGGGTCATTCGATCGGTCCTCCTCTAATACTAAATATAAAGCATTTAAAAGGGTGAATTATACTGTCACCCCGGTTTGTGTTTGACCCCCTTTCTTTGGGTGGAAAGTAATAAAAGTTTAAATAGTAATCAATTAGAGTTAGATTGCTTGCTTAATAAAAGTTTCTATACCCTTTGTTGGGATGCTACTAAGTATCCCTTTGTTTTGGTTACTCATGTGCCTAGATTTGTTCCAGTTCCTGTGGAAGCCTCTAGACTTTAAGCTTATTTAGAGAAAAGAGAGATTTTGGAATCTCTGCTCTTATAGTTGGCTTGGTAGCAACAGCAGCAGTAGCTGCCTCTGTCACGGTTTCAGCCCTTGCCTTGTCTGCTACGGTTCAGAAAACACCAACCATAAAATAACTTTTGGCAAGAGTGACATTGGCCCTGAACAGGCAGGCCATGGCCAACTCCCAGATACAGAGAGGCCTCATGTTGGTAAACCAACGGATCGATCTGGTCCAAGAGCAGGTGTATATTCTGTGGCAAATGGCTCAGCTGGGTTGCAAACATAAGCTGCCTAGCGTCTGTATCACCTTAGGACAATTTGAGAATTTTACATGTGCAGCTAACCTGTTAAAGGCTTTGTCTCGTTATTTGTTACAGAATTGGACCATAGAATTTGAACAGACATTCCTGGAGCTGAGGATCACCATCTTATAAGTCAATTCGACATGTCTTGACCTGTCATTGATGGAAGGATTTTCTACCTGGATTTCTGCAGCATTCTCCTACTTCAAGCAATGAGTGGGGGTGGGTTTGTTGGGAGTGGCTGTGTACGGTGGAGTACTGCTCCTACTATGGATGATCTGCAAACTTAAAGCCAAAACAAGGAGGGACAGGATGGTAGTAACCCAGGCTCTTGTTGCTTTGGAGCATGGTGTCTCCCCCGATATATGAATATCGATGATGCCCAAGCAATAAGGTTGCTGGCCATCCAGCTCCACAAAACCCTGAGGTGAGTCTTGCTGCATGGGGTGGAGCGGGTGTGATTTAACAGCCCAGGAGAGTTGTGAGTCTAAGCACTGCACTGGAATGACTTTGTGGTCTAATTTGAGCTTCTTCCTGGGAGATATGTCATCTTTCAAGAAGGTTGAGTGTCCTAGTGTCCTTCCCCTAGGAAAGACGACATTGGAGCTGACCAAGACCCCTCTGGGTGACGAGCCTGGGAGGAGGTTTTGTGTAAGGACCCTATGCTTGCACACTTGGGATTTGACCTCTATCTCCACTCTCAGTACTGGGTGGCCTGTTGCTTCTAACATAAAAGAAAAGGGTGAGATGTGAGGAGCCGTCCTCACAGTCACCATTACAAGATGGCGCTCACAACACCATTGTCACCATTGCTCATAGTGAGTGTGCACAGGCGTCATTGTATCTTTCCCATTACCTGAGGCCTGCCTCTCCCATGACGTCATCTGGCTAATGGTGGGCAGCCAATCCCGGTGGTGCACGTCTCCAACAATACTTCTAACCATACTTCACAGCCTATATAAGGGAGGGGATTTCTGCTCTCTCCTGTCCTGAAGCTGATCATCTATCTCTCGAGATGTATTAAAGCTTTACTGCAGAAGGATCCGAGTGTCCTGTGGGCGTTCTTGCTGGCAAGACTGTACTGTGGGTCATAACACCCCTAAAGAACTAGAAGCAATCGTTAATAGTCTCCCAACCAAAAATAAGCCCAGGATTGATGGGTTTAGTTCAGAATTCTATCAGATATTCATGGAGACCTAATACCAATACTCCTCAAACTATTATGCAAATTTAAAAGAGAAGGAACACTATTTAATATGTTCTATGAAGCAAGTTTACAGCTATACTCAAACCATACACAGACCTAATGAAGAAAGGACTCTTCATACCAATTTCCATTATGAATATCGGTGCAAAAATACTAAATAAAATCATTTCAAAACGAGTCCGAGAATACATCAAAAAGATAATCCATCATGATCTACTTGGCCTCCTTCTTATGATGCAGGGAGGGTTTAATATCAAAAATCCATCAATTAAATACATTATAGAAAAAAAAACCAAAGAAACAACAAAACTCAACTACACAAACCACATAATCATCTGATTAGATTCGGAGAAAATAGTTGGATAAATACAATGCCCATTCATAATAAGTCCAGGAAAGATCAGGAATTCAAGGCATACACCTAAACATAAAAAAAAGAAAAAAAACCCAGGATTTAACTTTAATCTAAATGGTCAGAAACAGGAAGGAATCAAAAAAATCTGGGACTGGACAAGGCTACCCATTATCTCCCTGCCTATTCAATAGAGTATTTGAAATCCTAGCCAGAGCAGCAATTATACAAAAAAAAAAAAAAAAAAAAAAACGAGAACAGATGAATACAAATTGGAAAGGAAGAAGTCAAATGTCTCTATTTCCAGAAGATATGATAGCATGTATCTATGACCCCAAAAAATTTCAACAGAGAACACCTAATCCTGATACACATGTGTTTTGCAAATTGTATTTTATATCTCGGGTATACTAAGTTTCTGGGCTAATATCCACTTATCAGTGTGTAAATATCATTTGAGTTCTTTTGTGATTGTGTTACCTCACTCAGGACGATGCCCTCCAAGTCCATCCATTTGCCTAGGAATTTCATAAATTCATTTTTTAATAGCTGAGTAGTACTCCATTGTGTAAATGTACCACATTTTTTGTACCCATTCCAATGTTGAGGGGCATCTGAGTTATTTCCAGCTTCTGTCTATTATAAATAAGGCTGCTATGAACATAGTGGAGCTTGTGTCCTTCTTACCGGTTGGGACATCTTCTGGATATATGCCCAGGAGAGGTATTGTGGGATCCTCTACTAGTACCATGTCCAATTTTTTGAGGAACCCCCAGAGTCTTACAGAGACAAAGTTTGGAGCTGAGACAAAAGGATCGAGCATCTAGAGACTGCCATGTCCATCCATCCCATAATTAGCCTCCAAACGATGACACCATTGCATACACTAGCAAGATTTTGCTGAAAAGACCCAGATATATCTGTCTCTTGTGAGACAACGCTGGGGCCTAGCAAATACATAAGTAGATGCTCAGTCAGCTAGATAGAGTATGTGAATGTGTGTTTCTGTATCAATATATGTTTTTTTTTTTGTGTGTGTGTGTGTGTGTGTGTGCATTTGTTTATTTTTTTCTTTGGTTGTTTTGTCCTATTCAGTTAGTTTGGTTTATTTCATTAGTATTCTTTAGATAACTATTTGTTTCCTAAAAAGTGACAGACAGTAGGAATCTGGATTAGATGAGAAGTGGGAAGGAACCTGAAGGAGTAACTGTTAGGGGAAACTGTAATCAGAAAATACATCTCAAATATAGCTTCCCCTCCCTCCTCTTCTTGAAGTCCTTCCCAGGAAATCACCTTCCCCAATGCATTCCTCCTCTCTTTCTGTTCAGAGAAACATGGATATAAAACTGCCTTGTCATATCAAATTACAGACTAGGAACATCCTCTCCTATTAAAGCTAGAAGTGGCAGCTCAATCAGTTGAAAATATCTCAAAGGCAGGCAACAGAGACAGGGAGAGACTTTTCTCACATTGTTAAGGGTTCCACATGAATCCCAAGCTACATAAATTTTACATATGTGCCAAGGGCCAAGGTCATTCTCATGAATGCTTCCTTGTTGTCTCAGTGTCTGTGTGGCCCCAAGAACTCAGGTAAGTTGATTCTGTGAATTTTCTTGTGGTTTCCTTGACGTACTTGACTCCAGTAAACCTTCTTCCTTTTTCAGAGATCCCCTAAAGTCAAATGAAATTTTGACTGTGGTTCTTGCATATGCCTCCATCAATTGCTAGTTGAAGTCTTTCTCATGACAGTTATGCTAGACTCCTATTTGCCAGTATAGCAGAACATTGTTAACAATATCAAGGATGTGCTCTATTTCATGGCATATATCTCAAGCTGGTCCAGCCATTGGTTGGCCATTCCCTCAATATTTGTTCTAACTTTACCCCTGCACATCTTGTAGGCAGGAGAAATTGGACTATGACGTTTTTATAGTAGGACTGGTGTCCCATTCCCTCCATTGGAAATCTTGCCTGGCTACAGGAGATGGACATTTCAGGCTTCATATTTCCCATTACAAGGAGGGGTAGTTACTGTTACACTCAATTCACTCTCTTAGATTCTGAGGAATTTCTATTTCTGTAAGTTTCTAGCTCATTCCAGAGATGAATTCCCCCAATCCAGTTGTCTCTTCCAGTACTCCCTCCCTCAATTCTTTCCCCTCATGATCCTTCTGGTTTGCATCCAAACACCAACTCTAGTCCAGTGCTAGTCCCACGTCCAATGAAAATGCCTAGTCTATATTCCAATCTCAGTGACATATCATTTTATGGCATCTTTGGATTACAACAAGGTTATCCTTTATAATCAGTACCAACTTATATGTGAATACGTACAATGTTTGCCTATGTGGGTCTAGGTTACCTCACTCATGGTGATATTTTCTTGTTCCATCTATTTTTTTGTACAAATTTCAAATTGTCTTTGTTTTTAATAGCTGTGAAGTATTCTACTGTGTAAGTGTACCACATTTTCTTTATTCTTTTTTTGATTGAGGAATATCTAGGTTGTTTCCAGTTTCTGGCTATTATGAATAATGTCTCTATGAACATAATTGAGTAAGTACTCTTATGGTGGTAGGATGGAGTTTCCTTTTGGTATATACCTAGGAGTGTTATAGCTGTTTTTTTTTGTTGTTGTTGTGGTTTTTTTTTTAGTTTTGTTTTGTTTTGTTTTTTGTTTTGTTTTGTTTTTTTGTTGTTTTTTTTTTTTTGTTTTTTTGATACAATTACTCCCAATTTTCTGAGACGCCACCAAATTTATTTCCAAAGTTGTTGTACAAGTTTACATTCGTACCAGCAATGAAGAAGTCTTCCATTACTTCCACAACCTCAACATAATGTGCTGTCCTTCCTTGACTTTTTTGATAACTTTGTTTTGGAAGTCGATTTTGTTTGATATTAGAATGGCTACTCCAGCTTTTTTCTTCAGACCATTTGCTTGGAAAATTCTTTTCTAGCCTTTTACTCTGATGTGTTGTCTGTCTTTGTCCCTGAGGCAGAATGTGCTGTCATTTAAGTCTTAGATATCAGCCATTTTGATGTTTGTAAATATAAAATCTGAGTCATATCATTTTGCATTTACCTTATGACTAAGGATAATGAACATTTCTTTAAGTGCTTCTCAGCCATTAGATTCCTCTATCAAGAATTCTTTGCTTAGCACTGTTGCCCATTTTTAATGTATTATTTGCTTTGTTGATGTTTAATTTGTTGAGTTCTTTATATATTTTGGATATCAACATTCTGTCAGATATAGGGTTGGTTAAGCCATTCTGTAAGCTGACATATTGTTCTATTGGCAGTGCCCCATGCATTACAAAATGTTTTCCGTTTAATGAGGTTTCATTTATTAATTGTTGATCTTAGTGGCTGAACTACTAGAGTTCTGTTTAGGAAGTCATCTTCTGTGCCAAAGATTTCAAGTTTATTCTCCACTTCCTTTTTTATCAGATTTAGTATATAAGGGTTTCTTGATCAGATCGTTGATCCATTTGGACTTGACTTTTGTGCAGTCTAATAGATATGGATCTACTTGTAGTATTCTACAAGCAGATATCCATTACTACCAGCATCATTTGTTGAAAATGTTTCATCTATTCCACTGTAGAGTTTTGGCGTCTTGTTAAAATCAAGTGTTCATAGGTACGGATTCACTTCTGTGTCTTCACATCAATTTATTGATCAACCTGTCTGTATTTATGCCAATACCATGCAGTCTTTATTGCTTCTTCTCTGTAGTACAGCTTGAAACTGGGGATAGGGAACTGGGGGAAGACAACAGAAAGTTCCAGATTCCAGGAAACAAGAGGATCACAGGACCCTATGGGGATGACATTAGGTGAAATCCCCAACAAAGGGGAGAGAGTACCTGTAGAAACCATATCCAGAGGTTAGGAATTGGGTCTGGTTGAAAGATGGGTCCCCTACCATTTTCAAAAATTTTGACCCAGAATTGTTCATGTTGAAAGGAAATACAGAGACAAAGACTAGAGCATAGTCTGAAGGAAAAGCCATTTACAGCCTGCCCCACACGGGGATATATCCCATATGCAGCCACCAAGCCCAGGCACTATTGCTGATGCCAACAAATGCTTGCTGAGAGGAACCTGATATAGATGTTTCCTGAGAGGATTTGCCAAATCCTTACTGATACAGATGTGGATGCTTGCTGTCAACCATCAGAATGAGCTTTGGGACCCCAATGTAGACGTTAGGGGAAGGAATGAAGGAGCTGAAGAGGTCTGCAATATCATAGGAAAAACAACAATATCAACCAAATAGACTCCTCAGAGCTCCCAGGAACTAAAGCTCCAACCAAATAAAACACATTGAGGGACCCTTGGCTCCAGTTGCACATGTAGCAGAGGATGGCCTTATCTGGCATCAATAGGAAGAGAGACTGTTTATAGGAAGTATACTGTTTATTTTAAGTTAATTTTGCATCATGTCACTTATGTATCTGTCACTACTGTATCTGAATAGCAATAGTTTGACTTTTTTCTTTTCAATTTGTATACCTTGATTTTCTTCCTTTCCTTATTGTTGTTGCTAAAACTTCAGGTGCTATACAGAATAGATACAGAGAACATATACTTTTACCATATTATTGCATTTTAGGGAATATTTTTTTTCTCTCCATTTAATTTGATATTGGGTGTCAGCTTTCAATGTATTGGCTTTATTATGTTCAATCATGTGACATGTATTCCTCATCTCTTTAAGAATTTATCATCAAGGAGTGTTGGATTTTGTTGGAGTCATCTTCAACCTTGGCTATGATTATCTTGTGGTATTTTTTCCTTTTAGATTTCTTACATGGTAGATTACAGTGAAAGAGTTTGGTACGTTGATCCATCCCTGCATATGTAAAATGAACACTACTTCATCATAGGGGTGATATTTTTCATATATCTTTGAATTCTGTTTACAAGTATTTTATTGAGAATTTTTAAATCGATATCTATAAGGGCAATTGGTCCGAAATTCTCTTTCTTTGTTGAGTCTTTGTGTGACTTAAGTCTCACATTGACTGTATTCCCATAAAGTAAATTTTGTCAATTTTCCTTCTGTTTTTATCTAGTGAAATAATTTGTGTATCAGTATTAGCACTTTTTTGAAAGTATGGTATAATCCTGCTCTAAAACCATCTGACTTTACTGGTTTTGTTTGGGAGATATTAAATGATAGGTTATATTTCCTTTGGCTATAGAACTATTCAAGTTGATCTTGATACAGCTTTACCAAATTGTATCTATTGAGAAAATTGTCCTTTTTATTTTTTTCTATTTTGGTTTTCCATGTTTCTGGAGTACAGGGTTTGAAGTGAAACCCAATGATCTCGATGTCTGTTTTTATGTCTTCCTCTTCTTTTCTAATTTTGTTAATTTGTATGCTTTCGCTCTCTTTCTTTTATGTAGTTTTGAAAAAAGGTTTGTCCATCCTGATGATTTCCTCAAAGAATCAAATATTTGTTGCCTGATTCTTTGTCTTGTTCTCTTTGATTTTTTTATTGATTTTAGTTTTGAGTTTGATTATTTCCTGCTGTCTATTTATATTTGGTGGCTGTGCTTCTATTTGAACCAGAGCTTTCTGACATGCTGTTAATTGGTGAGTATAAGATTTCTACAATTTCTTATGAAGACACTCATAACTATGAACCTTCATCTTAGCTCTGTTTTCATTGTACCCCATTTACTTGGAATTTTGTGTAATTCATTGAATTCTAGAAAATCTTTAATTCCTCTTTCCTTTTTAAATTTCCTTCTAATTGCCCTGATGGTTGAAAGCTGATGGCTTCTGGAAGCTTAAAACTTTCTGGCTTATTTTGTGGTTAAATTTGCCCACCTTTGATGATTAATACTTTTTGTTTAATAGTAGAGTATTGATTTAGGACACAGTCCCTTCCCTGCTCAGTGCTAAAAGTTCTTTAACCTTGTCTAGCCAGAGAAATTCACATTCACAAGAAAAAGTACTCGCTTCAAAAGAAGGCTTTAGACTTTATTTCTAGGAGAGAGAGAAAAGGGGTACCTATTTTCTATTGTATTCAATTCTCACTCTTTCTCAGAATACATGATCATATGGTATTCCAAGCTTCTATTTTATAAAAGGTACTATCAAGTTCACAACAATACTACAAGTCAACAAATCAAATAAGGAATGTCAGGAAGATTGTTTACCTGCAAGTCCATTGTGATTAGTTATTAATTGTATATTCATTAGCTGCTAGTAACTCCACAAGTTCATGTAAGTTTTAACTAAATTTTATGTCAAGGGTGTCAATCATATGCCTAGTGTCTCATTCATTTTGAAGTTTTATAGAGATAAATCTAGTCAATATTTTATCTTTTGTCTTTGAACGTCCTAGAAATTGTTCATTCTCAGTTTGTGAAAATACTTATCAGATAATGCATTCACATCTATCATAGAAGGAATAGTTTCTCTGATTATAAATTTGTTTTAAGCTTGCATTTTATCCTAATGCAATTAGTCTTTGACACAAGAAGTCTTACAGAACTTCAACTGCAGCTTTTCAATAAAAAGCTCAAAATTACTTATGTACATTTAGTAATTCTATAAAATTATATAAAGTAGTAAGAAATCATTAATTTACTTATATAGCATTATTACAAGAGAGTACATGTTTGTTGATCTGCATCCCATAGGATGGGCTATATGCCAGGGAAAATTATACTCTAGAATACTTAGAGGAAAGATCGATTCCTCAAATGATATGTATGAAGGCCTTGCAATTCAGAGATCCATCACATTGGTCCAAAATGTTGGACAATCTTCAGAAAGTCACTCATTACATTTTCTCTCTCCTAGCGACTTTTTTCATTCGTTATTGTTTCTATTTCCACTTTCAGGTCTTAAACAGTTTATTCAATTACTTCACCTGTTTCATTGTGCATGCCTCTATTTCTTTAAGGGACTTATGTAGTTCTTCTGTAAAGACATCTACCATCTCCATAAAATTGGATTTAAGATCATTTTCTTGTGCTTCATTTATGATGGAACAGCCAGAGTGTTCTACAGTAAGGCATCTGTGGCTAAGTGCTGTCAGGTTTCCCAAATTGTTGTAGAGTGTGTTCTTAGATTGTCCTCTAGCTACTTGAATTTTGAGATTATTATAGGTTTATATATTTATTTCTACATATGTAATTGTCAGATACATGGATTTTTGTTTTGTTTTGTTGATGTTTTTATTCCCTTGGTCTCTGTTTCCTCCAGGTTTTCTGGTCTTAATGCCTTGGGGTTCTAGTGACCAGGAAGTCTTCAAGTCCAGGAGGGTGTCTTTGCTGAGAGTTTTGTGACTCCTCTGTCTTCTGAGGTTTTGGGTGTCAACATTACCTCTGGGTTCCATAGGTAAACCTCCAAAAAAAAAAAAAAGCAGAGATCTTCAGCTCAAATTGTGAGAAGGAATATGGAGTCAGGTCATGGGTTGCACTTTATAGTTGTTCAAAATACTTGAAGGGGAGTTGGTGAGCCTAGAGCCTAGAGTGGAATGTTACCTGGGGTGCCTGATGTTGGTCTAGTCTTTTTATTTATAATTTCAGCAAACATCCATGTTAATCAAAGGGTGTGTAGAAATTATTGTGTGTAAAAAATGCCACAGAACTTGAAAAGTACACGATGAGAACTTATAAATTTGTCTTGTTACTTTATGAGTCTTCCAGTCTTATTTCTATTACTAAAATAAAATGCTCTAAACAAACCATTTTAGGGAGAAAGGCTTAATTTGGCTTGTAATTAGAATTTACAATTTGTCACTTTTCATCTAATGAAAGTTGCCTAGGCAGATGGTCACATGTCTGCATTCAGAAGGATTGAGAAATGAGTATATCCTTGTATGTTCTTGTGACTTAGCTACTTTTTTCATTCACAGAAGTGTCCACAGCCCAAATAAAAAATAAAAAATTGTGTCAACTATATTCAGGGTGGGTGTTCCTACATCAATTAATAATTAAAACAAACGTATGTCAGTCTTTTTTGTTTTTGTTTTTGTTTTTGTTTTTGTTTTTCAAGCCAGGGTTTCTCTGTATAGCCCTGGCTGTCCTGGACTTCGCTGAAACCAAGAATAAACCCCTAATAAACTCTATTTTTTAGCTGTTTTTGCCACAGTGTCTTATTGTGACAACAGAAAAGTAATTAATACACTCTAATTAACCTATTTTCTACTTTATGAAATATGTCTTCCATAGTACAATGAGTTTCATGGATCAATAGTGTAAATTGTACTACAACTTTATTAACTTTTCAATGGCAGTGATTCTTGTTTTGTTTTTTTTTGTATTAATATTCATTTGAGAGCAACCAGAATACATAGGCAGAGTTCTGTAATATTTGTAAAATTTGTATTACCTTTCTTTTATTAAGGTGTATGTCACAAATATGTCTTATACATGTTTTTTATGTATAAATAATAATGAACTGATTAAAACTACTGAAATATCATCTATTACTTGATACAGTTATGGTATTTTATAATGACTTTAAAGAATATTGACAATTAACTCACTGTGTATGTATATGATAATATTAAGTATAACAAGTACAAAATTCATTGGTTCTCCAGAACTTATTTTTTATTTTATTCAGTGTAACAATATTGTTATGTATAAATCATAATGGCATTTTTCTGTTTCCTGCCCCAATGATTTGCACTCCCTTATGAAAATAACTCACAGAATTTTTATATTTTGTTATGCTTTAAACAGTGTAAAAGTTGGGCCACTTTCTAGCCTCTATGTGGTTAATCAACCTCCCACTGACAATCCTGGTTATTACCTACTAACTTCTTTATGTTACTTTTATTACCCTGGAACCAGAGAACTGCCAAACTGGGTCACACTCTTCCAGCACCTTCTTCATTTTATTTATTTATTTATTTATTTATTTATTTATTTATTTATTTATTTATTTATAATTATTTAATTAATTAATCTTGAATCTAGACACGTTGCTCCAGGTGTTTACCATCTGTGCTTGAGGTGTTTATCATCTGGTAGCATTGTTGGAATTGTTTATCTATACTATCTTATAAATAATGATACTTTGATTTCTTCCTTTCTAATTTGTATCTTCTTGATCCTCTTCAGTTGTCTTATTCCGCTAACTAGAATGTCAAGTACTCTATTAAATAGATTTGCAGAGACTGAACAGCCTTTTCTTGTTCCTGATTTTTGCTGAATTATTTTGAGTATTTCTCAATTTAATTTTTTTATTACGTATTTTCTTCAATTGCATTTCCAATGCTATCCCAAAAGACCACCCCCCCACTCCCCTAGGCACCCATTCCAATTTTTTGGCCCTGGCATTCCCCTGTGCTGGAGCATATAACGTTTGCCTGACCAATAGTCCTCTCTTTCCAGTGATGGCCGACTAGGTCATCTTTTGATACATATGCAGCTAGATTCAAGAGCTCTGGGGTACTGGTTAGTTCATAATGTTGTTCCTCCGATAGGGTTGCACATCTCTTTAGCTCCTTGGATACTTTCTATAGCTCCTCCATTGGGGGCCCTGTGATCCATCCAATAGTTGACTGTGAGCATCCACTTCTGTGTTTGCTAGGCCCTGGCCTAGTCTCACAAGGGACAGCTATATACCATCCTTGCATCAAAGGCTTGCTAGTGTATGCAATGGTGTCATCGCTTGGAGGTTAATTATGGGATGGATCCCTTGATATGGCAGTCTCTAGATGGACCATCCTTTTGTCTCAGCTCCAAACTTTGTCTATGTAACTCTTTACATGGATGATTGTTTCCAATTATAAGAATGAGCAAAGTGTCCACACTTTGGTTTTTTTTCTTCTTCAGTTTCATATATTTTACGTATTGTACCTTATATCTCGCTATACTAAGTTTCTGGGTTAATATCCACTTATCAGTGAGTACATTTCATTTGAATTCTTTTGTGATTGGGTTACCTCACTCAGGATGATATCCTCCAGATCCAACAATTTGCCTAGGATTTTTGTGAATTCATTCTTTTTAATAGCTGAGTAGTACTCCATTGTGAAAATGTACCAAATTTTTTGTATCCATTCCTCTGTTGAGTGACATCTGGGTTATTTCCAGCTTCTGGCTATTATAAATAAGGCTGCTATGAACATAGTGGAGCATGTGTCTTCTTACCGATTGGGATATCTTTGGATACATGCCCAGAAGAGGTATTGCAGGATCTTCCAGTAGTACTATGTCTAATTTTCAGAGGAACCGCCAGACTGATTTCAAGAGTGGTTGTACCAGCATGCAATCCCACCAACACTGGAAGAGTGTTCCTCTTTCTACACATCCTAGCCATCATCTGCTGTCACCTGAATTTTTCATCTTACCCATTCTGACTGGTGTGAGATGGAATCTCAGGGTTGTTTTGATTTGCATTTCCCTGATGATTAAGGATGTTGAACATTTTTTCAGGTGTTTCTCAGCCTTTCGGTATTCCTCAGGTGAGAATTCTTTTTTCAGCTCTGAGCCCCATCTATTATGGGGCTATTTGACTTTCTGGAGTCCACCCTCTTGAGTTCTTTTTATATATTGGATATTAGTCCCCTATCTGATTTAAGATAAGTAAAGATTTTTTCCCAATCTGTTGGTGGTCTTTTTGTCTTATTGAAGGTGTCTTTTGCCTTGCAGAATCTTTGCAGTTTCATGAGGTCCCATTTGTCAATCCTTGATCTTAAAGCACAAGCCATTGCTGTACTATTCAGGAATTTTTTTCCCCTGTGCCCATATCTTCAAGGCTTTCCCCCACTTTCTCCTCTATAAGTTTCAGTGTCTCTGGTTTTATGTGAAGTTCCTTGATCCACTTAGATTTGACCATATTACAAGGAGATAAGTATGGATCGATTCGCATTCGTCTACATGATAACAACCAGTTGTGCCAGCACCAATTGTTGAAAATGCTGTCTTTTTTCCACTGGATGGTTTTAGCTCCCTTGTCGAAGATCTAGTGACCATAGATGTGTGGGTTCATTTCTGGGTCTTTAATTCTATTTCATTGGTCTACTTGTCTGTCTCTATACCAGTACCATGCATTTTTATCACAATTTCTCTGTAGTAAAATTTTAGGTCAGGCATGGTCATTCCACCAGAGGTTCTTTTATCCTTGAGAAGAGTTTTTGCTATCCTAGTTTTTTTGTTATTCCAGATGAATTTGCAAATTGCTCCTTCTAATTCGTTGAAGAATTGAGTTGGAATTTTGATGGGGATTGCATTGAATCTGTACATTGCTTTTGGCAAGATAGCCATTTTTACTATGTTGATCCTGCCAATCCATGAGCATGGGAGATCTTTCCATCTTCTGAGATCTTCTTTAATTTCTTTCTTCAGAGACACGAAGTTCTTCTCATACAGATTTTTCATTTCGTTAGTTAGAGTCACGCCTAGGTATTTTATATTACTTGTGGCTATTGAGAAGGGTGTTGTTTCCCTAATTTCTTTATCAGCCTGTTTGTTCTTTGTGTAGACAAAGGCCATTGACTTTTTTTAGTTAATTTTATGTCCAGCTACTTCACTGAAGATATTTATCAGGCTTAGGAGTTCTCTGGTGGAATTTTTAGGGTCACTTATATATACTATCATATCATCTGCAAAAAGTGATATTTTGACTTCATCTTTTCCAATTTGTATCCGCTTGATCTCCTTTTGTTGTCGAATTGCTCTGGCTAGGACTTCAAGTACTATGTTGAAGAGGTAGGGAGAAACTGGGCAGCGTTGTCTAGTCCCTGATTTTAGTGGGATTGTTCCAGCTTCTCACCATTTACTTTGATGTTGACTACTGGTTTGCTGTAGATTGCTTTTATTATGTTTATGTATGGGCCTTGAATTCCTGATCTTTCCAAAACTTTTATCATGAATGGGTGTTGGATCTTGGCAAATGCTTTTTCTGCATCTAACGAGATGATCATGTGGTTTTTGTCTTTGAATTTGTTTATATAATGGATTACATTAATGGATTTTCGTATATTAAACCATCCCTGCATCCCTGGGATGAAACCTACTTGGTCAGAATGGATGATTGCTTTAATGTGTTCTTGGGTTCGGTTAGCAAGAACTTTATTGAGGATTTTTGCATCGATATTCATAAGGGAAATTGGTCTGAAGTTCTCTAACTTGGTGGATCTTTCTGTGGTTTAGGTATCACAGTAATTGTGGCTTCATAGAATGAGTTGGGTAGAGTTCCCTCTACTACTATTTTGTGGAATAGTTTGTGCAGAACTGGGATTAGATCTTCTATGAAGGTCTGGTAGAACTCTGCACTAAACCCATTTGGTTCTGGGCTTTTTTTGGTTGGGAGACTATTAATGACTGCTTCTATTTCTTTAGGGGATATGGGAATGTTTAGATCATTAACTTGATCCTGATTTATCTTTGGTACCTGGTGTCTGTCTAGAAATTTGTCCATTTCATTCAGGTTTTCCATTTTCGTTGAGTATAGCCTTTTGTAGAAGGATCTGATGGTGTTTTGGATTTCTTCTGGATCTGTTGCTATGTCTCCCTTTTCATTTCTGATTATGTTAATTAAGATATTGTCCCTGTGCCCTCTAGTGAGTCTAGCTAAGTTTTTATCTATCTTGTTGATTTTCTCAAAGAACCAACTCCTCGTTTTTTTAATTCTTTGAATATTTCTTCTTGTTTCCACTTGGTTGATTTCACCCCTGAGTTTGATTAATCCTGCCGTCTACTCCTCTTGGGTGAATTTGCTTACTTTTTTTCTAGAGCTTTTATATGTTTTGTCAAGCTGCTAGTATGTGCTCTCTCCCGTTTCTTCTTGGAGGCACTCAGCGCTATGAGTTTCCCTCTTAGAAATGCTTTCATTGTGTCCCTTAGGTTTGGGTATGTTGTGGATTCATTTTCATTTACTCTAAAAAGTCTTTCATTTCTTTCTTTATTCCTTCCTTTACCAAGGAATCATTGAGAAAAGTGTTGTTCAGTTTCCAAGTGAATGATCAGCCTTAGGCCATGGTGGTCTGATAGGATACATGGAACACCATCAATATTTTTGTATCTGTTGAGGCCTGTTTTGTGACAATTATAGGGTCAATTTTGGAGAAGGTCCTGTGAGGTGCTGAGAAGAAGGTATATCTTTTTGTTTTAGGATAAAATGTTCTGTAGATAATCTGTTAAGTCCATTTGTTTCATCACTTCTGTTAGTTTCACTGTGTCCCTGTTTAGTTTCTGTTTCCCTGATCTGTCCATTGATGAAAGTGGTGTGTTGAAGTCTCCCACTATTATTGTGTGAGGTGCAATATGTGGTTTGAGCTTTACTAAAGTGTGTTTAATGAATGTGGCTGCCCTTGCATTTGGAGCATAGATATTCAGAATTGAGAGTTCCTCTTGGAGGATTTTACCTTTGATGAGTATGAAGTGTCCTTCCTTGTCTTTTTTGATAACTTTGGGTTGGAAGTCGATTTTATCCGATATTAGAATGGCTACTCCAGCTTGTTTATTCAGACCATTTGCTTGGAAAATTGTTTTCCAGACTTTCACTCTAAGGTAGTGTCCGTCTTTTTCCCTGAGATGGGTTTCTTGTAAGCAGCAGAATGCTGGGTCCTGTTTGTGTAGCCAGTCTGTTAGTCTATGTCTTGTTACTGGGGAGTTGAGACCATTGATATTAAGAGATATTAAGGAAAAGTAATTGTTGGTTCCTTTTATTTTTGTTGTTAGAGTTGGCGTTCTGTTTTTGTGGCTGTTTTCTTTTTGGTTTGTTGAGGGATTACTTTCTTGCTTGTTCTAGGGCATGATTTCCGTCCTTGTATTGCTTCTTTTCTGTTATTATCCTTTGAAGGGCTGGATTTGTGGAAAGATAATTTGTGAATTTGGTTTTGTCGTGGAATACTTTGGTATCTCCATCTATGCTAATTGAGAGTTTGGCCGGGTATAGTAGCCTGGGCTGGAATTTGTGTTGTCTTAGTTTCTGTATAACATCTGTCCAGGCTCTTCTGGGTCTCATAGTCTCTGGTGAAAAATCTGGTGTAATTCTGATAGGACTGCCTTTATATGTTACTTGACCTTTCTTTCTTACTGCTTTTAATATTCTCTCTTTATTTAGTGCATTTGTTGTTCTGATTATTATGTGTCAGGAGGAATTTCTTTTCTGGTCCAGTCTATTTGGAGTTCTGTAGGCTTCTTGTATGTTCATGGGCATCTCTTTCTTTAGATTTGGGAAGTTTTCTTCAATAATTTTGTTGAAGATATTTGCTGGTCCTTTGAATTGAAAATCTTCATTCTCATCCACTCCTATTATCTGTAGGTTTGGTCTTCTCATTGTGTCCTGGATTTTCCTGGATGTTTTGAGTTAGGATCTTTTTGCATTTTGCATTTTCTTTGATTGTTGTGCTGATGTTCTCTATGGAATCTTCTACACCTTACATTCTCTCTTCCATCTCTTGTATTCTGTTGCTGATGCTTGCATCTATGGTTCCAGATATCTTTCCTAGGTTTTCCATCTCCAGAGTTGCCTCACTTTGGGTTTTCTTTATTTTGTCTACTTCCCTTTTTTATGTCTAGTATGGTTTTGTTCATTTCCATCACCTGTTTGGATGTGTTTTCCTGTGTTTCTATAAGGACTTGTAACTCTTTAGCAGTGTTCTCCTGTATTTCTATAAGTGAGTTATTAAAGTTCTTCTTGATGTCCTCTAACATCATCATGAGATATGCTTTTAAATCTGGGTCTAGCTTCTCGGTTGTTTCGGGGTGCCCAGAACTAGGTGGCATGGGAGTGCTGCGTTCTGATGATAGTGTGTGGTACTGATTTCTGTTAGTAGGATTCTTAAGTTTGCTTTTGCCATCTGGTATTCTCTGGAGCTGTGCAGGATACACTTGGCAGGGTCCTAGAACTAAGATGTCTGTTGCCAATACTCGGGGAAAGGGCTCCTGTGCCAGGCAGATCCCAATCCTCAGAATTCTTAAGATGGCCTGGCTGGTGTTGTGTGTATCTGGCTATAGTTAGCCGACTGTGCGCCCTAGCTACCCCGGTGCTGCTCGGACCAAAAGGGGCTTGTGCCCCTACTCAGACTGGGTTTTTGCTTCCCTGAGTAATGCTGTGTCAAGTCCCGCGAGATTGGATTGGAGCAGATGCTTAGTTCCACTCACCAGAGGTCTTAAGATCGCTTGGCGGGTGTTGTGGGTAGCTAGCGGTAGTCAGACATCTGTGCGCCCTCTCCAGCACCTTCATATGCTGGCTATGACTCCTGCCCTCCACTATTCTCAGGTATGGCATTTCACCTCTTCTTCTCCCAGCCTGATGGATCTCCTTTGTACTACTTCCTCTCTGTTTTAAGCTCTGGAACCTTAAAAGTCCTACCTCTGTCTGCCCTGGCCAGCCTTTACCTGGTTGAATCTTCATTTACCAATCAAAACCAACTCAGAGCAAAATCCCTCAGTGTTGTACATGCAGAAAATTATAATAAAAGCAGCATTAGGTCAAACCCACTACAATTCAGTTAATAATTTTTATAAAGGCCACTGACTTTATTAATCTAAAATTTGTTATAAATAGCTACTGATTTATTTTTTTGCCAAAAAAGGAACCAAATTAGTACTTAATATCAAGTGACCAGCTGTGAATTCACATGAAAGAACAAAGGAATTTGAAAGATGAATGGAAAATAAACAACTGAGCCAAGAAGACAAAACTGAATCCAAATTTGATGGTGAGGAATGTCCAGAGCCAATCCGGCCAGTGTTGCAAAACTTTAAATATTCAGAAATTGGCCACAGCAAATACTTCTGGAAAAGAAACAGCAAAAATAAAAATGAATAAAAGAGATAGGTGGATTTTTTTTCAGAAAGTATAATCTAAATTCAAATATTTCATCTCACCAATGAAATGACAATTAATACTTCGAGAATTTTAGAATTCATTCTAATTGGAGAATACAGGGATAGTTGGTAATTTTTATTTCCTTTCTACATACAATATAGAAATATTATATCTATATTAGGCGTAGAGTCAGGAAAACTTGGGAAACAATATAGATAATTAATATTCATCTCTAGAAGTCAGACAGGTAAAAAACAATGTCAAAATAACACAAATGGCAAATCTAAGAAAAGCAACAGTGTAAATTCAGCATGTGCTCAGAAATGCAAATATGATATTTAAAAAATTTCACACTTTATTATGAACAATGAATATAAATTCCAGAATTTCACCTTTAAGAAAAATCACATGGATAATACAAGTTAGAAGGAAACTGCCCACCTCAAGCATAACAAAATTCATTATATATATTTATACACACACACACATAAACATGTAGTCTGAGCCAGAAATGCAATCTCTTACTGTTTGAATCAGTTACAAAGATATTTCCATCACATAGATTCTCTCTTAAAGAAGAGAAAAATCCATTACATCATTTACATTTCTCTGGATACTCAACCTGATTCCATCTTGAGATGTGTTTTTTTTTTTTCTTCTTTACAGATTGAGCTACAGTGCATTTCAAAAATCATAGGAATTGTAATTCTGAGTCACTGGAGTAATCTTATGCAGAAAGTTTGAGTAAAATAATCTATAACTTAGAGGAGTGAACATGTCACAAACTTTGTAAAAAATGTAAATGTGGACTATGGAAGACATGGTGGTTGGTAGTTCTATTCTCAGGGGTAGAAATGATACTACTAGATGGCAGTTTATTGCTAAGGACAGTACAGTACAGAAGTCAACAAAACAATGTATAGTGCAACATATACCAAAGAAATTCAATGAAACATAAGATAATATTCTGAAATAATAATACAAAAGTATAAAATCTTGAAGAACCTGAAAAAAATTTTAGGTATATATTACCTACATATTTAAATGAAGGGGATAAAAGAAAACCGATATAAGAACTCATGTTCTTGAAACGTGGAAATGGTATCATGCCAGGAAAAGTACCATAAAAGTCCAGGACTAGATGGATTTAACAATGAGTTCTACTAGCCTACAGAATTTCTTTTGTAAATGTAACTACATTGTGCTTCTCTGTATATACTTTCATTTCTGTGGTTGCATACTTCGCATCATGAACGTGCAGGTCATGGGACAACTTTCAGAAGCTGTTTCTCTCCTTTCAAAAGTGGTTTCCAGGTTTGCAAACTTAGTAGAAAAAAGTTTCATACTGCATTAAAAAAATCACTATAATCAAATTGGATCTACATCAGAGATATGCCCTCATATTCATAATTTGCCACACATGAAACAATATAATAGAATACCTATGCATATCTAAGGGAAAAAATTATATGAACATTTCTATATATTCAAATAGAACCATTTTACTTTGTACTTGAAAGGGTCTCTTCAGGTTCTATCACACTGCTGTTGGGCATTTCGTCTAATGTCATCCTCATTGGGTCCTGAGAGCCTCCCACAGCCATGCTGCCTGGGATTTAGTAGTGGTTCTTCCCATTCCCCACGTCACACTACTAGATATTTCTATTTATTCTCTTGGCCCTCAGGGCTTCTTTCCTGTCTCCCTCATACCAGATATTGCCTCCTTTTCTTCCCTCCACCTCCCCTGTTTCACACATGTCCCTCCATAACTCTGCCTCCAATTATTATGTTGTTCCATGTTCTAAGTGAGATTGGAGATTGAAGCATTCACATTTGGGCTTTCCCTCTTCTTAAGCTTCATATGGTCTGTGAATTTTTCATGGATATTCTGAACTTTTTGGGTAATATACACTTATCAGTGAGTACATACCATATATTCATACATATCTCCTTTGGTGTCTGGGTTACTTCACTCAGGATGATATTTTCTATTTCCATGCATTTTCCTGGAAACAAAAACAAAAACAAAACAAAAAATTGATATCCTCATTTTGAATAGCTGAGTGGTCTTTTTTTGTTTGTTTTTGTTTGTTTTTGTTTGTTTTTTTTTTGTTGTTTTTGTTTTTTGTTTTTGTTTTTTCGGGATAGGATCTCCCTGTATGGCCCTGGCTGTCCTGGAAATCACTCTGTTGACGAGGCTGCCCTTGAACTCAGAAATCTGCCTGCCTCTTGAGTAGTCTTTCACTGGGTAAATGTACCACATTTTCTGTATTTATTTTTCATTGAAGGGCATCTGGGTTATTTCCAGCATTCAGCTATTATAATTTTTTTTCTTTGTTTAATGGTACAACCACTTGTTTTTATTTCTTAAAATTACAACCTGCTCCTTTGGTGAAATTTATGGTCAGTTCTTTTTTTTTCCATTTTTATTAGGTATTCAGCTCATTTACATTTCCAATGCTATACCAAAAGTCCCCCATACGAAGCCCCCCCCTCACTCCCTTACCCACCCACACCCCCTTTTTGGCCCTGATGTTCCCCTGTACTGGGGCATATAAAGTTTGCAAGTCCAATGGGCCTCTCTTTGCAGTGATGGCCGACTAGGTCACCTTTTAATACGTATGCAGCAAGAGACAAGAGCTCCGGTGTACTGCTTAGTTCATATTGTTGTTCCACCTATAGGAATGCAGTTCCTTTTAGTTCCTTGGGTGTTTTCTCTAGTTCCTCCATTGGGGGCCCTGTGGTCCGTTCAATATCTGACTGTGAGCATCCACTTCTGTGTTTGCTAGTCCCTGGCATAGTCTCACAAGGGAAAGCTATATCCATGTCCTTTCAGCACGATCTTGCTAGTGTATGCAATGGTGTCAGCATATGGAAGCTGATCATGGGATGGATCTCTGGATATGGCAATCACTAGATGGTCCATCCTTTCGTCACACTTCCAAATTTTGTCTCTGTAACTCCTTCCATGGGTGTTTTGTTTTCTATTCTAAGAAGGGGCAAAGTGTCCACACTTTGGTCTTCGTTCTCTTGAGTTTAATGTGTTTAGCAAATAGTATCTTATATCTTGAGTATCCTAAGTTTCTGGACTAATATCCACTTATCAGTTAGTACATATTGTGAGAGTTTCTTTGTGATTGGGTTACCGCACTCAGAATGATGCCCTCCAGGTCCATCCATTTGGTTGGGAATTTCATAAATTCATTCACTTTAATAGCTGTGTAGTACTCCATTGTGTAAATGTACCAAATTTTTTGTATCCATTCCTCTGTTGAGGGGCATCTGGGTTCTTTCCAACTTCTGGCTGTTATAAATAAGGCTGCTATGAACATAGTGGAGCATGTATCCTTCTTACTAGTTGGGACATCTTCTGGATATATGCCAAGGAGAGGTATTGCTGGATCTTCCAGTAGTACTATGTCCAATTTTCAGAGGAACCGCCAGACTGATTTCAGGAGTGGTAGTACAAGCCTGCAAGCCAACCAACAATGTAGGAGTGTTCCTCTTTCTCCACATCCTCTCCAGCATCTGCTGTCACCTGAATTTTTCATCTTAGCCATTCTAACTGGTGTGAAGGTGGAATCTCAGGGTTGTTTTGATTTGCATTTCCCTGATGATTAAGGATGTTGAACATTATTTCAGGTGCTTCTCTGCCATTCGGTATTCCTCAGGTTAGAAATCTTTTTTTTTTTTTTTTAAGTTTTAACTATTTTTACTCAACATGAGACAGAACAACAGTTGTTCAGACAACAAAACGAAAACAGACACGAATTGACACATGGACAGACTGGTGCATCAAACAAAGACAATACAGAGAGCGTAGAGAACTTGATGTAACCAGAATTATGGATGTCTCCTGTATGGGCCAAAGAGAAAGCAGTACATCTCCAAATTTCCTTCTGTTCCTGGGAGAGCTCCAAAATCCTTTTTTCTTCTCTCTTGGTCTCTCTTTCTCATGTCATTTGTATATCTAGCATCTCCCACTCACCACCCCCTTTTGTATTTTACTCTTTTTATTTGATTTTATTATTTTAAGCTTTTAAAAGAATGTAATCTTTGTTCGAGTTGCCTTATTCTGTGCTCTAGTTCACATTCATGTCTGCCTTTGATTTTATTATTTCTTACTATAACTTTTGTTTTTATTTTTTTCAAGGACTTAAAGAGCAACCTTAGATTATATATTTCAGAATTTTATGATAATTCTTTTTCTTTTTTTTTCTTTTCCATTTTTATTAGGTATTTAGCTCATTTACATTTCCAATGCTATACCAAAAGTCCCCCATAGCCACCCACCCCCACTCCCATACCCATACACTCCCCCTTTTTGGCCCTGGCGTTCCCCTGTACTGGGGAATATTATTTGTTCAGTTCTGAGCCTCATTTTTTAGTGGGGTTATTTGATTATATGGAGTCTACCTTCTTGAGTTCTTTATATATATTGGATATTAGTCCCCTTACCGATTTGGGATAGGTAAACATCCTTTCCCAATCTGTTTGTGGTCTTTTTGTCATATTGAAGGCATCTTTTGCCTTGCAGAAACGTTGCAATTTTATGAGGTCCCATTTATCGATTCTCGATCTTACAGCACAAGCCATTGCTGTTCTATTTAGGAATTTTCCCCCTGTTCCCATATCTTCGAGGCTTTTCCCTACTTTCTCCTCTATTAGTATCAGTGTCTCTGGTTTTATGCGGAGTTCTTTAATCCAATTAGATTTGACCTTAGTACAAGGAGATAGGAATGTATCAATTCTCAATCTTCAACATGATAATAGCCAGTTGTGCCAGTACCCTTTGTTGAAAATGCTGACTTTTTTCCACTGGATGGTTTTAGATTGCTTGTCAAGGATCAAGTGACCATGTGTGTGTGTGTGTTTTTCTTTGGGTCTTCAATTCTGTTCCATTGGTCTACTTGTCTGTCACTATACCAGTACCTTGCAGTTTTTTATCACAATTGCTCTGTAGTACAGCTTTAGGTTGGGCATGGTGATTCCACTAGATGTTCTTTTATCCTGGAGAAGAGTTTTTGCTATCCTAAGTTTGTTGTTATTCCAGATGAATCTGCTGATTACTCTTTCTAATTCGTTGAAGAATTGAGATGGAATTTTGATGGGGATTGCATTGAATCTGTAGATTGTTTTGGCAAGATAGCCATTTTTACTATATTGATCCTGCCTATCCATGAGCATGGGAGACCTTTCCATCTTCTGAGATCGTCTTTCCTTTCTTTCTTCAGAGGCATGAAGTTCTTTTCATACAGATCTTTCACTTCCTTAGAGTCATGCCTAGGTATTTTATATTATTTGTGGCTATTGAGAAGGCTGTTGTTTCCCTAATTTCTTCCTCAGCCTGTTTGTCCTTTGTGAAGAGAAAGGCCATTGACTTATTTGAGTTAATTTTATATCCAGCTACTTCACTGAAGCTGTTTATCAGGCTTAGGAGTTCTCTGGTGGAAATTTTAAGGTCCCGTATACATATTATTATATCATCTGCAAAAAGTGATATTTTGACTTCTACCTTTCCAATTTGTATCCCCTTGATCTCCTTTAGTTGTCTAATTGCTCTGGCTAGGATTTCAAGTACAATGTTGAATAGGTAGGGAGAGAGTGGACAGCCTTGTCTAGTCCCTGATTTTAGTGGGATTGCTTCAAGCTTTTCACCATTTACTTTGATGCTGGCTACTGGTTTGCTGTAGATTTTTTTTTTATCATATTTAGGTATGGACCTTGAATTCCTGATCTTTCCAAGACTTTTATCATGAATGGGTGTTGGATTTTTTCAAATGCGTTCGCAGTTTCTAACAAGATGATCATGTGGTTTTTGTCTTTGAGTATGTTATATACTGGGTTACGTTAATGGATTTCTGTATATTGAACCATCCCTGCGTCCCTGGGATGAAACCTACTTGGTCAGGATGGATGATTGTTTTGATGTGTTCTTGGATTTGTTTAGCAAGAAATTTATTGAGGATTTTTGCATCAATATTCATAAGTGATATTGGTCTGAAGTTCTCTATCTTTGTGGGGTCTTTTTGTGGTTTAGGTATCAGAGTAATTGTGGCTTCATAGAATGAGTTGGGTAGAGTACCTTCTGTTTCTATTTTGTGTAATAGTTTGTGCAGAACTGGGAGTAGATCTTCTTTGAAGGTCTGATAGAACTCTGCACGAAACCCATCTCGTCCTGGGCTTTTTTTGGTTGGGACACAACTAAGGACTGCTTTTATTTCTTTGGGGGATATCGGGCTGTTTAGATCATTAACCTAATCTTGATTCAACTTTGGTACCTGGTATCTGTCTAGACACTTCTCCATTTCATCCAGGTTTTCCAGTTTTGTTGAGTATAGCCTTTTGTAGAAGGAACTGATGGTTTTTTGGATTTCTTCAGGATCTGTTGTTATGTCTCCCTTTTCATTTCAGATTTTATTAATTAGAATTATTTCCCTGTGCCCTCTAGTGAGTCTGGATAAGGGTTTGTCTATCTTGTTGATTTTCTCAAAGAACCAGCTCCTCGATTGTTTGATTTTCTGAGTAGTTCTTCTTGTTTCCACTTGGTTGATTTTGCCCTTGAGTTTTATTATTTCCTGCCGTCTACTCCTCTTGGGTGAATTTGCTTCCTTTTGTTCTAGAGCTTTTGGGTGTGTTGTCAAGCTGCTAATGTATGCTCTCTCTAGTTTCCTTTTGGAGGCACTCAGAGGTATGAGTTTTCCTCTTAGAAATGCTTTCCTTGTGTCCCATAAGTTTGGGTATGAGGTGGCTTCATTTTCATTCAACTCTAAGAAGTCCTTAATTTCTTTCTTTATTCCTTCCTTGACCAAGATATCATTGAGAAGAGTGTTGTTTAGTTTCCAAGTGAATGTTGGCTTTCTATTATTTATTTTGTTGTTGAAGATCAGCCTTAGTGCATGGTGATCTAATAGGATGCATGGGACAATTTCAATATGTTTTATCTGTTGAAGCCTGTTTTGTGATCTATTATGTGGTCAATTTTGGAGAAGGTACCATGAGGTGCTGAGAAGAAGGTATATCCTTTTGTTTTAGGATAAAATGTTCTGTAGATATCTGTCAGATCCATTTGTTTCATAACTTCTGCTAGTTTCACTGTGTCCATGTTTACTTTCTGTTTCCTTGATCTGTCCATTGGTGAAAGTAGTGTGTTGAAGTCTCCCACAATTATTGTGTGAGGTGCAATGTGTGCTTTGAGCTTTACTAAAGTTTCTTTAATGAATGTGGCTGCCCTTGTATTTGGAGCAAAGATATTCAGAATTGATAGTTACTCTTGGAGGATTTTACCTTTGATGAAAATGAAGTGACCCTCCTTGTATTTTTTGATGACTTTTACTTGTAAGTCAATCTTATCAGATGTTAGGATGACTACTCCAGGTTGTTTCTTCATACCATTTGCTTGGGAAATTGTTTTCCAGCCTTTCATTCTGAGGTAGTGTCTATCTTTTTCTCTGAGATGAGTTTCCTGTAAGCAGCAAAATACTGGGTCTTCTTTGTGTATCCAGTTTGTTAGTCTATATCTTTTTATTAGGTAATTGAGATCATTGAAATTAAGAGATATTAAGGAAAAGTAATTGTTGGTTCCTCTTATTTTTGTTGTTAAAGTTGACATTCTGTTTTTGTGGCTCTCTTCTTTTAGGTTTGTTGACGGAATACCTTCTTGTTTTTTCTAGGGCAAGGTTCCTTTCCTTGTATTTTTTTTTTGTTTCTTATTATCCTTTGAAGGGCTGGATTTGTGGAAAGGTAATATGTGAATTTGTTTTTGTCATGGAATACTTTTGTTTCTCCATCTATGGTAATGAGGAGTTTGGCTGGGTATGGTAGCCGTGGCTGGAATTTGTGTTCTCTTAGTGTCTGTATAACATCTGTCCAGGCTCTTCTGGCTTTCATAGTCTCTGGTGAAAAATCTGGTGTAATTCTGATTGACTTGCCTTTATAATTTACTTGACCTTTTTCCCTTACTGCTTTTAGTATTCTATCTTTATTTAGTGCATTTGTTGTTCTGATTATTATGTGTAGGGAGGAATTTCTTTTCTGGTCCAGTCTATTTGGAGTTCTGTATGCATCTTGTATGTTCATGGGCATCTCTTTCTTTAGATTTGGGAAGTTTTTTTCAATAATTTTGTTGAAGATATTTGCTGGTCCTTTGAGTTGAAAATCTTCATTCTGATCCACCCCTATTATCAGTAGGTTTGGTCTTCTCATTTTGTCATTAATTTCCTGGATATTTTGAGTTAGGATCTTTTTGCATTTTGCATTTTCTTTGATTGTTGTGCCGATGTTCTCTATGGGATCTTCTGCACCTGAGATTCACTCTTCCATGTCTTGTATTCTGTTGCTGATGCTTGCATCTATGGTTCCTGATTTCTTTCCTAGGGTTTCTATCTCCAGTGTTGCCTCACTTTGAGTTTTCTTTATTGTATCTACTTCCCTTTTTAGGTCTAGTATGGTTTTGTTCATTTCCATCACCTGTTTGGATGTGTTTTCCTGTTTTTCTATAAGGCCTTGTAACTCTTTAGCAGTGTTCTCCTGTATTTCTTTAAGTGAGTTATTAAAGTCCTTCTTGATGTCCTCTACCATCATTATGAGATATGCTTTTAAATCTGGGTCTAGGTTTTCAGGTGTGTTGAGGTGCCCTGGACTAGGCGAAGTGGGAGTGCTGGGTTCTGATGATGGTGAGTGGTCTTGGTTCCTGTTAGTAAGATTCCTACATTTACCTTTCACCATTTGGTAATCTCTGGAGTTAGTTGTTATAGTTGACTCTGTTTAGAGATTGTTCTTCTGGTGATTCTGTTACCGTCTATCAGCAGACCTGGGAGACAGACTCTCTCCTCTGAGTTTCAGTGCTCAGAGTTCTCTCTGCTGGCAAGCTCTCCTCTTACAGGGAAGGTGCACAGATTATCTTGTGTTTGGACCTCCTCCTGGCTGAAGAAGTGGGCCCAAAACAGGACCTTTTCCAGAAGCTGTGTTGCTTGGCAGGTCTCAGAAGCTGTCAGCTTCTGTGGTGCAAAATCTCACCTGTGCAGACTTAGTTCCTAATTTCGGTGGCATCCCAGAAACAAGGTGGCACCTGCTGCTCCTGAGTCTGAGGCCTTCTGAAACAGGCAGATACCTGGCCTCTGGTCGGGAGGGTGGCTGGCTCTCTGCTGCCTGAAAAGGTTGCTGCCTCAGCGGTTCTGTGGCTCCGCCTTTCCCAGAAGCTGTCTGGTTCTGTGGTGCACCCTCTCATCTGTTCAGATTAATTTCCTAAGTTCTGCATAGTCCCTGAACCTCTGCTATTATAATTAAGGCTGCTGTGTAAACACTGAAGGTTTACTTATGATATGGTAGAGCATTTTGGAGTATATTCCCAAAAGTTGTATATATGAATATTCAGATAGACTTATTTCCAATTTTGTGAAGAAATGCCAGAATATTTTCCAGATTATGGAATCCGGAAAATATTTTGCAATCCCACTAGCAAAGATAAAGTGTTCTTTTTATCTACATTTGCTCTAGCAGCTATTTTCTATTTTTTTTTTTTTTTTGTTTTTTGTTTTTTTTTTTTTCCATTTTTTATTAGGTATTTCGCTCATTTACATTTGCAATGCTATACCAAAAGTCCCCCATAGCCACCCACCCCCTCTCCCCTACCCACCCACTCCCCTTTTATGGCCCTGGCGTTCCCCTGTACTGGGGCATATAAAGTTTGCGTGTCCAATGGGCCTCTCTTTCCAGTGATGGCCAACTAGGCCATCTTTTGATGCATATGCAGCTAGAGTCAAGAGCTCCGGGGTACTGGTTAGTTCATAATGTTGTTCCACCTATAGGGTTGCAGATCCCTTTAGCTTCTTTGGTACTTTCTCTAGCTCCTTCATTGGGGGCCATGTGATCCAACCAATAGCCGACTGTGAGCATCCACTTCTATGTTTGCTAGGCCCAGGCATACTCTGACAAGAGACAGCTATATCAGGGTCCTTTCAGCATAATCTTGCTAGTGTATGCAATGGTGTCAGCATTTGGAAGCTGATTATGGGATGGATCCCCGGATATGGTAGTGTCTACATGGTCCATCCTTTTATCTCAACTCCAAACTTTGTCTCTGTAACTCCTTCCAAGGGTGTTTTGCTCCCACTTCTAAGGAGGGGCATAGTGTTCACACTTCAGTCTTCATTTTTCTTGAGTTTCATGTGTTTAGGAAATTGTATCTTATATCTTGGGTATTTTAGGTTTTGGGCTAATATCCACTTATCAGTGAGTACATATTGTGTGAGTTCCTTTGTGAATGTGTTACCTCACTCAGGATGATGCCCTCCAGGTCCATCCATTTGGCCAGGAATTTCATAAATTCATTCTTTTTAATAGCTGAGTAGTACTCCATTGTGTAGATGTACCACATTTTCTG
Source organism: Mus musculus (assembly GCF_000001635.26). Classification (NCBI taxonomy): domain Eukaryota; kingdom Metazoa; phylum Chordata; class Mammalia; order Rodentia; family Muridae; genus Mus; species Mus musculus. Next base: position 9,826,028 of record NC_000087.7, on the reverse strand, counting down.
TATCCATTCCTGGGTTGAGGGGCATCTGGGTTCCTTCCAGCTTCTGGCTATTATAAATAAGGCTGCTATGAACATAGTGGAGCATGTGTCCTTCTTACCAGTTGGGGCATCTTCTGGATATATGCCCAGGAGAGGTATTGCTGGATCCTCCGGTAGTACTATATCCAGTTTTCTGAGGAACCGCCAGACTGATCTCTAGAGTGGTTGTACAAGCCTGCACTCCCACCAACAATGGAGGAGTGTTCCTCTTTCTCCACATCCACGCCAGCATCTGCTGTCACCTGAATTTTTGATCTTAGCCATTCTGACTGGTGTGAGGTGGAATCTCAGGGTTGTTTTGATTTGCATTTCCCTGATGATTAAGGATGTTGAGCATTTTTTCAGGTGCTTCTCTGCCATTCGGTATTCCTCAGGTGAGAATTCTTTGTTCAGTTCTGAGCCCCATTTTTTAATGGGGTTATTTGATTTTCTGAAGTCCACCTTCTTGAGTTCTTTATATATGTTGGATATTAGTCCCCTATCTGATTTAGGATAGGTAAAGATCCTTTCCCAATCTGTTGGTGGTCTTTTTGTCCTATTGACGGTGTCTTTTGCCTTGCAGAAACTTTGGAGTTTCATTAGGTCCCATTTGTCAATTCTCGATCTTACAGAGCAAGCCATTGCTGTTCTGTTCAGGAATCTTTCCCCTGTACCCATATCTTCAAGGCTTTTCCCCACTTTCTCCTCTATAAGTTTCAGTGTCTCTGGTTTTATGTGAAGTTCCTTGATCCACTTAGATTTGACCTTAGTACAAGGAGATAAGTATGGATCAATTCGCATTCTTCTACATGATAACAACCAGTTGTGCCAGCACCAATTGTTGAAAATGCTGTCTTTCTTCCACTGGATGGTTTTAGCTTCCTTGTCGAAGATCAAGTGACCATAGGTGTGTGGGTTCATTTCTGGGTCTTCAATTCTATTCCATTGGTCTACTTGTCTGTCTCTATACCAGTACCATGCAGTTTTTATCACAATTGCCCTGTAGTAAAGCTTTAGGTCAGGCATGGTGATTCCACCAGAGGTTCTTTTATCCTTGAGAAGAGTTTTTGCTATCCTAGGTTTTTTGTTATTCCAGATGAATTTGCAAATTGCTCCTTCTAATTCGTTGAAGAATTGAGTTGGAATTTTGATGGGGATTGCATTGAATCTGTAGATTGCTTTTGGCAAGATAGCCATTTTTACAATGTTGATCCTGCCAATCCATGAGCATGGGAGATCTTTTCATCTTCTGAGATCTTCTTTAATTTCTTTCTTCAGAGACTTGAAGTTTTTATCATACAGATCTTTTACTTCCTTAGTTAGAGTCACGCCGAGATATTTTATATTATTTGTGACTATTGAGAACGGTGTTGTTTCCCTAATTTCTTTCTCAGCCTGTTTATTCTTTGTGTAGAGAAAGGCCATTGACTTGTTTGAGTTAATTTTATATCCAGCTACTTCACCAAAGCTGTTTATCAGGTTTAGGAGTTCTCTGGTGGAATTTTTAGGGTCACTTATATATACTATCATATCATCTGCAAAAAGTGATATTTTGACTTCCTCCTTTCCAATTTGTATCCCCTTGATCTCTTTTTGTTGTCGAATTGCTCTGGCTAATACTTCAAGTACTATGTTGAAAAGGTAGGGAGAAAGTGGGCAGCCTTGTCTAGTCCCTGATTTTAGTGGGATTGCTTCCAGTTTCTCTCCATTTACTTTGATGTTGGCTACTGGTTTGCTGTAGATTGCTTTTATTATGTTTAGGTATGGGCCTTGAATTCCTGATCTTTCCAAAACTTTTATCATGAATGGGTGTTGGATCTTGTCAAATGCTTTTTCTGCATCTAACGAGATGATCATGTGGTTTTTGTCTTTGAGTTTGTTTATATAATGGATTACATTGATGGATTTTCGTATATTAAACCATCCCTGCATCCCTGGAATAAAACCTACTTGGTCAGGATGGATGACTTCTTTAATATGTTCTTGGATTCGGTTAGCGAGAATTTTATTAAGGATTTTTGCATCGATATTCATAAGAGAAATTGGTCTGAAGTTCTCTATCTTTGTTGGATCTTTCTGTGGTTTAGGTATCAGAGTAATAGTGGCTTCATAAAATGAGTTGGGTAGAGTACCTTCTACTTCTATCTTGTGAAATAGTTTGTGCAGAACTGGAATTAGATCTTCTTTGAAGGTCTGATAGAACTCTGCACTAAACCCATCTGGTCCTGGGCTTTTTTTGGTTGGGAGACTATTAATAACTGCTTCTATTTCTTTAGGGGATATGGGACTGTTTAGAAGGTCAACTTGATCCTGATTCAACTTTGGTACCTGGTATCTGTCCAGAAATTTGTCCATTTCGTCCAGGTTTTCCAGTTTTGTTGAGTATAAGCTTTTGTAGAAGGATCTGATGGTGTTTTGGATTTCTTCAGGATCTGTTGTTATGTCTCCCTTTTCATTTCTGATTTTGTTGATTAGGATTTTGTCCCTTTGCCCTCTAGTGAGTCTAGCTAAGGGTTTATCTATCTTGTTGATTTTCTCAAAGAACCAACTCCTCGTTTGGTTAATTCTTTGAATAGTTCTTCTTGTTTCCACTTGGTTAATTTCACCCCTGAGTTTGATTATTTCCTGCCGTCTACTCCTCTGGGTGAATTTGCTTCCTTTTTTTCTAGAGCTTTTAGATGTGTTGTCAAGCTGCTAGTATGTGCTCTCTCCCGTTTCTTCTTGGAGGTACTCAGAGCTATGAGTTTCCCTCTTAGAAATGCTTTCATTGTGTCCCAAAGGTTTGGGTACGTTGTGGCTTCATTTTCATTAAACTCTAAAAAGTCTTTAATTTCTTTCTTTATTCCTTCCTTGACCAAGGTATCATTGAGAAGAGTGTTGTTCAGTTTCCACGTGAATGTTGGCTTTCCATTCTTAATGTTGTTATTGAAGATCAGTCTTAGGCCATGGTGGTCTGATAGGATACATGGGACAATTTCAATATTTTTGTATCTGTTGAGGCTTATTTTGTGACCAATTATATGGTCAATTTTGGAGCAGGTCCCGTGAGGTGCTGAGAAGAAGGTATATCCTTTTGTTTTAGGATTAAATATTCTGTAGATATCTGTCAGGTCCATTTGTTTCATAACTTCTGTTAGTTTCACTGTGTCCCTGTTTAGTTTCTGTTTCCACGATCTGTCCATTGATGAAAGTGGTGTGTTGAGGTCTCCCACTATTATTGTGTGAGGTGCAATGTGTGCTTTGAGCTTTACTAAAGTGTCTTTAATGAATGTGGCTGCCCTTGCATTTGGAGCGTAGATATTCAGAATTGAGAGTTCCTCTTGGAGGATTTTACCTTTGATGAGTATGAAGTGTCCCTCCTTGTCTTTTTTGATAACTTTGGGTTGGAAGTCGATTTTATCCGATATTAGAATGGCTACTCCAGCCTGTTTCTTCAGACCATTTGCTTGGAAAATTGTTTTCCAGCCTTTCACTCTGAGGTAGTGTCTCTCTTTTTCCCTGAGATGGGTTTCCTGTAAGCAGCAGAATGTTGGGTCCTGTTTGTGTAGCCAGTCTGTTAGTCTATGTCTTTTTATTGGGGAATTGAGTCCATTGATATTAAGAGATATTAAGGAAAGGTAATTGTTGCTTCCTGTTATTTTTGTTGTTAAAGTTGGCATTCTGTTCTTGTGGTTGTCTTCTTTTAGGTTTGTTGATGGATTATCTTCTTGTTTTTTCTAGGGCGTGGTTCCCGTCCTTGTATTGTTTTTTTTCTGTTATTATCCTTTGAAGGGCTGGATTCGTGGAGAGATAATGGGTGAATTTAGTTTTGTCGTGGAATACTTTGGTTTCTCCATCTATGGTAATTGAGAGTTTGGCTGGGTATAGTAGCCTGGGCTGGCATTTATGTTCTCTTAGTGTCTGTATAACATCTGACCAGGCTCTTCTGGCTTTCATAGTCTCTGGTGAAAAATCTGGTGTAATTCTGATAGGCTTGCCTTTATATGTTACTTGACCTTTTTCCCTTACTGCTTTTAGTATTCTATCTTTATTTAGTGCATTTGGTGTTCTGATTATTATGTGTCGGGAGGAATTTCTTTTCTGGTCCAGTCTATTTGGAGTTCTGTAGGCTTCTTGTATGTTCATGGGCATCTCTTTCTTTAGATTTGGGAAGTTTTCTTCAATAATTTTGTTGAAGATGTTTGCTGGTCCTTTGAGTTGAAAATCTTCATTCTCATCCACTCCTATTATCCGTAGGTTTGGTCTTCTCATTGTGTCCTGGATTTCCTGGATGTTTTGAGTTAGGATCTTTTTGCATTTTCCATTTTCTTTGATTGTTGTGCCGATGTTCTCTATGGAGTCTTCTGCACCTGAGATTCTCTCTTCCATCTCTTGTATTCTGTTGCTGATGCTGGCATCTATGGTTCCAGATTTCTTTCCTAGGGTTTCTATCTCCAGCGTCGCCTCACTTTGGGTTTTCTTTATTGTGTCTACTTCCCTTTTTAGGTCTAGTATGGTTTTGTTCATTTCCATCACCTGTTTGGATGTGTTTTCCTGTTTTTCTATAAGGACTTCTACCTGTTTGGTTGTATTTTCCTGTTTTTCTTTAAGGACTTGTAACTCTTTAGCAGTGTTTTCCTGTTTTTCTTTAAGGACTTGTAACTCTTTAGCAGTGTTCTCCTGTATTTCTTTAAGTGAGTTGTTGAATTCCTTCTTTATGTCCTCTACCATCATCATGAGATATGCTTTTAAATCCAGGTCTACCTTTTCAGGTGTGTTAGGGTGTCCTGGATTGGGCGAAGTGGGCATTCTGGGTTCTGATGATGGTGAGTGGTCCTGGCTTCTGTTAGTAGGATTCTTACGTTTACCTTTCGCCATCTGGCAATCTCTGGAGTTAGTTGTTATAGTTGTCTTTGTTAAAAGATTGTTCCTCTGTTGATTTTGTTACCCTCTATCAGCAGGCGTGGGAGACAAGCTCTCTTCTCTGAGTTTCAGTGGTCAGAGCAGTCTCTGTAGGCAAGCTCTCCTCTCTCAGGGAAGGTGTACAGTTATCTGGTGTTTGGACCTCCTCCTGGCTGAAGGTGAAGGCCCAAAACAGGATCTTTCCCAGAAGCTGTGTTGCTTTGGCCAGGAAGGTGGCCAGTTGTCTGGAGTCGAAGATGTCGCAGCCTCAGAAGCTCTGTGGCTCTTGCCGGGAAGGTGGCTGGTTGTCTGGAGCTGAGGATGGTGCCGCCCCAGAATCTCTGCGACTCTCTCGCCCGTCCCAGAAACAGCTTGCACTCTGTATTCCACACGGTCACCCGTGCAGCCTGCCCTCCGAGGAGTCCCGGAGCCAAGAAGGCTCCTGCCGGCGCCTGTGCCACAAACCTCTCAGGCCAGGCAGACCCCGTGCTCTCACCAGGAAGGTGGCCGGCTGTCTGGAGCTAAAGATGGCGCCGCCCAGAAGCTCTGCGACTCTCACGCCCGTCCCAGAAACAGCTGGCACTCTGTATTCCACACGGTCACCCGTGCAGCCTGCCCTCCGCGGAGTCCCGGAGCCAAGAAGGCTCCCGCCGGCGCCTGTGCCACAAACCTCTCAGGCCAGGCAGACCCCGTGCTCTCTAGCAGCTATTTTCACCTGACATTTTGGTCTCAACCATTCTGATTGGTTTAGGATGGAATCTCAGCGTGGTTTTGATTTGTATTTCACTATAAATAAGGATGTTGAACATTTCTTTATGAGCTTCTCAGGCTTTTGAGATTCCTAAAATGAGATTTTTGTTTAGCTATAGAGCTCATTTTTTCGTTAGGGTGTTTTTTTTTTTTTGGAGTCTAGCTTCTTGAATTCTTTGTATATTTTGAATATTAGCCCTCGATCAGATGTAGGGTTAGTAAAGATCTTTTCTCCATTACTAGGTTACCATTTTGTCCTATTGACAGTGTCCTTTGCCTTACAGAACCTTTTCAGTTTCAGGAGGTCCCATTTTTTAATTGACCAAGGTATACTTTCAGACAGGAACATGGCATGACTGTCCTAAAAGAGGCTATGCCATCAAATGACTGAGACAGATGCAGATATATACAGCCAACCATTGGTCTAAACACAGGAACCCCTATGGAAGAGTTTGAGCAAAGACTGAAGGAACTGAAGGGAATTGCAACCCTATAGGAAGAACAACACCATGAAAAAACTAGATTTCCCAGAATTCTCAGGTACTAAGCCACCAACCAAAAAGCATACATGTACTAGTCCATAACCCCTACTATACATATGTAGCAGAGGATTGCATTGTCTGGCCTCAGTGCGATGAGGGTGTGTGCTTGTACTGTGGAAGCTTTATGTCCCCAGAAAAGGGGAATTCTAGAGAGGTGGGTGGGAGAGTAACCTTTTAGAGAGAGGAGGGAAGTGTGGTAGGGGCCTCATGGAGGGAGTATGCTGAAGGGGATCACATTTGAAATATAAATAAATAAAATAATTAGTAAAATGGATAGTATGACATAGTTTAGAATATCTTCAAAACAGGAGCATGAAAGTAATTGGATATAGGAAGATAAATTTAATTTTAGAGATTTTAGGTATGGTAGTCAAAATTTTTTAAAGAAAAAACTGAAATAATTATGTGTGTGTGTCTGTGTGTGTGTGTGTGTGTGTGTCTGTGTGTGTGTTTGTAGAGGGATTTATACACTGTGGTCCAGCCCAGGTATTTAAAAATAAATGTCTGTAGAAAGAAAGTCAAGGAATCCAATATATATTCTGTCCACAAGACTGAATTTCCCAGATGTTCTTCAGTATATGTTGGACTCTCAAAGAAATATACTCTAAAACCTTCAAAAGAACAAGCATACCTGTGAGAATGAAGAAAAGCAGGCAAAAACCAAAGTGGTCTTCTATGTGCTTTACATAGGCTAGCACAAGAATATGTGTCCCAGAGTTAGGATAGGTTTTTAGACCTCAAATGAAGCAATGCATCAAAAATCACTTATATCCAGTGTTTTTCACTTTTAGTTAATTCAATATTGAGTAAAGTTAACAACTAAGACTACCAATCACAAAGGTAGAAGTCATAGAAGTAATATGCCTGGCAACCTATCTCCTATATAACAACCAATTAGACAAGTAATAAAATTCATACAAATAAGCTTTATTCAATAATAAAATATTGTGAAGACAAACAAGAGGATAGGTGTTGCAAAGTCTGTCTTAAAGTTTAAACACAGTGTACATGTTTAAACAGGAGGTGGTATATTTATGCCCACAACTGACATGTTAACTCAGTGCCTTTTCTATGGTCAAAGTTGTCCATTTAGTATGAAAATTTTACTCAGAAGAAATTTACGCCTCTAGCTGTCAACATAGCTTCAGTCTTATTATGATTATTATTATATTTGAATATATATTATTTTGAGTAGTCTAATATATTTAAGCAGTTGGTCTCCAGCTAGAGACAGTGTTTGGGAAGGTTATGGAACATTTAGGAATGTTTTTTTGCGAACATTTCACATATTGTTCTATAATGAATATTAGCAAAAATCCAATACATCTAGAAAAGAAAGAAAAAGAAGCTAAAGTCTAAGTGGATCAAAGAACTCTATATAAAACCAGAGACACTGAAACTTATAGAGAAGAAAGTGGATTAAAGCCATTAAGATATGGGCACAGGGGGAAAATTCTTGAACAGAAGAGCAATGGCTTGTGCTGTAAGATCAAGAATCCACAAACCAGACCTCAGAAAATTGCATGGCTTCTGTAAGGCAAAAGACACTGTCAATAAGAAAAAAAGACCACCAATATAATGGGAAAGGATCTTTACCTATCCTAAATCATATATGAGACTAATATCCAATATATATAAAGAACTCAGGAAGATGAATTCCAAAAAATCAAATAACCCTATTAAAAATGGGGTACAGAGCTAAACAAAGAATTCTCAACTGAGGAATACAGAATGTATGAGAAGCAAGAAAATGTTCAACATCCTTAATCATCAGACAGATACAAATCAAAACACCCTTGAGATTCCATCTACCTCACACCAGTCAGAATGGCTAAGATTAAAAATTCAGGTGACAGCAGATGCTGGCGTGGATGTGGAGAAAGAGGAACACTCCTGCATTATTGGTGAGATTGCAAGCTGGTACAACCACTCTCGAAATCAGTGTGGTGGTTCCACAGAAAATTGGACATAGTAATACAGGAATATCCAGCAATACCTCTACTGGGCATATACCCAGAAGATGTTCCAACTTGTGATAAGGACACATGCTCCACTATGTTCATAGCAGCCTAATTTATAATAGCCAGAAGCTGGAATCTCTCACCTCCCAGGTCTCTGGTGCATTATAGGGCATCCTTGAAACATCCGATTTCCTGAGTTTGCCTATTTCCCTTATTTCTGCTGGCCCTCAAGGCTTCAGTCTTTTTCCCTTATCCAATACCAGAACAGAAACCATCCCCCACTCTACCTCTTTCCACTTTCCCTTCCATGTTCTTTCTTCCCTCCCAACTTGTGGTTGCTTTCTTCTCCCTCCCAATTAGGACCTAGGCGTCTTCACTTGGGTACTTCAGCTTATTGTGCTCTTTGAGTTCTGTAGACTGTATCCTGTGTATTCTGTATTTTTTGTTGTTGTTTGTTTGGTTTGGTTTTGTTTGGTTTGGGTTTTTGACTAATATCCATTTGTTAGTGAATACAGCACCATGAATGATCTTTTGTGTCTGAGTTACCTCACTAAGCATGGTATTTTCTGGTTCCATCTGTATGCCTATTAATCTCAGGATGTCCTCTTTTTTTTTTGTTTGTTTTCCGTTTTTGTTTATTGTTGTTGTTGTTTTTGTTGTTGTTGTTGTTGTTGGTTTTGGATTTTTTTTTTGATGTCCTCATTCTCAATAGCTAAGTATGTTATGCTCTGTGTCCACAGGAAACCCAGATGAGCCCAAGAATTACAAACTCTACTGAAATTCACAAAAATTCTTATTTTCAAGTTCAACCTTTGTTCGCCCAACTAGCATTCACTGCATGAATGCTGGCAAGTAACCCTGAATCCAAAAAACATTGGGTTTATATACAGTATAGGAATTGTGTAAATATTTACAGAAAAGTTGACTAGAAGGTGTAATAGTCCTGAAATGGGAGGACGGTAATGAGTGTCTGTTCAAGGACTGGCTTTAAATTTATGGCCAGTTTTATCTGTTTGTTACCTGATATTTGCTTACCTTTTACTTTTTCCATGGTTTCCCTTGAGCTTGCTTTTTCTCTAAGGTCTCAAGGATAGGTACTTGGAGTTCTTTCCAGCAGGTGTTTTGGTTTTTGCAGACACAGAGGCAGAGAGAATGTGTCCTCATTATGGGCCCTGAAATTGTAACTCCATGGGAGGAAGAGGCAGCCCAGTCTGCTGCAGGAGGATGCTGCACAGAAACCACCTGTTTGCTATCTGCATAGCCTCAGGGGAAGGGGGAAGGGGGAAAGGAAGATGGGAGCTTCTGTCTGTACAACACTGAAGTCTCTCTAGTATTAGTAATCCGAGGGTTACAACATTCTCCCCTCTTTTTGGTGAAGCTAGAGGCCAATCTTGGACTCTTTATAGGCCTAAATCATCTGTGCTACCTGGTTTGTACTGGGACCTCATCACCATCAGTTGAATAGTCCATAATCTCTGCTTTATATACTGCAAAAGCTTTTTAATTATGCATGGCCCACATGTGAGCAGCAACAAAAAAAAATATAAGGGACCCTGTAATTGTGGAAATGAGAGTAATTAACCATGGGGAATTATCAAATAGGGAATGATGCCAGTTTTTGGAGTTTTCTTGTTCTCTTTGGTACCTCTCTATGCTTTCTCTAACCTTAGCTAGTAATTCTTTGATGCCAGAGTGATTTACATAAAACCAACATTCTTTGAATACATCAACACACAAGCCTCCCTGATGCAAGAACACAAAGTCTAACCCTTGTCCGTTCTGTTCAACTACCTCAGCCAGGAAATCTACATTTCACTCTAGGTGTGCAATGGATTTTTCTAAGCGTTGGCTGTCTTGATCTGTATTTAATTTAAGGCTATATAGTTATTCTCTTACAATGTTAGGGCTGCTATCCAAGTGCCTGCACAAGGTAGCCCTGCTCCCAAAATTATAGCCAACTTTAGGGAAATAGTTTCTCTCTTCTGTCTTTTGAGGTCTCCCCCAACATGCCCTATTAGGTTCTTCAGCACTATTTCCTCTGAATAATAGGTTATGGATGGCACCATTTGGACTAGAATAGAGAACTCCTTTGCAGTAGGGGAATTAAGAACCTCTCCATGCACACACAGAGTCAACCCTGTTGAACAGGCCCACCATGCCTGTTCAGGGGAAATAACATATTTGGAATGCACCATGGGGGTATTTTGGTTACACATATGTTGATGTGACAAGGGAACTTTTCCCAGGCAGGTCCCCTGTCCTGATATGGTCTGTATGGTTAAGGTTCTTCTGTGGGACCATATGCATGCAGTGTCTCTCTCGGACTCATTATATTTAGACATAAATCCAACATCTTCATAAAAAGGGTTTCTGGCATAATAACACAGCCAACAGAAGATGGTTAGCTCTGGTTGGGAACTGGTCAAAATCTAAAAGGTTTTTAGCATCATTGACCAGAGCAGATCTACAGGGGCGGGGAGCCTGCTGGGGAAGGACTGGGAGGTCAACAAACACTGGTTTGAGAACAGACTTTGGCATAGGTTTTTCAGGGCAAGACCCCTTGGTATAGGTTTAGTGTTTGACAGAATTCGGTTTGGTCCTACAGTCACATTCAGGGGGTTTACTATTGGTTTTATCAGGAGCCTAATTGTGAAAATGAGTTTGAGGTTTTTCCCCCCAATAATATAAAATCGGAGGCCCCAAGGTTTCCCAGTTTCCCAGCCCTTTTCTTGCTTTCCTAGGCTGGTGAACTTAAGTTGAATTTCAGATTCCCTCCCCTGTCAGGTGACTGTGATAAGATCTTCCTTTGATGCCTTCCATCCTGATGTTTCACAACCCCAGAAAGCATAATAGAATTGTTCTGGCTCCCCATATGCCACAGTTCTCTTTTCCCCAGACATATAAAAAAGTCTCCCTAAGTCTACTTAGTGTATGAATGTTGTAAAGTCTGTTGGGTGTTAGGCCATGAGTTAACAGCCAGCAGGCACAGATCAAACGTTAATTATGGAAACCTTGACATCCCAAGTGGTTTTTCTTTATTAGCCAGTTGGGCCCAGTAACCCATTTCAGGATTCTCAATTGTCCTGGTCAAGTCATAAGGCTGCTGCGGGTTTTTGATCTCTGAATGGAGACATGGACTGGGAACAGCAGCACATGCAGTCAGTAAAAACAGCAATCTTAGGACCTAGTTAATTTTAACGTGGAGGGATGAATAGAACTCCAGCTCTTTTAATAGTATGAAAAGTGATCATTGCAGAAAACAAGGATGAACCAGTTTTGTGATACCTCAGTTCTAGGATTGTCATAGACTTAATAAAAAATGAAAATTTAGAACCAAATATGTTGAAACTAATGAGGGCATGGGAAGGAGGGGTAGGGAGGATATCCCACATCTGGCCAGAGTTCCTCCTATGCTTTAGGCAGGCAGACTTGGGAGAGCTGCTAACCCTCACGGCTTTTCTCCTGCCTTCCCATACCTGAATGTGTTCATTTTTTTCCACCCCTCCCATCTCCCACCTAGTTCTCTCTCTCTCTCTCTCTCTCTCTCTCTCTCTCTCTCTCTCTCTCTCTCTCTCTGTCTGTCTCTCTCTCTCTCTCTTTCTCTCTCTCTGCCTTGTGTCATTACTTTCTTCTCCCTTACAAGTGTGATTGAAGCATTCTCACTTGGACCCTTCTTGTTGTTAAGTTTCTTGACTTCTGTGGATTGTTTCCTAGGAAATCTGTACTTCTTTGGCTAATATCCTCTTATTACAGTTCATTTTACTTTGAGATTTTCTTTGTATTCGAAACAAGTACAGTGTTACATTTATGATAAAAAAGATAAAATGTTGAATAGATTCACACAAAGAAATCTTAGTAATTTACTGTTTATTTACTATTACCTGGATGTTTTAATCATTATCATAGAGTATAAAATAAAATGTGAATGTGAGAAAGAAATTTAGAGAACGAATTGGAGGGTAAGGATGGAAGTTGTGGAAATTTGGGTTTTGTTGTTATGAAGAGACCACAGTAATTCCTATAAAGCAAAGAACTTTGCTGGCGCTGACTTACAGTTTCAGTGGTTAATTTCATTATTGTCTTGCCGAGAAACATGGTAGTTTTCAGGAAGATCTTTTGTTAGAGCCAGAGATGAAGCCAAGAGCTCTAAATCTTCCTCCACAGTCAGCAAAAAGAGGCTGTCTACACACTGGCCAGACATGAGCATATATGATCTCAAAACCTGCTTCTAGTGACAGCCTTCCTTGATTGAGCAGCAGAGTAGAACTGGCCCTAGATTTGATGCTTTCTGTTCAGCTGCCTGGTGGGCATGGGCATGGGAAACCTGGTCCTGCCTCTTGTGTGCTGTGCAGTGGTTTGGATAAAGAAGAGACCCCTTCCCTCTCTTTTGCCCTCACCACCGTTGGCAGGAGAGCTGTCCCTGATGGAGTCATGAGCCCAGGAATAATGTCCCAATCACCTCTTGCAGCACTTGGGAGATTAGGCCATGCACCTCATCTGAGCATCAGGGAGGAGCTGGCCCTGGTTTGGGGGATTACTGGTGAGCATGCTCAGAGGGAGTGAGAAATAGAGACCGGGCTCCATCCCTTATCTGCTGTAGCACTGTAGAGTATGACCCCTCTACCTTGTCTGGGCAGCACAGTAAATCTGGCTTTGATGGCAGGGGCACAAATGAGAGAGCACTGATTGTATGGTAGCATGAAAGTTGTTACTGCCCCTTGTTGGCTGCAACTTTGGAAAGGGAAGCTTGGGAAGGGCAGGAAAGCTCTCCCAGATGGTGGTAGTGTGGCAGAGCTGGTGGTCTGATTAGCCAGATCCCTTTAGGCCCAGATCCTGGGGTTTGAATTGCCCAACCACAACATTGACCCCCATTGGTGAACTGCTGAACTAGATTAAAATGGCCACCCTACAGATCCCATACTACAGGATCTCCATAACAAAGAACAACAACAGGATATCTGAGAGGAGTTACAATTATGCATTAGTACTGATAGTATAGTAGAAGGCAGAGACCTCTTTAGACTCATTAAAATGAACAACTTAGAAACAAAGAAGTGTAGATAAAAGGGCACACTGTGGGATATACACTGTGACATTACAAATTCCACAATGAGAATCATTCTGTAGGGGTGGTTGCAATGGTGGAAGCAGGATACAAGGTGATGAGGAGATAAGTGGGACTGGGTACATGATTTAAAACTCAGGAAGATCAAACAAAAAGTTTGAAAAAGAGTACAAACTTTTCAAACCATTATTCATTTCTATGTTAAAGGGAAAATGTCATACATACTCAAGGGTATATAACTATCTTCATATTATAAAAAAAAATACTAACTTTTCTGACATCTAGGTTTCTACCCTAAAAATTGAACTAATATCCTGTAAACATGACATTTTGTGAGTTAACTGATATTTTATTTTGAAGAGTTATAGTAAGCTATATGTTTAGAAATAAATTAGATACATGCACACGTGTGTGCATGTGCATGTGTTTGCGGACACACACACACACAAATACACACAAGCTTATACACATAATCCTGGATATATGGTATATAAATCATGATTTTTTTTCTATTCAGGAAATGAGCAACAAAACTGAATTTTTTTAACATATTCTAATTTATTAATATTTTATTCTTCTTCCTCTTAGAAAATCTACGATGCAGATACCTATATCCCAGCTAATAGTTTTCTTGTAAATATCTAAAACAATTCTTGTTGGTGTGGTAGTTAATACTCATAGCTACAGCCATACTTGGAAGACTAAGACATGAGGCCTTTGAGTTAAAAAAACAGCCTAAGCTAATTGTTGAGATTCTGTTTTAAGACAGTAAAATATGCACAAATACTTCATTACTCAATATTTTAAATGTTAGCAAGATAAATATTTATGTTACTATTTTAATTTGTTTACATATGTGTGGTTCATAATAAGAATGTCAGTGTTCAAATACAATTTTCTTTACTGATTTTTATTTTGGGCGTTTCAGTTTGCATAAACATTTTCAGAGTAGCAGAAGCCTTATGAAACAAAGCCTTGAAACATGTGTTATTTCTCCTAAATTATACTTCCCTACTGAATATTCATAAAAGGAAGGAGTATCTCAAGCTTAATTATTTAATCTTCAATTTTTGTTTTAGATAAATTTTATATGTGCAGAAACATTGTCAGAATAGAGTTCTCATATACCATTTATCTATTTTTTTTCTTAAATAGTAATACTTTAAATAACCATAGTACATTTCTGAAAGTAACATCACTACTATACTACTTGCTAAAGTATAAAGTATAAAGAAATATGAAGAATGTCTTTATGCCAGGATACACCAAGAAAGTAAATCCATAGTCAGCTAAACTATACATAGACTAAACAAAACTAGATATAGACCTTTATGTTATGGGCAGTAGAGATGGTTCAACTGGTGAAGTGTTTCCTGCCAACCCTGACAGCCTGAGTTTGACTCTTATGTCCTATATTGTAGAGAAATAAAAGTGAATTCTGATGTCATCTGACCTATACATGCACACGATGGCATTTCTTCACAGGCATGTGTGTGTTCACATGCACACACACACACACACACACACACACACTCACACACACACACACACAAACACACACACACACCATCTCCACCACCATAACAAACCACACAACGGAGGGGGAGGGATGGAGGGAGAGATGAAGGAAAGGAGAGACAGAGACAGAGACAGAGACAGAGACAGACAGACAGAAACAGAGAAAGAGGAAGGGAGAGAATACTTTGTATCTCTCTTTAAATAATATATTTAGTCTTGACAGGTTTTCCCATCCCCTTTGTGGAAGTATTTTAGCTAATGCCATCCTTCTGGAGTCCTGGGAAGCTCTTACTTTCTTAGCATCTGGGACTTTCTCTTTTTTACCACCAGTTCCTCATCCCCCAGTTGCTATACACCCCTGTTCAATGTCCTGACCCTCTGAACAACTCTCCTGTCTTCTCCCATACCTGATTCTTCCCCTCTTTTTTGCTCCCCCTCTTCTCTTCTTCACAATTCCCTCCCATCATCTATGTCCCTTGATTATTTTTTTCCCTGTTTTAATTAGGATGGAAGCATCCACTCTTTGGTCTTACTTCCTCCTGAAGTTCATGTAGTTCGTGAGTTGTATCGTGGTTATTCCACACTCTATGCCTAATGCTAGAGCTGTGAGACAGGAGTGGGTAGGTGGTTGGGGGATCACCCTCATAGAATCAGGGTAAGTGGAGATGGAATATAGGGGTTGTAGATGGAAAACATGGAATGGAGATAACATTTGAAATGCAAATAAGTAAAGTGTCCAATTTAAAAAAAAGTATTTAGAAACAGTGTGAATAAGGATGGCCCCCATAAGGTTCATATATTTGAATAAGTACTGAGTAACATTATTGGAAGAGTAAGCAGGTATGGCCTTGTTGGAATAAGTATGACCTTGTTGAAATGGGTAAAACATTTTTGGAAGTATTGACACTGGGTATTATTTTGATATTTCAAAATGTCCATTACAAGTCCACAATTTCTCTCTTCTTTCTACCTGAAGATTCTCTCGCTACTGTTCAATTAACATGTCTGTCTACATGCTAGTGCACTCCCACCACAGTAAGAATGAACTAAATCTCTGAAACTGTAAGCAAGTCATGATTAAATGGTTTCATTTTACAATATTTTCCTGGTGATGGTATCTTGTATTAATAGAACACTTATTAAGCCATAGGATCTCACTACATAGCGCAAATTTCCTTGGAAAGTATGATTTTTCTGCATTAGCCTACTGAATACTGCAAATAAAAATTATGTCTTACCAATACCAGTTATTTTCCCCTATTGGAACAGACTAGCCTAAAGATCTTGTGTAGAAAATTATTTTCTCGACAAAAATTTCGTTTTTTTAAAAACTTCACTAACCATTACTATCTCTCATTTTAAATTCCATCTTAAAAATAATTTTGTAAATTTATTAGTAATGTCAAAACTATCTTCCATTCACTTTCCTATTCTGTTTATTTTCTTATTCTGTGCAATGCTTAAGACAAATATTCATGTATATTCTGATATGGTATAATTCAACATGTGAAGCATTAACCAAAGTGGAAAATGGTCCATGATCATGCACTTACCTTTGCCAAACCTCTAATCATTAATAGGTCCTTATGATATCTTGTTGAAATTCATAGCTATCATAAAGGTCTAAAACTAGAAGAATTTTATTATTTGTCTGTGTTCACAAAAGAGTATTTAAAGAGGTGTCTTAGTAGTTAACTGAGATTGTTATTGAATCACAAGGGCAGAGTTTGAATTTACACCATCCATATTGTTCATACAGCAACAATTTGGGCAATGGGTGTAGAGATATGATTCAAATTTAGAAGGGGATATTAGCAAGACAATTGTTAGAGTTTGCTGGCTTCAAATATAGCCAAATCCTGGGGTGTATAACTCCAGAGGAGACTCCCCACCCAAACCTTCCTGGACTGCTTGGTTCATAACGCTTTCTCTTCGCACCCTCACAAAGTTCAAATACACTCACAGAAAGACACACATACAATGCATACATACATATATACATACATACACATATTACACACTATTTCGGATAATAAAGGACACAAGTTAAGGGCTTCTAAATGATCTCTCTGTTAAAATATAGTTCACTGCTAAAACATTTTATCACATAAGATATCTTATGGATATCTTCATTGTGGGAATAATCATATGTTATATTTTGCATTAATTTTAAATGCATCAATTCACACATTAAAATCAGACTTCTTTTTTTATTTTTTTAATTTTTATTTATTTATTTATTTATTTATTTATTTATTTATTTATTTATTTATTTATTTATTTTGGTTTTGTTAGACAGAGTTTCACTCTGTAGCTCTGGCTGTCCTGGAACTCACTTTGTAGACCAGGCTGGCCTTGAACTCAGAAATCCACCTGCCTCTGCCTCCCATGTGCTGGGAATAAAGGCGTGCACAACCATGCCCAGCATAACATCAGACTATTTATTTAGTCTTCAATAACCTGCATGAAAAATAAAATTAAAAATAGTTATTAATGTTGTTTAGTGACAGTAAACATTTTAAATTAATCTAGTATTTAAGGTACAGATGGGAAACATATTCTCAGACAATTAGCATCATGTTACAAAAGATTTTGTCTATAATTTCCAATATAAGAACTTCTAGAAAAAACATCTTGTCTTAAAGAAATACTATTCTTGAATTGAAGAGATTGCTCAGTGGTTAGGAGTGATAGCCAGTACTCTTCCAGAGAAAACATTTGTTTCTCTACACATTCTTTGTAAGTTGAAATCATCCATGATTCCAGTTTCAGGGGGTCTGATCCATGTACCAGACGTGTAATCTGGTGGTGGGGAGCTCTTAGGAACTCTAGAAAGTCCCAGAGAGCTGGGATGTGAGAGGCTCCCGGAACTCGGTGTTGATCTTAGCCAAAATGCCCAACAGTGCGGAGATGGAACCTGGAAAGACCACCTCCAGTTAATAGACAGGGCCCCTAGTGTCTCTAACAACAACTGACTGAGACACATGCAGATATTTACAGTTAATCATTGGACGCATACAGAAGAGTTAGAGAAAAGTTTGAAAGAACTGAAGAAGATGAGAACCCCATAGGATTACCAAGAGTGTCAATTAACCCAAACTCCCAGGAAGATCTGAGAGACTAAGCCACCAGCCAAAGAGCATACTTGGGCTAGTCTATGCAATCTGGCACATATGGAGCAGAGTACTGCTTTTTCCAGCCCAGTGGGAAACGATAGACTGAATCCTAGAGAGACTTGATGCATCAGGGATGCTGGTGTAGGATATGTTGAGGTGAGATGGGGTGGGTGGCTTGTGGAACACCCTCTCAGAGGAAATGGGGAAGATGAATGGGTTGAAGAACTGTAGGAAGTGGGATCAGTAGGTGGGATATTTGGAATGTAAATAAATTAAAATAAAATACAAACTTACTGCAACATCAATAGCTAGTCAAGTCATTGCTTTCTTCATACTTGTCAGCAGTGTTGATGTTATGAAAATTTTAGAGAGAATATGATTTCATCAAATGCATCCCTGTCTCAAAGAAGACAATCCAATTTTGGCATACTATTAATAACTCCAAAGATAAGCTAACGTTTTAGTGTGGGCTTTAGTCTGCTCATTGCCCCATGCTTTCAAATAGTATTTTATTAATAAATGTTTCACTAAGTTTTGAAATTACACTTTTATTTAGCAAATGCTGTCTATTTTAATGTTTTGTGTGACTTTGAATCTTATGTTGACTTCTATCCCATTGTCACTATTTTTTCTACAGTCTCATGCAACACTAAACAAATGAGAAATTAAAATTTTCACATCCCAACTTTTAAAATGGTTTTTGTTTCATAGCTCTTTTGACCTTAATTTTGAAACTTTGATGGTTTTCTCTATATTAGTTTCTGGTTTTGCAAATAAAGTATATTAATTAGGTTTACTTACCCAATAATTAACTTAATTTTAATTTGTCTTTTCGTATTTATCTTCTAGCCATTCTAATGCAAAAGTTGTTAATCCAATCAAGACATGTTCATGCTTGCATCTCATGCAAACAAATATTATTTTTAATTTCCAGGTGCAGTATTTATAGTCAAGTGTTGGGACTGACTGTGGGTGAAGTTAACTGCCTTGTCAGCCAGAAGTCCTTACTAACAAAGTTTTGGCCTTAGTGGAAAAGTCCTATCTTAGTTGAGATTTCTGTGGGAAAAGTTGAGGCCTCTGTAGGAAAGTACTAGTCCCAGTTAAGAACAAATAGCTATACATCTTGTGGACAGGTACTTAGCAACCCACTCTGTTCTGTTCCTCCTGCTGAACTTTTTTTACCTAGTCAATATCCTGCTTTGGGGAACAGGTGCATTCCCCCAGAAACAAAGTGATTTCGCTTCATTTTCACTCCCCATTTCCTGTTTCTATGGGTATAAAACCTGGGAAAAACAAAATTTGTCAGCTTGATCAGGTTTTTTTTGTTGGTTTTTTTTTTTTTTTGTCTTGCTGTCCATTCTTTGTGTTTCTTGTTCCCCATTCTCTCCTTAGGTGGTTTCTCAGACACTGTTCGATTGTTTCATGGGTCAGGACAGTCGAGATTCAAGAATGCTCATGGTAAAAAGAAATTCTAAATGTTACTGAAGGACTCACCCATCTCTAAGCTCAAAGAAAAAAATTACCCTATTTCTTTCCAAGGCTGGGTCTAATGAACATTAAGATATTTTTCTAACAGATGCAGAATATAAAAATTCCTTCAACATATTAAAAACATTGTAGTTATTTGGTGAGTATATTGATGATTTTAATATTCTTACACATCATTGTCATTCACAAAGAACAATTTAACAATATAAGAATCTGTTTAATAATGCCTTGCTGTGTAGTGTAAGAGGTAGCATAAGATTTTACAATTTGAAAAAAAGTGATTCAAAAAGCTTTAGTGTAGTAACCAATGGATTTAAATATTAGTATTATAAAAACACAATCAGTATAAAAATCAAATCCAGTTTCCTCCCAGTCATCTAACATCTCTATTTATTATTTCAGGCACCTAAATTCAGCATGTCATCTGATCCCAGATGCATAAAATAAAGACTATAATATCTTAAAATTGTATTGATGAATATGAGATACAATCTATATTAAGTAAAATTGTTACTTCACTTATGCTTAATTTTATTAAGGCAATATTTTCTGATAGCAATCATACTTATTTTTATACCTTAGTAATTTTAATAAACAGTTATTTAATTTTCAAATTGGTAATGTCAGTATTGAATTGATTTACCAAATCAGTTGAATTGTAAAAATTTACCAATATTTGAAGATAACTAAATGTTTACATTATTATATTAGTTATTTCATAGTTGGAATGAACACATATCTGTAATGAGATGGTCTCTTAGAAAAGAGAAATGTTATAATTCTAACAACAAATTTGTTCTTATTCTCAAGTGGAGAAAACTTATTTATTAAGTTTCATAAAAATATGGTTTCCTCTTCATTCTCTTCCAGACAAAATGGTGTTGAACATAAGAATTCACAAGACTGTGGTAGCACAAATGAAACCTGTACAAGTTCAAGATAGATGGGATCCCAACACTTAGATGGGGAAATGGACATAGACTCTGTTCTAAATTGAGACCCTCAGGCATATGAAAGAACATTTTTTTTTCTGAATGAATATTGCTGTGCATGTCAACCACATTCCAGAGTTGACTAATACCTACAGAGAGTTGACCAACACATGTTATTTTTGTGGACTTCTTTGATGTTTGTTTTGGCTTTCTCTCTCTCTCTCTCTCTCTCTCTCTCTCTCTCTCTCTCTCTCTCTCTCTCTCTCTCTCTCTCTCTCTCTCTCTGTCTCTCTCTCTCTCTGTCTCTCTTTCTCTCTCTCTGAGTGTGTGTGTGTATATGTGTGTGTGTTTTGTGTGTATGTGTGATTTTCTGAGGGTTTTTGATTTCATGATTTTTTGTAGTTGTTGATTCAGGCTTTTTTGCTTTTTTCATTTAGAGAGAGAAAGAAAAAGAGAGAGAAAGAAAGAGAAAGAACATTAAATTGGGTATGATGGTTGAAAAAAATCTGGGAGGTATTCAGGGATGGGACACATGGTCAAAATATATTGTATGAAAAATTGTTAATAATAATAATAATAAAAATTACTTTATCCTAATCTCTCTCTCTCACACACACACAATACACATGTAGTTATGTATACCTTTTAAATTCCCACAAATCATCATTGCAAAAAAACCTCTTAAGTTCTTAGAGCAGCAACAAGGCAGTTCATCTCATTTTTGACTCACCATGTTAACCCTCCAAAACTACAGTAAATTCTGTTATTGAAACTCTTTGTTCAAATTAATGAGCTTTATTTTCTGTCAGATATAATTATCTCTATAATCTGGGCTTAGAAAAAATAGCATAATATATTTAACAGGATAGGGTGTTGTCTTAGTCAGGGTTTTTATTCCTGGACAGAACATCATGACCACGAAGCAATTTGGGGAGGAAGGAGGCATTTATTGGCTTACATCACTAAGGATGTCAGGTCTGGAATTCAAACAGGTCAGGAAGCAGGAGCTGATGTAGAGGCCATGGAGGGATGTTCTTTACTGTCTTGCTTCCCCTGGATTGCTCAGCCTGCTCTCTTATAGAACCCAAGACTACCAGCCCAGAGATGGTCCCACCCACAAAGGGCCTTCCCACCTTGTTCATTAATTGAGAACATGTCTTAGAGTTGGATCTCATGGAGGCATTTCCTCAACTGAAGCTCCTTTCTCTGTGATAACCCCAGCTGTGTCAAGTTTACATAAAACTAGCCAGTACAGCTGTATATACTATAAAATCTGCAAGACAATATTTTTTTTCAAGGGTTGCAGATTTCTAAAGATATTTTGGTTACTTTGGATTTGTAGGAACTTGACTGAATATTATAAAATTATTTACCAGAACTTCTCAGGGTACCCTTAAGATGTGAGTCAAACTCTATAAAGTAGAGAGCATATCAAATACTCGAAATAGTTTAAAGCACAGCACGATCAACTTGAGTTTTCCATCAAACAGAAATTAATTCTTTTAAACTGAATTGGCTTTTATTTTATTTTATTTTATTTTATTGAATTTGGAAAAAATATTTTCAGAAAGAAGGTGTTTATCATTAATCCCCTTGAGTTAAAACAACATTAAATGGAGAATGTAGGCTAGAAAATGTAAGACATATTGAGAGAATTTGGATGTCTGTGGACAAAACGTTTCATTGTGCATACATTTTATGTTTTTTTAATATCTTATGTTCATATTTTTAATGACAAAGTCACAAGTCCTTGAAATGGAACTTTGTACAATGAAGTTCATACCAAAAATATATATGTTGAATTTGTTTAAAACTAAAATTAACATACCTTAGAATTGGGAATGATTAAAAAGCTTTGGGAACTCTGTATGTTTTACATTCGCCAATGATACTAGTGTTGATGAAACATGGTCAAACGTTTCAGATACATTAACTGTAGATATGATGTTACAGCTATGGTCCAGTGAAACTAGGTTACCTCTTGGGCCAGTCATGAAATTTGGTGGCAATGTCTAATTTTTCTAAATTTAATATATGAAAGATGCAATACTAAGACAGTCTTTAAGAACAGCTGAGACCAGAACTGTGTGACAGAGTTTGAATCCTGGCAAAGAAGCCCCAAGAGGCTGTTGCATGAAGTTATGAAGGTAAAGTTTAAGCTACTGTAGAGATTCCAGAGTATTAGAAAGGCCAGGATGATGGGACATGATCTAATATCTGGACAAGGACATCTGAAGGTGAGAAATGGAATCAGTTTAAATGCTGAGAAAAGCTGTGTGTGCTGAAGATAGCATATGTAGAGGAATTGGGACACCAAAGCTGATTTCTCCATGGAAAGCCCCAGAAATGGAGGATTTCCTTTCTCTGCTTGATTTTGGCTTTTTGTATAATCATCACTTTCTATTCCTAATACTTATTTTTATTTTGTGATAAGAATTTTTACATTATTCTATTATGCATAGCAATAACATAATTTTCTACAAGATATAACAATACATTTTCATTTTTTGATGTGGTAAAGTTTTTAAAGACTATGAGGACTTTTAAAGTTGAACTGTATTTTGCATTATTAAACACACAGAGAACTTTGGAAATAAGGGTTCGTAGGTTATGTCTAAAACATAATGTGATGTGTCTATGTGACAGGTTAACAATGAATGAAGCTGTGATGGTTAATGCTATATACTTAAAACAATATAGAATTGCCTGGGAGGGAAATCAGAATGAAGGATTGTCTATACTACTTAGTCTGTGAGCATGGTTGTGGGCCTGCATCTTGATTACTTTTAATTTATATGGGAAGAACTTCCCTTTTTGTGGCACCATTATTTACGATGGGGATTCTGGAGTGTATGAGAATAAAGAAAGCAAATTAAGCTCTAGTAACCATACACACATCAATTCCTTGATCTCTACTTGACTTGTGTCAAGTTTCTGCTACTTCCTGTTGCACTGATGCCCCAACAGTGATGGACTATAGTCTGAATTTGTGTGTAAAATAAACTTTCATATATCTTTTTTTGGCCAGGATACCTACAGAATGTTATAAGGTGCTAACCTTCTTAATGCAGTTCATGCTTGCCTCAAACTTTCAATACTACACCATTTTCTCTTCCTCAGTGCTAGTTTTTTTATAAGCCTAATATAATATGACTGAATAAATTTTCTTTTCATTTTTAAAACACATTTATTATTATTATTATTATTATTATTAGTATTATTATTATTAATACTATTATTATTATGTGGTAGCATATGTGATCTAGAGCACATGTGGAAGTCAGAGCATCACTTTGCTGAATGCAGTTCACTCTTTACATTCATGTATGTTCTGAGAATGGAATGAAGGCCATCACAGTTGCTTAGCAAGTGCTTTATTTGTTTAGCATCTCATTAACCTCCCGTTTTGTGTTTCTTTATTTTTGATATTATTTTATTTTTGTTTTGTTATGTTTTGGACTCAAAACCTCACTATGTAGCTCAGCATTGCATTGAACTTACACTCATCCTCTTGTCTTTCACGTACATAGATACTATGTATGCATTATCATGACCAGTGAAGTTCATTATTTCTATGCTCTATCTGGCCCACTGTGAACATTCAGTACTTGGTATTCCATATGAGCTACATTGGCATACTAACTTGCCTTAGTTAGGGATTGTATTTAGGTGATAAGACATCATGAACAACATCAACTGGGAGAGAAAATGGTTTGGTTCATAGTTCAGTTTGTAATTCATCATACATGAAAGTCACACCTGAAACCCTAGACTGGAATTTGGAGCAGGTAAGACCTGAAGTAGAGGACATGTAGAAAAATTGCATACTGGCATATTCCCCATGTTTTGATCATCCTACATTTTTTTATACCATCCAGTACTAACAGTCCAGAGCTGATACTGCCAACTGGGATATCCTTCCATAGAAATCATTAAGTAATAAAATTCAACAAAGCCTTTTCCAGGCAAAAGTTTGGTGGGGTTATTTTCTCAATTGAAATTCAATATTCTCAAATGGCTCTGGCTTGTGTGAAATTGATATTGATTTAGACAGCAGAGGACTTTAATATTTACAGCCATAGGCATGATGTGTTGAGGGTAAGAAATGTTGTCTTGGACTTATCCTTAACAGGAAGGCTTGCAGCTGCCGAAGTAGATTTGGTAGAGTACTTTATTCTCATGCATGAAGCCTTCGGTTTGATCTCTAAAACTGCATCAAGTAGGGCATGCTGGTACCTCTCTTTAATACTAGCTGTTCTGGAAAATGAAAGCAGGAGGTAAGTGGTTCATAGTCATATTGAGCTATTAAGTGAGATAAAGGACAGTCTGAACTATATGGAATATATCTCGAAAGCAAGTAAGGATTATAATACTATATAATACCAACACACAAACAAAAGCCAGCTTATATCACATGAGACTGTGACTCTCTCAGTTTTATTTAAGCCTCCCCTTACATAATCCAATAGCTCTACCATCGATCTCTATCCACAGTTTAACAGTGGACCTCATGGCTCTACATGTCTAGGGTGTAATTTATTTTTTTTCCATTTTAATTAGGTATTTAGCTCATTTACATTTCCAATGTTATACCAAAGTCCCCCATAACCACCCACCCCCACTCCCCTACCCACCTAATCCCCCTTTTTTGGCCCTGGCGTTCCCCTATCCTGGGGCATATAAAGTGTACAAGTCCAATGGGCCTCTCTTTGCAGTGATGGCCGACTAGACCATCTTTTGATACATATGCAGCTTGAGACAGGGGCTCCAAGTTCATATTGTTGTTACACCTATAGGGTTGCAGTTCCCTTAGTTCCTGGGGTGCTTTCTCTAGTTCCTCCATTGGGGGCCCTGTGATCCATTCAATAGCTGACTGTGAGCATCCAGTTCTGTGTTTGCTAGGCGCTGGCATAGTCTCACAAGAGACAGCTATATCTGGGTCCTTTCAGCAAAATCTTGCTAGTGTATGCAATGGCGTCAGCATTTGGAAGCTGATCATGGGATGGTTCTCTGGATATTGCATACACTAGATGGTCCATCCTTTAGTCACACTTCCAAATTTTGTCTCTGTAACTCCTTCCATGGGTGTTTCATTTCCTATTCTAAGAAGGGGCAAAGTGTCCACAGTTTGGTCTTCGTTCTCTTGAGTTTAATGTTTTTAGCAAATTATATCTTGTATCGGGTATCCTAAGGTTCTGGGCTAATATCCACTTATCACTGAGTACATATTGTGAGAGATCCTTTGTGTTTGGGTTACCTCACTCAGGATGATGCCCTCAAGGTCCATCCATTTGGTTAGGAATTTCATAAATTCCTGCTTTTTAATAGCTGAGTAGTACTCCCTTGTGTAAATGTACCACATTTCCTGTATCCATTACTCTGTTGAGGGGCATCTGGGTTCTTTCCAGCTTCTGGCTATTATAAATAAGGCTGCTATGAACATAGTGGAGCATGTGTCCTTCTTACCGGTTGGGGCATCTTCTGGATATATGACCAGAAGAGGTATTGCTGGATCTTCTGGTACTACTATGTCCAATTTTCTGAGGAACCGCCAGACTGATTTCCAGAGTGGTTGTACAAGCTTACAATCCCACCAACAACGGAGGAGTGTTCCTCTTTCTCAACATCCGCGCCAGGATCTACTGTCACCTGAATTTTTGATCTTAGCCATTCTGACTTGTGTGAGGTGGAATCTCAGGGTTGTTTTGATTTGCATTTCCCTGATGATTAAAGATGTTGAACATTTTTTCAGGTGCTTCTCTGCCATTCGGTATTCCTCGGGTGAGAAATCATTGTTCAGTTCTGAGCCACATTTTTAATGGTGTTATTGATTTTATAGGGTGTAACTTATTTGACTAGTGGCTCTGAGTCACCTAATTTGTGGAAGACTAGCAGATTTCATACTTTGGTTATGAGGCACCTCTTTTAATTACATTCAACTCAAACTTCCTTTAAACAGATAGATAAAGCAAAGTACTTTTCCCTATTATTTAAATGTGTGTGTGTGTTTTGTGTGTGTGTGTGTGTGTGTGTGTGTATGTGTGTTTGTGTGTGTGTGTGTGTGTGTGTGTGTGTGTGTGTGTGTGTGTGTGTGTGTGTGTGTGTGTGTGTATGTGTTGGTACGTACATATGTATGTAAGGAAATGCACATGCCCACAGGTGCCAGAGGCCTCCTCAAGCTCAAGCTAAAGGTGACTGAGGTAACCAATGTGAGTCCTGTCCAAGAGCAATACTCACTCCTCATTACTGAACACTCTAAACTCAAAGTGCTTTTATTCCCTGGCAACATAATCACGCCCCTAAGTATAACTCTTAAATTATTTTTGTTTGGAGAAATTCTTTTTATACTTTCTGGTACTGATAGACCTTGTACTTCTGATATTGCTCATGATTCAGTCTCCAAAGTACAGGATTCATAAAGATAACCTACTGGTTCCAGTAATTTCATATTTTCAGACAGGATGTCATATAGCCTAGGCTGGCCCCAACTTAATATGTAACCAAGGATAGCTTGGAACTTCTATTCCTTCCAATACTAACTTGTTCCATGCAAACCATTCTATTTTTGAAAGCACCCATAGAGTAAATATTATTTTGTGTCAAATTTCTCTTTATAAATATTCAATTCAACTAAAGACTATGTCATGTATATTCGACCTCTTTTGTAATCATGTAAAGAATTTTTTGACAAACTATATAAATCTGTTCCTGTGACAGGTAGGAACTCTATTCTATATCATGAAAGAAATATCTGTGCAGAGGGGTTTTACTTCACCAAAGTGGACAAATATAAATTTTATTAACTATCTTTTCAGAGTTATTTATTATCAGCTATCTTTGTCTGGGCATCTCTAAGGGCTAAAGTTTGATGTCTTTCTTTATCTATATATTATTCAGTAATTATGTTAGGGATATTATATACTTATTATAACTGACATACATTGTTCTGATAGATTAGAATAGAGCCTGGATTGCTATCTCAATATATTTCAAAGGCCCAAGTACACATATTTCAGGGATTCATATATAGGGGCTACACAAATTAAGTACAGGACTGAAAAATATTATTTCTGATAATTAAATCAATGGAAAACATATTCTCACAAAAATATACTTACATATTTTTACTATATTTGTTTGTAATCATTGTTAGCTAAAAGAAGGTGTTTTATCTGTGAAATGACCAAAGCACTGGTGTGTCTAGTGCATAGATTATTTCTCAGCAATTAAAAAACAATGAGTACTCCCACCTTATCCTCTCTTTCTCCATTTATTGTTCTCCCTCTGATACACAGACGCAAAATTTTCAATCAATAGGAACTCCTCTGGAAGTATCAGGAAAGTGCAACACACTACAAAACAAGCATTGGGTAATTTCAAGGCCAATACTCTCATTTTAATTTTGTAGGAAAAAAAAACTCCCTTAGATTCCTTAAAGAGGCAGAGACTCACCCCTTCTAAACATAGGTAGAATAATAGGTGACTGTTGATAAATGTTCTGGAGCAAAGCAGCAAATGAGAAATAGGAAGAGAAGGAAGAGGAGAAAGGAGAGAGAAAGAGAGAGAGAGAGAGAGAGAGAGAGAGAGAGAGAGAGAGAGAGAGAGAGAGAGAATGTACTCAAAAGAAAGAAACCTTTAAAAGCCAGTGTTCATTAAGAATTTATTTATTTATTTATTTATTTATTTATTATTTATTTATTTATCTTTTTTGATTTATTTAATCTTTTCTCCATACTCCAGGTGTTATACCCCTCTAGGTCCCCCCTCCTATTGTTCCACATTCCATACCACCGCCGACCATTTCCACAAAATTGGCTTCAACCCCCACCTCACCAGAACTACCCAAGAGACTATCTGTGGCCTCCAATCTCTTGAGGGTTTGGTGCATCTTCTCTGACTAAACCCAGACCGGGCAGTCTTCTGCTGTATGTGTGTTTGGGGCATCATGTCAGCTTGTATATTCTGCCTGATTGGTGGTTCAGTGTCAGAGAGGTCTTGGAGATCCAGGTTAAATGAGACTGCTGGTCCTCATACAGGGTTGCCCTCCTCCTCAGCTTCTTCCAGCTTTTCCCTCATTGAACCAGAGGGATCAGCAGCTTCTGTCCATTGGTTGGGTGTAAATATCTGCACCTGACTCTTCCAGTTGCTTTTTGGGTCATTCAGGTACAGTCATAATAGGCCCCCTTTGTGAGCACTTCATAGCCTCAGTAGTAGTGTAAGGAATTGGGGCCTTTCCCCAACCTGGGCCCCACCTTGATCCATTCACTGGACATGATTTCCATCAGGCTCTTCTCTGTTTTTGTTCTTGAAGTTCTTTTTGACAGGAATAGTTCTGGGTCAGAGCTTTTGACGTGGGATGGCAACCCCATCACTCACTTCATGCCTTCCTTATCTTTCTACTGGATGTGGATTCTACAAGTTCGTGCTCCCCATCTACAAGTTCATACTCCCCACTGTAGGGCATTTCATCTAAGATACCTCCATTTGAGTCCTGAGAATCTCTCACCTCCCAGGGCTCTGGTACATTCTGGGAGGTCCCCAACGCCATACCTCCATAGTTTGCCTGTTTTCATTCTTTCTGCTGTACCTCAGGGCTTCAGTTTTTTTTTCTCTACCCAATACCTGATCATGTTCTTCTCTATTACTCCTGGTCCCCATCCCCACTTGAGACCCTCCCACCACCCCCACCCACTCTGTGATTTCTTTCTTCTCCCTTCCAAGTGGGATTGAGTTGTCCTCACTTGGGACTTGTGGCTTGATAACTTTTTTAAGTTCTGCGGAATGAATACAGGGTGTTCTGCACTTTTTTGGCTAATATCCACTTATTAATGAGTATATACCACGCATGTCCTTTTGGTTCTGAGTTACCTTACTCAGAATGATATTTCCGAGTTACATCCATTTGCCTGAAAAACTCAGGATGTCTTTGTTTCTTAATAGCTGAGTAGTATTTCATGGTGTAAATGAACCACATTTTCTGTATCCATTCTTCTGTTTTGGGACATCTGGGTTATTTGCAGTTTCTAGCTATAATAAACAAGGCTGTTATGAACATAGAAAAACATGTGCCTTGGGGCATGGTGGGACATCTTTTTGGTATATGCCCAAGAGTGGTACATCTGGGTCTTCCAATGTTCTGAGGAATCTCCACACTGATTTCCAGAGAAGTTGTACTTGCTTCCGTCCCACCAGCAGTGGAGGAGTGTTCCTTTTTCTCCACATTTTAACGAACATGTGCTGTCATCTGAGGTTTTGATTTTAGCCAATTTGATTGGTGTAAAGTACAATCTCAGGGTTGTTTTGATTTGAATTAACCTGAGCACTAAGGACTTTAAACATATCTTTAAGTGTTCCTAGGCCATTTTAGACTCTTCTGTCTTGACATCTCTATTTAGATACATACCCCATATTTGATTGGTTTATTTCGTTTCTTGAGTTCTTTATATATTTTGGATATTAGCCCTTTATCAGATGTGAGGTTAGTTAAGATTTTTTTCTCCAGTCTGTAGGTTGATGATTAGTCCCATTGCCTATATTATTTGCTTACAGAAGCTTTCCAGTTTCATGAGGTCACATTTATGAATTCATGATCTTAGAGCATGAGACATGGGAGTAGTTTTTAGGACATTTCCCTCTCTGTGTCAATGAGTTTATCTTCTATTAGATTCAGTGGATCTTATTTTATGTTGATAATCTTGTTCAACTTGAAACTGAGCTTTGTGCAAGGTGATAAGTATGGATTTATTTTTATTTTTCAACATACAGACTGCAAATTAGAACAGCACCATTTATTGAAAAATCCTTTCTTTTTTCCATCATATATATATATATATATATTGCTTCTTTCCAAATATCAAGTGTCTATAAATGTGTGGTTTTCTTTCTGGTTCTTCAGTTCTAGTCCACTGATCCATCTGTCAGTCTCTGTATCAATACCATGTAGGTTTTTTTTGTTTTTCTTTTTTTTTTCTTTTTATCACTACTGCTCTATAGTAGAGTTTGAGGTCCAGGATTGCTCTGAGCCAGGATAGCAGTGGAGTCACAGAGTAGGACCCTGGCAATGGCTTTAAACTCGAAGTGTCTCAGGGCTTTCTAGCTCTCAAATTGTACTGAAATGCGGATGATAACTTCTAAAAAGTACTTGGTTTTTCTGAGGGTAGGCTGGCTTAGGTGATTAACACCTGTAGCCTAACAGAGGAGGATTAATCAATGCATCCTTTTTTCTAGCTCAGCAGGAATTGCTGGGCTCTAACTTTGAGCCAAAAAGCCAGATGTCACTGGAAGAGAAGGAATTTAGAGAAGTGATTATAGAAGTTATTACTAAGTTATGAAAATATTTTTATGAAAGTTATATAAGGGCAAAAGCAGAAAGATCCTGAGTGCGGAAAGGGAAAAATTCTTCTAAGTGGGTAAAAGGGAAAAAAAAATAGTCTAAGTGGAGAAAGGCAAAAAAAAAAATCTTCTCTCTCGATTTTCCTCGTCTCTTTGTCCTCAGCACTTATACATATTTCAGAATACATGACCACATGTTACAAAGTTCATCAACTGTCTCAGGTCAACAGGTTCACTGAAGGTATCAAACCATAACTATGATATTAGTGATGTTTTGTATAGGTAAACCCAATCAATATTTTATCTTTTACCCTAGAACCTATAATAAATCATTAGTTCCCTTCTGATGACCTTTGGTTAATTGTTATCCAACCTCTTGGAATGTGCTCTGAGTAGGAGAAAGCCTAGTAAGTATCTAAGAACAATTAGCCAGTGACACTAGGAAAACTGGCAGTTCTCATTCCAGTTTTGACTATCAGAAAAAGACCTAATAGCCCTTTTAGTTTGGGGAGAATTTTATTGAGTATTTTTGCATTTATATACCTAAGAGAAGTTGGTCTGAAGTTGCCTTAATCTAGAATCAATTCACCAATAAAAACAAATAGACTAACAGACTGGCTATATAAACAATACACAACATTTTGCTGCATAAAAGAAACCCACCTCAGGGACAAAACCAGATACTACCTCAGAGTAAAAGGCTGGAAAACAAATTTCCTAGCAAATGGTCTGAAGAAATAAGCTGGAGTAGCCATTCTAATATAGAATAAAATCAATTTCCAACCCAAAGTTATCAAAAAAGACAAGAAGGGACAGTTAATGATCATGAAAGGCAAAATCATCCAAGATGAACCCTCAATTCTGAATATCTATGCTCCAAATGCAATGACATCCACATTCTTTAAAGAAACTTTAGTAAAACTCAAATCACTCATTGCACTGCACACCATAATAGTGGGAGACTTCATAACCCACTCATATCTATAGAAAGATCTGGGAAAGAGAAACTAAACAGAGACACATTGAAGATAAAAGAATTTATGAAACAAATGGATTTAATAGATATCTACAGAACATTTTACCCTAAAACAAAAGGATATAACTTCTTCTCAGCACCTCATGGTACTTTATCCACAATAGACCATATAATCAGTCACAAAACAGGACTCAACAAAAATATTGAAAGTATCCCATACACCCTATCACATCACCATGGACTAAGGCTGATCTTCAATAACAACATAAATAATAAGAATTATAGAAAGCCAACATTCATGTGAAAGCTGAACAACACTCTACTCAATGATAACTTGGTCAAGGAAGAAATAAAGAAGAAATTAAACACTTTTTAGAGTTCAATGTAGATGAAGGGACAATATACCCAAACTTATGGGACACAATGAATGTAGTCCCACAAAGAAAACCAACAGCTCTGAGTGCCACCAAAAAGAAACAAGAGAGAGCACACACTAAGAGCTTGACAGCACACCTAAAAGCTCTAGAACAAAAGGAGGCAAATTTACAAGGGGGAGTAGATAGCAGAAAATAATCAAACTCAGTGCTGGAATCAACCAAGTGGGCACAAAAAGAACTATTCAAAGTATCAACCAAACCAGGAGCCTGTTCTTTGAAAATAGTATCAAGATAGATACACCCTTATAAAGACGAACTAGAAGGCACAGGGATAGTATGCTAATTAACAAAATCATAAATGAAAAGGAAGACATAAGACCAGAACCTGAGGAAATCCTAGGCATCATCACATCCTACTACAAAAGGCTATACTAAACAAAACTGGAAAACTTGGACAAAATGGACAATATTTTAGACAGAAATCAGGTACCAAAGTTAAATCCAGATCAGAATATAGATCTAAAC
The DNA here is from genome assembly GCF_000001635.26 of Mus musculus. Lineage (NCBI taxonomy): Eukaryota > Metazoa > Chordata > Mammalia > Rodentia > Muridae > Mus > Mus musculus. The sequence continues at coordinate 9,793,547 of NC_000087.7, read as the reverse complement.
AGCCCCATATCCCCTAAAGAAATAGAAGCAGTCACTAATAGTCTCCCAACCAAATAATGCCCAGGACCACCCACATGGGTTTAGTGCAGAGTTCTATCAGACCTTCAAAAAAGAACTAATTCCAACTGTTCTCAAACTATTTCACAAAATAGAAACAGAACGTACTCTATTCAATTCATTCTATAGAAGCCACAATTACTCTGATAACTAAACCATATAAAGTCCTAACAAAATAGAGGACTTCAGACCATTTTCCCTTATGAATATTGATGCAAAAAAAATATTCAATAAAATCTATGCAAACTGAATCTAAGAACATATCACAAAGATCATCAATAATGATCAAGTAGGCCTCATCCCAGGGATGCAGGGATGGTTTAATATAAGGAAACACATCAACGTAATCCACTATATAAGCAAACTCCAAAACAAAAACCGCATGATCATCTCCTTAGATGCTGAGAAATTATTTAACGAAATCCAACACCCATTCATGATAAAAGTTATGGAAAAATCAGGAATTCAAGGCCCATACTTGAACATAATAAAAGCAGTATATAGCAAAACAGTAGTCAACATCAAACTAAATGAGGAGAAAATAAAACCAATCCCACTAAAATCAGGGACTAGACAAGGCTGCCCACTTTCTTCCTATCTATTCAATATAGCACTTAAAATACTAGCCAGAGCAATTGGACAACAGAAGTAGATCAAGGGAGCACCATGGTCCCTGGCCCGGGGGATTCTGCGGACATCCGCAAGGACCCACACAGGATCCTCCACGGGATTCTAAGACCTCTGGTGAGTGGAACACAGCGCCTGGTCCAATCCAATTGTGCAGGACCCTAGACTGCACATTATTATTATGCACATCAGATAGGCATGTGTGTCTGTGTGTGTTCATATAAGCGTGTAGGTATATAGCACTTGCGACCAGAGGAATGCAATCATGCAGTATCTTTCTTTATGTCTCTCTGCCATTTTCCTATGATGCAGTGTGTTGATTAGAATATAATTTGCCCATGGGATGTGGCACTATTACAAGGTGTTGTCTTGTTTGAGGAAGTGTATCATTGTGTAGGCTTGCTTTTATGTAGTGCACAATCTCTGCCCAGTGACAAAATTGATCCTCTTCCTTGCTAACTGTGGCCACAAGCTTCCTCATTGTTGCCTTCAGACTAAGATATAGACCAATTAGTTCCTTCCCCAGCACATCCTCTTCCTGGATGCTGCCATGCATCCTACCAAGATAATAATGTACTGACCCTCTGAAACTGTAAGACAACTTCAATTAAATTTTCCCTATAAGAGTTTCCTGAGTCATGATGTCTCTTCACATCAATGAAACCCTGTTGAACATAGGCAGTATGTTAGCCAGATTTTTAATGCTTACAAGATAATTGCAACCATCATGCAAGCACAAAGTAAAGATGATGAATGAGTTTCTGTATTTTTTGAACTTCTGAATTTTTGAATGAATGTGGGGATTGGGAAAATTAGAAAGTTATGGGAACGAGAAAGAGAGGATGCAAAGACCTTTTGGGCTCCTGCCACTTGCTTTTGCATTCAATATATCTATTTTAAAACAACACCAACAACTAAAACAACCAACAACAGGACATCCATACAACAGATTCACAGAGAAGACACCAAAGGGCATTACATTCTTGTAAATCATTTTTCAGCTAATGTCTGGTGTATTGAGCCTAAGAATTTTACTGTCAAACCCTGATGATTAGTCACTAGATTGTATCCCCTAACACAATGATGAATGACACTGTGGTCAATAGGACAGTTAACGTGTACAAATACATTGTTTTTCACACAGTCAGTTTGAATTGTTACTATATATCCCAGTTTTTTTTTTCATTTTATCTCCATTAGTGTGTTGTTTTCAGCCCTCACTTACTACATAGAAAACGGAATCTTTTACAATATTTTTCATTTAGGGTGCACAATGGAACCTAAAGACTAATTCAGTCCATTTCAAAGTAGAGATCTCTGTTCCCTTTACAAAATTGAAATTAAACTGTTTTCAAAAATATTTTGCAGTTGTGTGGCTTAGTTTAATTAATATTGGGGGGGGTATTTCTCCCACAGTCTCAGTTGTCTCAAACTGGGAAAACTGTCTAGAAATGTTGTGGAACCTTTGTGACTGTGCCCTAGCAGAAGTAGATCCGTGGGGCAAGAAGAAGGGAGCTGGGTGGTTCTGAACTAAATCTTGGATTCTAAATCCAACCAAATGTGAGAAGGGCCCATTCAGGCTCTCAATGCCACAGATGAACTTGTTGTTTCCTCCTATGCTGTCTTTATCATGTCAGTCTGTCCCTGGTGAGTGTTTGCCATATACATCTCTTCCTGAACATTGATTGTGTCAGGAGTTTTGACAACTTGACTTAAATATAAGTATTGTAAGTGTACATCTGTCTCTCCACCTCTCCCCCTTCCCCTCCCTCCCTCCCTCCCTCCCTCCCTCCCTCTCTCTCTCTCTCCCTCTCTCTCTCTCTCTGTGTGTGTGTGGGGGGTGGTGGGTGTGTGTAGGTGTGTGTGGGTGGGTGTTGTGTCAAATATATTGCTGTCAATTTTGCCTTCATGTATTTTTTAATTTGTGTGTGTGGAATGATTTTTCACATTAAAAAATTATTCTCACTTTTCATAAATTTCAGCGCAATCTTCACTTTTAGGGAGATAAGCTTCCAAATGGCTTTTTCTCTGGAACTCAATAAATTGGAATGCTCCATAGCTTTATGACCTGAATGAGAATTGTCAATAGGTTCCCAGTGATGCTCTGGGGCCAAACTTAAGATCTGTGCACCAGCTAGAGGAGCCTCTGTGTTCTTTGAGACCTGCATTTGGAGAATAACTACGAATTGTTTTTACAGTTGGCTCTAGCATAGAGACTCTTTTTTTTAATTGTTTTCTCTTTTTCACTAGATGCCATTCATTAGAAAGTCCTTCCACATGGAAACTACTGACCATATTGAATGGTGGAGAAAGGAGATTCACAGTAAATTATAAATGAAGAAAACAAAAGTTACAGCCCTATAACTGATACTCCCACAGCAAAAGCTGTGTGGAAGCATGGAGAATGTTGGAGGACTTGCAAAATTTGGTTGGATCTCATTCCTCCTCAATGCTCACATAATTTAGTACTTAATATCCTCGTGATTTCATAGATATATTTTTCTAAATACTTCTTAATTAAGTTGTGTGAATGTGTGTAATTCTGTGAATGTCTCTGTGCCTGTCTCTCTTTCCATGTATATTTTTCTCTGTCTCTGTGCCTACTTGTGTGTCTCTGTGTGAATGTTTATGTGCATGTCTCACTCTGTATGTCTAAGTTTCTCTGTCTTTCTGTTTCTGTCTGTCTATCTATGCCTCTCATCTCTTCTCATTTCTTCTCCTTGTTTACCTTCTTCTTCTATTGTTTTTCCTTCTTTGCCTTATTCTTCTCCTCCTTATTCTTTTCTCCTTCTGCTTCTCCTTTACCTTCGCCTTCTCCTCCTACTCCTGTTTCTTCTTCTTCTTCTTCTTCTTCTTCTTCTTCTTCTTCTTCTTCTTCTTCTTCTTCTTCTTCTTCTTCTTCTTTCTTCTTCTTCTTCCTTCTTCCTTCTTGTTCTTGTTCATCTTGTTCTTGTTCTTCATGATCTTGTCCTTCTTCTTCTTCTTCTTCTTCTTCTTCTTCTTCTTCTTCTTCTTCTTCTTCTATGCCTTTGACTTTTCCTTCTCTCATTCTCCTTCTCTCCTTCTCTCCTTCTCTCCTCCTTATTTAACCTTTTCCTTTTCTACTTCTCCAAGTCCTCCTTCTTCCTTTTGCTCTTCCTCTTCCTCTTCTTTTGTTCTTCTTCCTTCTCCTTCTCCTTGTCGTTCTGCTCCACCCATTCCTCTTCCCTTCCTTCTTCTCCTCTTCCTCTCCATATTCTTCTCCTTCTCTTTCGTTTTCTCCTTCTACTTTTTCCTCTATCTCACCCTCCCTCACTCCCTCCTACCCTTACCCTACCCTACCTGATGCATTCACAGACTCTCCTCCAGTACTACTCGTCATTTGAATTTTGTCTTGCCAAGCTATGAAAACAAAGATGGTCTCCTGAGGCATCCCCTGTTGCTGGTCTTTTCCATATGAGTCTTTTCATTTGTCGTTTCACTGTTTTCCCAATTTCTTCTAAGATCATTTTATCCCACCCCACCTCCATGCCTTGATTTCTTATGGTGGGAGTCTCCAGAGTTTCAAACTCACATCCTCTCTGCTGGTGTTCTGCCTGAGAAACCACAAAATCTGGAGGCTAGAGTTAAATTTGATCATTGAGCTTGGGCATTGTGCTATGTACAAAATGCCTGGTCTCCAGTCATGCTGAAGTCCTTAAACCTGATGAAACCTAATGGGTCGTAATTTTCACCTACATGGGAAGGAAGGCATTTCCTCAGAATTTCTGGAACCCTGGCTCCTGGTAAAGTTACCAAACCCACAAGCACTCCCGCCCAGCAGTGGCTAATGGCTAACAGTCACATACAAAATGACCAAAGGTTCTGATCTTCAGGTTAGATAACTTCCTGTTACCTAGCAACAGCAAGATAACAAGCCCAATATATGAGAGGCTACTTAGCCCTACATCAGTCTCTCCCTCTCTCTCTCTCTCTCTCTCTCTCTCTCTAACTTTTACAATCCTTACTCTCTGTAAACTTTTACCTCTTTCTCTAAGCGTTCACCTTTCTTACTCTCTAACTTGCTTTCTGTCCTTCCTTCTACGTCTTTCCCCATCTCTCCTTTTGGCCATGGCAAGTCTAACAATCTTTTTACTCTTTGTTTTTCTCCCTGCTGTCTAAAATAAAGCTCTAAAACATTAGAATGTCTATGTTTTTTAAGGCCCAATAAGGGATGCCAGAGACAAAGAATCTGGTACCATTGTCTTCCCCTAGTTCACCCCCATCCATGTAGTGTCAGTGGATTTACACAGCCAGATGCACAACCAGGGATGCATGGTAAGTATCTTTCACTCCTCCCATGTCAGCCTTCACAGAGCACAGAACCTTCTGCCGGCCATGTTCTCTCTCACGTCACCAACTTCGCCTACACCCACAGTTTCACACTGGACACTTAACATTACTACGAATTATTAAAATGTAACTGCATTTAAATTTAAAAATCATCTCCTCATTTGTGTTGGTAACAATCCAATGCTTAACAGATATTTATTAGTAGTGCTTACCTGTTGGAATTGATACCATGAACTTCTTATTACTTCTGGTGCTATGTGATTTTTTTTCCAAGCAAGATGAGGACTTGAACAATTTCTGAAATCATGTTTTTGGACTCACAGCACTTACGAGATGTAGTTCTAATTTCCCAGAGACTTCCAGTATCTGTGATGAGCCATGAACTTGGGACATCTGCAGCATGACCCAGAGTTTCATTGGGCTGAGCGGAGAGATCCCAAGATTTGATTGCTTTGATTGCTTTCTCTGTCCAAAGTATATATATATATATATATATATATACATACATACATACGATTAAATTACAACTGCATAGTGGTTTTTATTACTCTGTGTTATTATCATTTCAAATCCTCTTAGTTCTTGGCTGAGTTGCTAAATGATACCTTGTTCTGTGAACCAGCTGCCACTTTTGTTCTAAAGGGATTTGATGGATCTTTTCAGCTTTCCTAGTTCCATTTACTGAGAAAGGTAGCTTCTCTCTGAGGTTATCGTCTCAGAAGTTGTTGGATGTTTCAAACCCTTCCCTGGAATGTCTGGGACTCTGCAAAAAAGGAACTAAGACTTTTGAAACAAAAGCGAGGAACTACTTGGTGTCTTCTTCTTGTCTTGTGAAAATTCTGAGATCCATTCTTACAACTGGAAATATTCAAACACATTAAAATTATTCTACAATGAGAAAATCAACTGCATTATAATCCTGATACTTACTGACACATGCGTTATAAGGATGTTCTTTATTAAAAAATCAATTAGTTCTTACACTTTATTTCGTTCTAGGACACATTTTCCCCCTTTTAACAGCTGAAAAATCTATTTTACTTCAATTTCATTTTTAAAAATCCATATTATTTTTAAAATGTTAGTGATAATGGTAATAAGTATCTATAAAGTGTTGCAGATGGATCATGCCCCCTCTTTCTGTGGCTAATGGAAGGTTATTTTAAAAAAATTCTTCCTAATGAACATCTATTCTTGTTGTTGTTTTTGTTGTTGTTGTTATTGATGTTGTTATAGGTTATTACTTGACTTTAGGAATGTTTAATGCTAATGAGGGTCTTATTGTTCTCCAGATGTCTCCTTTCACCCTCCCCAATATATATATAATATATATATATATGTTTGTAAAAATGTGGTGAGTCCCTGTATTCACATTATCAAATGTTTCTGATTCAAATTGTGCACAAAGCAATCTAGATTCTGTCTTTTTACATTGGTGTTCCTTTGCAGGGAAATGAAATACCAAAGCCTATCTGAAAGTAAGGATTTTTCAAAAGTCTCATTTCCTTGGGAATTCTAAATAAAAGTTAATATTCATTTTGGAGAATGTATTATGAGCTTGTCAAGAGCATTTGAATATGAATTTCTTTCCTGTTATGTTTATTTTTCCTTGGTGACTTGAAGTGGAAGCTACTTACAGGAAAAAAAAAGAGGTATCTAAAACTAATTCTCATTATCTCACTTTCTTTAAATTGAGATTTCTGATGTTGAAGAGGAATGAAGTGAGTGTGCAGATTTTGTCCACATAACTCCTAAAAGAAAGAGCAATAGTCATGTTCCAAAAACACATGTATTCGACACCAAAATGAAATTGCATGGGTACTGGCTGAATCTAAAGTCCCTGTAAATGAATGTGTGTGTGTGTGTGTGTGTGTGTGTGTGTGTGTGTGTGTGTGTGTGTGTGTGTGTGTGTGTGTGTGAATGTTTCCATGTGTGTGTGTCAGTGACTCAGTATATCTAGGTGTATATGTACATGTGTGTGTTTGGATTTTATTGCTGTAAACAGACATACTTACCAATGCATGTTTTATTAGAAAACCATTTAATTGGGGCTGGCTTACAGGTTCAGAAGTTCAGTCCATTATCATCAAGGTAAGAATATGGCAGGATCCAGGCAGGCATGGTTCATTTGGAGCTGAGAGTTCTACATCTTCATCTGATAGCTGCTTGGAAATGAATAGCTTCCAGGCAGTAGGCAGAGCGACTTAAAGTCTGTTCCCACAAAACATCAAATATGTTTTTGAGTGTTTATGTGAGTATTAGTATGGGTTTTATTGCCATGAAGTGTCACCAGGATCATAGTAAATCTTGAACACTTTGTAACTTCTTTTCAGAGGTTTACTCCATTATTGTCATGGCTGGAAACATGGTAGCCTTCAGAAAGACAAAGTGCTGGAGAAGGAGATGAGTTTTAGGTCTTGATATACAGGAAGCAGATGGAGACTGTGTCAAAATGGGGATTGCTTAAGGACAGCAGACCTCCAAGCCTACCACCACATTGTTACATTTCTTCCAAAAAGATCACACCAACTCAACAAAAAACATATCCATCAGTGTCCCAACTACTCCACCAATGTCACACCTCATGAAACTATTTCACACCTCCTGAGAGTGCCACACCTATTGGCACTATTTATTTGGGCCCATTAACATTATTCTTAAAACTGTTCAATGGACAAAAGGTAACTTTAATGAAAGAAATAAAGAATGTTTCAAAAAATAAACAGGAGTATGTATGTCTTGGTTACTGTTCTATTGCTGTGAGAGACATCATGACCAAACCAACTTATAAGAGGAAACATTTAATTGTGCTATTAGAGTTCCAGAGGGCAAGTCCAGGATATCATGGTAGACACCATGGCAACACAGAGGCAAATCATGTAGAGCAGTATTTGAGAGTGAACAACTTATGATGGAGATGGCAGAGAGTAATGAAAGAGGGAGAGAGAGAGAGAGAGAGAGAGAGAGAGAGAGAGAGAGAGAGAGAGAGAGAGAGAGAGAGAGAGAGCCTGATGGGTTTTTGATATTTCAAGGCTCTGTGACAAATCTCCTTTAATAATAAAACAACTCCTAATTCATTCTAAACAGACCATCACCTGGAAAACTAATACATTTGAACGTGTGATCATCTGTGGCCCACAATTACACCTTCACTGTTTTATGAGAATAAGGTAACACATAAATTTAAGTCTGGAATTTCCAGGGAATACACAGGCTGAAATGGTACATAGGTATGTTGGGAGTCAGATGTTTGGAGGAGAGCCAGGGAACAGGCCATGGGGAACTTTTTTGATGGTCATCTGGGGCACTCAACAGAGACCTCCAAACGATCACAGGATTCATCACAGGCAACGAGTGCTCAGGGAAAGCACTCAGGAACCATGCCCCACCATATATTATCTCACAGTATACTCATTTTCTCTTTTAAATTGCTCTTTGACCTGATCGGCTGGCTATTTGTTAAGAAACCAAAGAACCTAATGTGGATATGTCCAATTTTAACTACTTGCAGAAAATTTCTATTCTTCCTGTGTCTCCTGCTTCACATTTTGAGAACTTCATCTTAGAATTCATTTGTCCCTCAGTGTCCTCTACTCCTTTGTGTGTCCTTTATTGTATTTAAAGGTCACCATCAATTTAATCTTTCTTAACTTCTTCCTGGTCTCTTTTCTGCATGTTAATATTGGATTTCTTAAAAAGATATCTTAATGAGAATAGAGATGACCATGTTGTCAAGAGCATTTTGTACCGCAAAAAAACTGGATTTTTTTTTTCTTGAATTCATATCCAATGGTTAACAATCATCTTTAATGCCAGCTCCATGGGATCTGACAACTCATGTCTCTGTGGTCACCTATACTCTCAACCTCATGCCCTACTCCCACCCATATAAATAAAGATAATAAATCTTAAAATGAGAGACAAGTTTCATTTGGTTTCATTATTCAAATGAAACCTTATTTTGTCTGATTTCTGAGTCTCTTTGGATCAGTTTTCTGGGTTGCACTTTGTCTAACAAGGCCACATTCCTTTTATCTATCACTCTTTCCCCAACTTGTTGTTTCTCCCTCAGACTTCATACCAGAGATTCTATCTATGTCCTGTCTTTCTCTGCTTCTTCCTAAAAATCCATCTTTTGCTGCCATCCCTGCTCCTCTAAGTCATATCTCCAATTCCTTGCTCACTATGCAGACCACAGAAGCTAAGTCCTGTCCATTTTAGCCTGTGTGATATTAGATGTATGCACTGTTCACAGCCTGAGGTGCAACTTTCATCTTCCTTTGATGTTCTTTCCACCATAGTCCATATCTTCCAACAAAGTGTTCACTAATAGCATGTCATGTCACAGGTACTAATTTTTAGAAGAAAACAAATTTTATTGACAAAGATACTGAGGTTGTCAAAGACCCATAGGTACCCAACACAGGAAAACAGTTTTTTTTTTCAATCCTATAAGTTTACATTTCTGTACTTTGTGATTTTTTTCAATTTAAGTGATATTTGACACCAGAGTATAGACATAGATATGTAGGTCACCAAGAAATTTGATAAAGTACACAGTAGGATTGGCTAGATCTTTGTAAACAACCTTTCCGAACTTTTTGGATGCATCATCTCTGGTGTACTGCACCCAGGTACCTATTAAGAAGTCATTGTCATCACCTGATCTCGCCTCAGCCAGAGGGGTCTCTGGAATGATGTGGAGGTTACCTTCCTTGTAGTCATCCAGGAGCTGATAAACGTAGAGGACCGGATCCTTCTTGTAGGAAATGTAAAAATAGTCCTGTAAGAATGGCACCTGGGCTAGCACCATCCCACTCCAGTTGTCCTCAGAGCCATTTTTTCCCTCAAATTTGTGTTGTACCTCTCTGCCAACCAGGGCGCTGGCGAGGTGGACATCCCTCACCTGAGAAAAAACTGCTTTGTGAGTCAAGACCTTAATATTTAAAATCCTCTCATCGCTGTGGAGCTCCTGTCCGTAGACACTGTCAAGTCCGTCGTACTTCACCAAATAAAGAGAAGGGTTTGTTGGCAGTTGACCTAGAATGATGGCCTTCCAATGGGTGACAGGCTCATTACCTTCCTTCCACCCGTGAGAAATTCTGCAGCCAACAATATTCCCCAGGGCCTGGGAAGAAGGCTTCCTCCTACTCTTCTTCTTGAGTGATGTCATGCTCAGACTCTTCAGAGGTATTGTCTTCTACCTGGCTGTAGACCTGTTGTGCTTGATCACACTGTCTTGTGGCTTCCATTATCTTCAAATATCATACTTGCCCATTGCCTGGGACTGAAGATCTTGCCTGTTTAAACCAGACACAATGCTGTTGCCTCTGTCATATATATGAATTCCTGATGGGCAATGGTTATGGGTTGGGAGTGAATGCTGGACCAAGACTCTTCTCTAAGAGAACTTCTTAGAAGGTGAAGAAGACTATGCTAAACAGTTTTGAGCTCCTAAAATTAATTTTATAAAAATAAGAAGTTAATAAGTCAGCCATGGTGGTACACAAATTTAATCCCAGAACTCAGAAGTCAAGGACAGGCAGATTTCTAAATTAGAGACCAGCCTGGTCTACAAAGTGAGTTAAATGGCAGCCAGTGCTATAGAGAGGAACCCTGTCTCGTCAACAACAACAACAACAACAACAACAACAACAACAAGTAAAAGAAAACAAACGAAAATCAAACGAAAAACAAACAAAACAAAAATACAAACAAAAAAATAACAAAACAAACAATCAAATGGAGAAGTTAATAGGAAGTAGTGGTGACCCATAACTTTAATCATAGTACTCAAGAGGCAGAGCGAGGCAGACCTTAGTGAGATAAAAGCTAGTCTGGTCTACACACTGAGTTTCCTGACAGCCAAATCTAAACATACAGATACTCAAATAAAATTAACCAAGCAAGCAAACAAACAAACAAAGAAACAAAGAAACAAGGGAAACAAGGAAATAAAAATAGTGTAATTAACAAGTAATTCTCTAGAGCTCAGAATAACATACTCAGATCAACATTTTTTTCTTCAGCCCTGAGTTAATTTGCCTCTGATGAGGATCCTCTCCTTGAATTTCTATGTCAATTTAGGTTGTGCTATGACTATTACCCCCAATGATCAAGAAGAAGAGAAAAAAAAAAGGGCCAGAAGGGTCACCATGACTCTCTTGTACTTGTAAGCTCTGAGCTAAGTCCTTGCATTCACAAATATCTTCCCAGGGACACAGCACACCACTGTCCTTCTTTATTTTTTCTCCTGACCCAGCTTCAGAATTATTTGATGAAGCCATTGCATCACTGAACTCAAGAACAATTCAACAAGTTGAGGCAATATCAGCCATTTAGAACTAATATCTTCTAACGTGCACATGGACAAAGAGGAGCTTTGGCATTTTAGTAGAATTGTAATCTAGATATTGTTAGCAAGGATAATAAATTCAGGACATAAACTAACCTAGACCAATCATCTCCCTTGCTAATAAATATGGGGAAAGTAGAATGTACAGTAACTCACTGTAGGAGAGAAAATTTTTAGCTTTCTGTAGCTATGAGGGTCCCAATTACTTCATAAATGTACTTAACCATAGAAAAATATCCTAGTCGTCAAGATTCTATCTCCTGATACAGACCAGGCACTAAAAGCCTGTGGGAAAAAATGACCTGGCTTTGACACACCACAGTGAAGATAGTGAACTCACCTTCAATGGATTCTAGTGCCTCCAAGTGGAATAGATGCACAACCTCCAGCCAGTGCTCTGTGACATCATTCTAGTTCAGCTTACATCATAGAACCCCTCTCAGGCTGGTTCCTTCCCTAGTTACACTCAGAAATGTTCAGCATCTCGACTTTACCTTTTCATATGGCCTCCTAGAAATAATAAATGAAATCCCACCTGAAAGGCCTGATGATCTGAGTAATATTCTGCCAAAGAATTTCACCCTAGCATTGTTTTTATTGTTTGGTTGTTGGATTTTTATTTATTTGTTTGGTTTGTGTTTTGTTTTGTTTCATTTTTGTTTTTATTTTCATTCTGAGAAAGTCTTCGGTTTCTGACTTGATATCATCCATGGTGGTTATTTTTCATGTTCCAACCTTTCCCTTGGTTATCTTTAAGCTGTGCTTCTTATCATAAATATTGCCAGACTCTTTGAGGCAGCACACTGGATAGCACACCAATTTTCACTTTATGAAAACCCACAGTTAGAGGAGGACTATTTTTATGCAAACAAAGCTGGAATTTGACAGGGTTAAATCACATGTATTGAAACCAATGGCAATCATGAATTATGGATTTTTTGGAAAGTAAGAGGAAAACATAGATCTTGGGCATGCTTACAAAGTTGTGATAAAATTAAAACAAACCTGATATCTCCCAGTCATATTTTAAAGGTTTTTAAAATTTACCAGCACTTCTGATTATAAGGAATTTCATAGTTTAAATGCAGTAAAACAGGATGAAATAGATGAGGTAAATTTACTTTTGATATATGTGTAGACAGAGTACTGGACACAGGTAAGTATAAAATTTACTTACAAATTAGAGGACACTTTAATTGTTCATGCCACATAGATCTTCAGTTCTTCAAAAAAATCCTTTTCAGTACCTTCCACGGTCCCCACCACACCCTGTACATCATCTTCATAGGATATGATACTATCCATAAAGAGCTAGATCCTTCAACAATAGTCATCAAAAAAAATCATTCCTTAAGGTGTGGCCACAGGCCAATGTGATGGGGCATCTTTATCTGAGATTCTATCTTCCCAGGTTGATTTAAGTTCAAAAAAAAAATCTAAGAACGACCACTACATATCCATATCATCAATATTGATTGCCTCACTGTATGAAACATACATGCTATGGAATGATTTTAGATGTCAACTACTGGATGAATGCCTTAAAAATGAGAGACAGAAAGAGAGAGAGAAAGAGAGAGAGAGAGAGAGAGAGAGAAAGAGAGAGAGAGATAGAGAGAGAAATATATTTCTCTTCTATGTGTATTAGTGCAGGGCTTTGTTTTCAAAAAAAATGGATGGAACGGTAAAATACTATATATTAGGTTAGACAAGTAAAACTCAAAATGACTATTGTGAAAATATTAATTTCATAAGGGACATTAAAAAATAGGAGGTATTTTGGAAGAGTAAGCGCAGCAGCAGGGGGGAGATTTGATAGCAATGGAGGATAGTGGGGAGAATGAAGATGGTAAAAGGACACTATAAACCTGTGCAAAGGGTCACAGAAAAGGCATGCGACTTGTACACTTAAAAAACACTGGTATAAAGTAACAGAGTCCAAATAATATTTTGATTAATTTGGGGATTTTAGCTTCAAGACACTATAAAATGTATTTGAATTTTTCTACTCACGTGTGGTTCTTGCTATGTTGAACATGATATGGGTGACAGGATATGGTAAGGTGCTTCAATGTGTATCATTTATCATCAAATGCACATGTCACTCAGTGAGCTGCAAGGCTATCACAGGGAAGGAGGTATCTAAAGATCTTAAGTGTACATGACGTAGGGAGAATAATGCCCCACACTACTATAGATGTTGAAATAATCACATGTGTTTCCCAAAATAATTTTCTGAAGATTAATCCCCAGGTGTGAATATATGACCTACATATAAAATACATATAAAAATAATTTAATAATTTAATAATGCTGTTATAGAAAAGGTTTAATTATGAAAGGGAGTTTGGTTCCCTCTTTCCTCTTTCTAGCCCATTGGATCCCTCTGTGATGACATCATCTCAAAAGAATTCACTCATTTGCTGATGGTGTGTTCATCATTGAATATACAGACTCCTGAAAAGAGTCATACAAAATATGCTTCAGTATACACTAGAAAATTAGTGTCATTTTGTTTGGCAATACAACATGAATGATTATACCTCAGAATCATGAGCAACTGGGCCATATGGGAATTATAATTAGTATATTTCTGCTGACTGAAGATCAGATGGGTTGAGTGTTATCATGTGTGCTGTTCATGAAAGGAAGGAGGATAGATGGTTAGTATAGATCAGAGAGGAACATCCAAGGAGGACACTATGTAAGGAACCCTAGGAAGAGCACCATCACTGCTTTTAGCTAGTAGACATATTTTTAGAATCCCCACTTTCTAGGGTGGAAAAGAAAACGGTATTACTCTAATTTACTAAGTATGGTCATTTGATACATCAGTGATCATCACCAAGGTGAACAGGTGTTGACAGAAGATTGGGGACTCAGAAGAAGCCTGTTCTGGGAAAACCCATTGCCTTCAAAGTACGGAGACTTCTGACCAGCAACACTGGATAAACAGTCTACATTGGCAGAAGTAGCCCCATTATGTCCAAATTAGTGGTTTTCAAACGATGGAATGAGACTCCTCTGAGTGTTCAAACAACTCTTTCACAAGTGTCACATATCATATATTTTGTTTATAAGATATATTCTTTACAATTCATGACTATAGCAAAATTATATTTATGAAGTTGCAATGAAGTAACATTATTGTTGTGGAGCTGTATATTAAAGATTCACAACATTTTGAAGATTGAGGACCACTAGTCCTGACTTCTCTAAATCATGCCTGTCACTATGGGCTGGAGGAATAATCCCCTTTATTCAATCAGGCAAACGTAGAAAAATCAAAACACTACCCAATAGTTATGAAAGTTAAACATCTATTGTACCACAGTCTATAAGCAGGGCATGCTGGCATGTTAGACAAATGAGATCAAAATGAAAATCACTGTGACCAAATGAGAAGCAGAGGAGAATAACCAGTACCCTAGTGGTGACATAAGTGGGTATTAGCCCATACACTTAGAATACCCGAGATACAAGATACAATCTTCAAAACATATGACACTTAAGGGGATTGAAGACCAAAATGCTGACACTGTGCCCCTTCTTAAAATTGGGAACAAAACACCCATGGAAATAGTTACAGAGACAACCTTTGGAGATGTGTCAAAAGGATGGACCATCTAGAGACTGCCATTCCCAGGGATCTATCCCATAATCAGCCTCCAAACACTGACACCATTGCATACACTGGCAAGATTTTGCTGGAAGGACCCAGATTTAGCTGTCTCTTGTGAGGCTATGCCATGGCCTAGCAAACACAGAAGTGGATGCTCACAGTCAGCTATTGGATGAATCACAGGGACAGAAATGTAGGAAGTAGAGAAGGTACCCAAGGAGCTAAAGGGGTCTGCAAGCCCATAAGTGGAACAACAATATGAACTAAAGAAACCCCTCAGAGGTCATTTTTCTAGCAGCATATCAGAGCTCATGTTTCTAGCTGCAGTTGTATCAGAAGATGGACTAGTTGGTTATCATTGGAAAGAGAGGCCCATCAGTCTTGCAAACTTTATATGCCTTAGTTCAGGGGTATGCCAGGGTCAAGATGTGGTGGTGGTGATGGGGGTGTGGTTGAGGTGGGTATGGGGGGACTTTTGGGATAGTATTGGAAATGTAAATGAAAAAATACCTAATTAAAAAAAATGAGGAAACCATTGCCAGAACCACCAGTAAGAATTTTAAATAACTGCCCTAAAGTCTGGATTTAGGATTTCTCGAGAATCTTCCAAAACAAAAGGCAACGCAGAATCTTGCTGAAGTAATTGGAGAAACAAGAGAAAAGCAAACAAGAATTCATCACATAAAAACAGACAGAAGAAGTAGGAATTAAAGACATATTTGGGCAAGATGAATAGTGAAGTAGAGATTAGAGCAAGCAGAAAGGACTGAGGAGATAGCTCGCTGCTTAGGCCCACTGATAGCTTTTGCACAGGACCAGGGTTCAATTTCTAACACCCACATGGTTGTTCACAACCACCTGCAATTCTAGTTCTAGACGATCTGATGACCTCTTTGGACAACACACACACACACACACACACACACACACACACACACACACATCACACACATACACTCACCCACACACACACACACACACACACACACACACACATCATACACATATACTCACCCACAGAGAAAAAAAAATCTTTTAGAAAACAATTACACAAACAAAAAGGAGTCAAGTATAGTTTTATTCCCCTTTAATACCAGCATTCAGAAGCAGGCTAAACTCTGTAAGTTGAATGACTGCCTAGCTGATAGGTGTGTTTTCAGAATTTTATTATTCTTTTCTTTTTTTGGATTTTAGGACTATTTCAGTATTTGTTTAAAGATTCTAGATTTTTTTTTGATTTACTTTTTCTAATGTTTTAGGTTTTTTTCGGCTTTTTAGTATTTTAAAGTTTTTAGGTTTTTTTTTTTGGGGGGGGGGGTGCAGGAGGGTAAAGCCCTTTGGGTTATATAGAGTTTTAGGGTTTTAATGGTTTTAAATTTGGGAAGTTGTTTTGTCCTTACAAGTTTTTTGTTTGTTTGTTTGTTTGTTTTGGGTAGGGTTGAGGTTTATTTTTATTTTATTTATTTATTTATTTATTTATTCATTCATTCATTCATTCTTTGTTTGTTTATTTATTTATTTATTTATTTTTTAATTTATTTATTTTGGATCTTGATTTCTCCTCGAAATTTAAGGTAATTCAGGGTTTTAGTGCTTTTTAGGGTTTATAAATAATTTTAGGATAATTATACTTTTTTGTGTGTTTTTGTTCTTTGTGTTGTTTTGGTTTGTTTTGATTTCGTTTCTTTTTACACTTTTAGTGTTTCATAGGGTTTTAAGATTTTGTAAGTGTTTTTTGTTTTCTTGTGTGTGTGTTTGCTTTTTTTTTTATGGGTTTAGGATTATTTTTATATCTTAGGATTTTAGTTAATGTTTCAGGGTTTTGTAGGTATTTTGGGGGGGTAGGATTGTTTTTATAGTCTCAGGATTTTAGTTAGGGTATCAGGGTATTGTAGGTTTTTTTTTGTTGTTGTTGTTTGTTTGTTTGTTTGTTTTTGCTTTTTTAAGCGGGTTTTCAAGTTTTTTTTTTTTTGAGTTTCAGAGTTTCGATATGTTTTTAGAACTTTTTAAAGGAATTTTTTTTAGAGTTTTACAGTTCTTTTGGGTCTTTTTACTGTTGTTGAGATTGTTTTGGAATTTCAGGGTTTTTCTTTATTTTTTAGTTTAGTTTTGTTTTGTTTTTTAATTTAATTTAGGAATTTTTAAAATTTGTTTTAAGCATTTTTTTAATAAAGTTTATAAAATGATTTTCTTTTTTAGTGTTTTTGGCGATTTTTTAAGGCAGTAGAATTTGTAGTTGTTGGGGTGGTGGTTTTGTACCTTTTCATTTTCTTTTTTTTTTTAATTGTTTTTTTATTGTCTCATTAGGGATCTAGACTTGTAGAATTTTTGGATTTTTTTTAGGGTTTTATAATTTTTTTAGGGTCTATTTAGAGTTCTTCTGTTTTCTTATATAGAATTTTAGGGTTTTAAAAATGTTTATTAATAATTAAAAAAATAGCTTTTTTGGGTCATTTAGTGTTTGTTTAATAATTTTAGGGTTGTTAGGGTTTTAGGTTTTGCTTTATTGTTTTAGGGTTTTTTTTACGTTTTTTAAATGATTTTAGGGTTGTTTTCAGTGTATTTGGTGAGTTTTTTTTTTAAGGCTTAGTGTGGTTATTGTTGTTCTTTCCTTGTTTGTTTGTTTGTTTGTGGTAATGATTTTATGGTTTTTTTTGGGTCTTTGTAGAGATCTAGATTTTTTTTGTTGATTTTTTTGTTTGTTTGTTTTTCTTTAGGGTTTTAGGTACTTTTAGTTTTATTTTTTCAAAAATTTTATCTTTTTTTTGTTTCTTTGTTTGTTTTTTTAGGGTTTTTGTTGTTTATTTGAAGCTTCAATTTTATTTTATTTTCTCTTCTTTTTTCTTTTATTTTTTAGAGATTTTAGGGTCTTAAGGTTCTGTCTCTAAGAACATAGAAACTGAACCTATTGCTTTTATATTATTTATAAAATGTATTCCATTCTGAAAACAAGAAACACTATGAAGTCATGTTTTTTCATTTGCGTGTATGTCCCCAGGAGGAATAGATTATGTGTGCCTATTGCAGAGCTCTACAATATGTCCTGATCATACAGATTTAATTGTCACATCATGAAAGTTCAAGAACTATAATATAAAGCTATATCTATGTATCCTAGTTTATTCATCTTTCAAACAAATATAGTAGAAATGTCACAGAGGGCAGAATTTATTGATCATGATTTCGAAAAAGGACCTCAAAAGTCATTAAATCAAGTATCTTATACAAGCCAAACTCTACCCATCTATCCAGTTCACTCCTGTAAGAATAATTGCACCTGGGTTTTGGTTAATTCTTATTAAATTCTCCAGTTAAAAAAAGGTATTTATTAGCCCCCTTCTAGCTTAGTGAAAAACTCCATTCACTCTCCTTCTGAAAGCAAAAACATTTTTCTTTCACAGACTATGTTAATTTTACAACATTTGCCCCTGGATGGTTTCCATTTCCACAGTTGTGTTTGCCATGACTCAATATTTCATCTCTATTCAGACAACTCCTCTCATATACCACAGGTTAAAACACAAAGGCTCATTTGTGAGTCATGCCAAGAAAGCGGAATGAACTTGGGGGATACAGAAGAGGGAAAGACAAAAGAGCAACAGAAGTATCATTACGCTGGATACTACTCTAGAATACTGCATGCTATTCATGTCTATTCATGGATCCTGGGTATCCAGAAATTCATCTAGACTGGACCCTAGTTATCCATTGGAAGGATGTAGTCGGAAGCTTAGCCTATTAAATGGCAGCTCCCATAGCTTTGAACCGATCCAATGATTTTTATCTTCCACACACCACCCAGTAGTATCCAAGCTACATTCCCTCTCACAGGCAAAAGGTCGGAAAAAGAAAAGAAATCACTGTACTGTGTGCTAGGGTAGTGCTCATAGAAGGTATTGGCAATCTGCACTGAATCTATTACCACAACTGCAAAGGTATGTGGCACAGGCAATCCAAGGATCACCATGCTTCCCATTTTATCTCTCCAGTCTATATATCCACTCCCAACTCTACACACTATGCTACTAATCCTAGGGATCATTTAGAGGTCTCATAAATACCACAATGTATAACCCCAGAAGATGAGAGAAGTTTGAAGCACATCGATAGATTTTAAGTCTGACAATTGTTGATGTCATCAAAACAATTTTCTGAGCTGTGTTGTGCTTTTGTCAAACGATGGGGCTAGAATGGCCCTGCCAAGATCTAAAGCAGAAATAATAGTTTTTTTTTTCTTTGTTTGTTTGTTTGTTTTTCTATTATTATATTGGAACATGTCATCATCAATTGCACTTCCTCAGTCTAAAAAAACAGGTGATACTTACAGTTATTTGCTGCCATCTCTAAAGTCTGGGCAAGGCAACTCCTGTGATTTTCCAAGCCTTGCTTCTTACCAGTTCTGGGCTATTATGCTGTCAGGATAATGTTCTAAACAGGGAACTCTATGGATATCCAGATATCAATAGTTTTCCCTTCAAAAATATAGTAAAAAAATTCCAATTGTACATTTATTTTAGTATTTCTGGTCAACATTTTCCTACTGAAGTGACAGAAATATTTACTATTTTTATATCTTTATATTAACATTATATTTCTGTTTGATTTGTAGGGGACAGGTTTATTTGAGACAGTCCTAGATTACTCATGCTGACCTCAAACTCGCTATGTAGCTATGGACAGTCAAAGGCTTTGATCCTCCTACATTCATCTGCCAAGTGCTGGGATTACAGATTACAGTACCATAGCTATTAAAATATTTTCTATGACTGATAAAAGAGGTGAGGATTTGACTTTAGGATTTGGGTATTTTTCTAATTGTAGTCATAGTTTACATTGAATAGAGTCATTATGTGAAAGGTAACAGAGATTCTGGTCTTTCAGATTTCTACTCATTAGTAGATCAGTTAATACATTTAAATATCTGCTAAAAATATCATGGCATACAGGAGAACAGTAGTTTAAGATCTTGCCTAGGGTGGTTTCTGATTTTTAAAAGATTCAATAAATAGGAGTAGATTTATGAGTTTAACATGAATGAGCATGTCTTATCTAATTTGCCAATGTTATACATAATAATACAAAACATGCATTTTAAGTTTTTAGAATTATTTTCCTAAAAACATATATATTTATGACCAAATGAGCTAGAATTACTCATAACAAATATTTAATCTTATAAAAACCCTAAATTTTTGTTGAAAGAAAATGAAACTTATTCTGTTAAACTTATTGTAGTCTGTTATTTTGATAAGTATTTCTGAGGTTTTTAGAGATCTAAAAAAATATTCAGTGTATTTTTTATGGAAATTTTCAAGTAAGTTAGTATACTGAGACTAGGCTGGTAAGCCCAATGCCCACACACCAAAGAGGTTCTAGCTTTTGGTCTGTAAATGACTACAGTGTTTTTTGCCTTGCTATGAAAGGTTTAAAAATTGTTTTCATTTGGAGTATTTATTTATTTTTTATCTTTAGTCCCTATCTGTTTCCTGAACTGACTCAAAATGGCAGCTACCTCAACGTTGTTCGCAGGCAGGAAATGATCTTCTGTTCATTTCAAATTGAATATCCCCAAACAATTAACCAACCAAATTTAAAAAAAATGGTTAATATGGGAATTGACGACTACAGTGATTGTTACATTAATGGGGAGATGATCTTAAATAGTTTGGTGATATTCTTCCACAGGAGTATTTTGCCAGGGTTGTTAGGAAAGTTGTTTCCGTACCCTTTTTTTTTTTTTTTTTACTAAATAGGGACTAAGTTTAGGATTGTAAAAACTAATTTGCTAGTTTGAGTTGGTTTTCTAAAATTAACGACAGAGTCCAGATGACAACAGTAAGTAATCTTTCTCTATCTTTCAACTATATCTGAGGCTGAAATATTGTAAAAACTGGTAATCCTCTCTTCATCTCTCAGCAAATGTTTGCCTCTTGTAAATTTATGATCTTGTCTCCATTAAAATTCTTAGTGGTTTTCATTGGTATAGTATGTGACCATACCTCTCTGATTTACAATTCAGTAGGAATAGAACAGAACCAAGGATAGTTAGATAATGAGATTTAATTTAGTTTCATGTGTCGAACACAAGGCTAGTTTCTCCATTCCTAATTGATACATAGGTATACGAGGTTAATTATAAAGTTATTTATTATACCAACCACTGTTTTTTTCTTGTTCTTTATTGAATTTCTGTACACCCACATACAACTTCTGAAACATATTTTTATACTGCTCATATAATTTGTTGTTGATCATGTCCCTGTAAAGCAAAGTAATGAAAGCAGTCAAATTTATACAAATAGGAAAAGAACGCTCAAAAAAAAATTGTTCTTTTCATACTATAAAAAGAAAAATAGCAGCAAAAAATCATCTAATGGGAAGTAATTACAGATTTTTTTCCTAAGATATTATCAGAGAAGTTTTATTTTATATTTTAGATTTTCAAAATTAAAGTTTACTGACAGATAGATAGATAGATAGATGATTGATAGATAGATAGATAGATGATAGACAGATATATATAGATAGATAGATAGATAGATAGATAGATAGATAGATAGATAGATAGATAGATAGATAGAAAGAAAGATAGATGATAGATAGATAGATAGATAGATAGATAGATAGATAGATAGATAGATGGATAGATAGATAGATAGATAGATAGATGATAGATAGATAGATAGATAGATAGATAGATAGATAGATAGATAGATAGATAGATGGATAGGTGATCTTTTTTAGAAAATTAATTGTATTTCAAAGTAGGGTTTTATTCTGTTCTACCAAATAGAAGTTCTAATTTTTTTTCCTATATTGACTCAGTTAAGACTTATTGTAAATCATGATTCAATTAAAATATACAAATTGCCTGCATATGTAACTGATTATTTTCCATACTGTTAAACATAGTAAACCATAAAGTACATTTCTAAATCTTTGTGGAAAACTTCTGAATTTCCACAACAAATGTAGATCAAAATTTGAAATCTCATTAACATTTACTTAAAGTAGAAAATACCTTTATGTTACTCAACCAAGCAAGTGAAAGATCTGTGTGACAAGAACTTCAAGTCTCTGAAGAAATTAATTGAAAATCACAGAAGATGGAAAGACCACCCATGCTCATAGATTGGCACGATTAATTCAGTAAAAATGGTCATCTTGCCAAAAGCAATCTATAGATTCAGTGAAATCACAATCAAAATTCAAACTCAATTATTCATAAAGATAGAAAGAACAATTTACAAAATCATCTGCAATAAAAAAATCCAGGATACGGAAAAACTATTCTCAACAATAAAATAAGTACAGGGGGAATCATTCTTGACCTCAAGCTTTAGAATAGGGCAATAGAGATAAAAATATATGCTAATGATACAAAGACAGTTACTTCAATAAATACACAGGCAAATGGTAGGATATAAAATATATCATACTGTGTGAGTTAACCCAATCCCAAAATTACAAACATGGTACACACTCACTGATAAAGGGATATTATTCTAAAAATTCAGAATATTCAAAATGTAATTCACAGACCACATGAAAGTCAAGCAAAAGAAAGATGAGAGTGTGGGTGTTTCAATCCCTCTTAGAATGGGGAACAAAATACTCCTTGGAAAAAATATGGAGACAAAGTGCAGAGCAGAGACTGAAGAAATAACTATCCATTGTCTGCCCAACCTGTGGATCCATCCCATATGCAGACACCAAACCCAATCACTATTGTGGATACCAAAACGTGCTTACTGACAGGAGCCAAATATGGCTATCTCCTGAGAAGCTCAGCCATTTCATGGCAAGTAAAGAGGCTGATGCTCACAGACAACTATCAGACTGATCATGGGGTCCCCAGTAGACAAGTAACATGAAGAACTGAAGGAGCTGAATGGGTTTGCAACCTTATAGGAAGAACAACAATATGAACCAACCAGACTGTCCAGAGCACCCAGGGACTAAGCACCAACCCATGGTTCCAACTCCATATATAGCAGAGTATGACCTTGTCAGACATCAGTGGGAGGAGAGGTTCTAGGTCCTGTGGAGGCTTGATTCCCCAGTGTAGGCATGTACCAGGGTGGGGAGGGTAAAATGGGTGGATGGAGGAAGTCCCTCGTAGAAACACAGAGAGGGAAAATGGAATAGGGATTATCTGTGGTGAAACAAAGAAAGGACTAATATTTGAAATGTAAAGAATGATAAATAAATAAATAAATAAATAAATAGATAGATAGATACATAAATAAAAATAAAAATAGTTACAAAACACTAAAAGAACAATTCACTATGATGTCATACAGTATATTAACTAATATTTCCTAATATAGAAATTACGCTAATACTATATAGTTTTAAAAAATTATATATCCAAAAATGTGCCTTCAAATTTTCCCAGAGGATTTTGTACTGGAAATCTATAAGAAATTTAAGTTTTAAAAAGTAAGAATGCAGATGTTAGAGTTTGATGGCTCAGCTTTTGACCTACAGGCATGACAATGAGAGTTTGACCCACAACATTATACCCTCCAAGAAAATTATTAAAATTAAAGATTAATCATACAGAATTATTGTTTGGAATATACATCATATGCAAAATATTAATATAGATTACTTGCTATACAATCAATTATACTTTCATTGAAATACTTACACTAAGAAGGAAATAATAAGTTTGAACATATTACAGTGTATATCCAATTACTTCTTCAGAATTTGCATTCTAATTATCATTAGATACTGGAGATTCTGTTCTTGGTTGGTAATACAACAAGATATATAAACAATTTTTTTTTTGCAAATATTAATGAAATACTTTTTGCCTGACTGGACTTATATTTTAATGCTACACAAAGAAGCTCTGGATTCAATCTTCAACAATAAAAAAATAAATAAATAAAAAATAAAATTTAAGGTCGCCATCTTGGTTCCGGGACTCAGCAGAACTTAGGAAATTAGTCTGAGCAGGTTAGAGGGTGCGCCAGAGAACCGGACAGCTTCTGGGACAGGCAGAAGCACAGAGCCGCTGAGGCAGCAGCCTGGGCGGGCCGCAGATAACCGGCCACCATCCGGACCAGAGGACAGGTGTCCGCCTGGCTCGGGAGACGGCCTCGGCCTCAGGAGCAGCGGTCACCATCTTGGTTCCAGGACTCCCTGGAACTTAGGATTTTAGTTTGCACAGGTGAGAGTCTGAACCACAGAAGCTGACAGCTTCTGGGAACTGCCAAAGCAACACAGCTTCTGAGAGAGGCCCTGTTTTGGGCCTTCTTCTTCGACCAGGAGGAGGTCCAAAAACAAGATATCTGCGCACCTTCCCTGTAAGAGAGCTTGCCAGCAGAGAGTGCTCTAAGCACTGAAACTCAGAGGAGAGAATCTTTCTCCCAGGTCTGCTGAGAGACGGTAACAGAATCACCAGAAGAACAATCTCTAAACAGAGTCAACTATAACTACTAACTCCAGAGATTACCAGATGGCGAAAGGTAAACGTAGGAATCCTACTAACAGGAACCAAGACCACTCACCATCATCAGAACCCAGCACTCCCACTTCGCCCAGTCCAGGGCACCCCAACACACCCGAAAACCTAGACCTAGATTTAAAAGCATATCTCATGATGATGGTAGAGGACATCAAGAAGGACTTTAATAAATCACTTAAAGAAATACAGGAGAACACTGCTAAAGAGTTACAAGTCCTTAAAGAAAAACAGGAAAACACAATCAAACAGGTAGAAGTCCTTACAGAAAAAGAGGAAAAAACATACAAACAGGTGATGGAAATGAACAAAACCATACTAGACCTAAAAAGGGAAGTAGAAACAATAAAGAAAACTCAAAGTGAGGCAACACTGGAGATAGAAACCCTAGGAAAGAAATCTGGAACCATAGATTTGAGCATCAGCAACAGAATACAAGAGATGGAAGAGAGAATCTCAGGTGCAGAAGATTCCATAGAGAACATCGGCACAACAATCAAAGAAAATGGAAAATGCAAAAAGATCCTAACTCAAAATATCCAGGAAATCCAGGACACAATGAGAAGACCAAACCTACGGATAATAGGAGTGGATGAGAATGAAGATTTTCAACTCAAAGGACCAGCAAACATCTTCAACAAAATTATTGAAGAAAACTTCCCAAATATAAAGAAAGAGATACCTATGAACATACAAGAAGCCTACAGAACTCCAAATAGACTGGACCAGAAAAGAAATTCCTCCCGACACATAATAATCAGAACAACAAATGCACTAAATAAAGATAGAATACTAAAAGCGGTAAGGGAAAAAGGTCAAGTAACATACAAAGGCAAGCCTATCAGAATTACACCAGATTTTTCACCAGAGACTATGAAAGCCAGAAGAGCCTGGACAGATGTTATACAGACACTAAGAGAACACAAATTCCAGCCCAGGCTACTATACCCAGCCAAACTCTCAATTACCATAGATGGAGAAACCAAAGTATTCCACGACAAAACCAAATTCTCACTTTATCTCTCCACGAATTCAGCCCTTCAAAGGGTAATAACAGAAAAAAACAATACAAGAACGGGAACAATGCCCTAGAAAAAACAAGAAGGTAATCCCTCAACAAACCTAAAAGAAGACAGCCACAAGAACAGAATGCCAACTTTAACAACAAAAATAAGAGGAAGCAACAATTACTTTTCCTTAATATCTCTTAACATCAATGGTCTCAACTCCCCAATAAAAAGACATAGACTAACAAACTGGCTACACAAACAAGACCCAACATTTTGCTGTTTACAGGAGACACATCTCAGAGAAAAAGATAGACACTTCCTCAGAATAAAAGGCTGGAAAACAATTTTCCAAGCAAATGGTATGAAGAAACAAGCTGGAGTAGCCATCCTAATATCTGATAAGATTGACTTCCAACCCAAAGTCATCAAAAAATACAAGGAGGGGCACTTTGTTCTCATCAAAGGTAAAATCCTCCAAGAGGAACTCTCAATTCTGAATATCTATGCGCCAAATACAAGGGCAGCCACATTCATTAAAGAAACTTTAGTAAAGCTCAAAGCACACATTGCACCTCACACAATAATAGTGGGAGACTTCAACACACCACTTTCACCAATGGACAGATCATGGAAACAGAAACTAAACAGGGACACACTGAAACTAACAGAAGTGATGAAACAAATGGATCTGACAGATATCTACAGAACATTTTAACCTAAAACAAAAGGATATACCTTCTTCTCAGCACCTCATGGTACCTTCTCCAAAATTGACCACATAATAGGTCACAAAAAGGGCCTCAACAGATTCAAAAATATTGAAATTGTCCCATGTATCCTATCAGATCACCATGCACTAAGGCTGATCTTCAATAAAAAAAAAATAACAGAAAGCCAATACTCACGTGGAAACTGAACAACACTCTTCTAAATGATACCTTGGTCAAGGAAGGAATAAAGAAAGAAATTAAAGACTTTTTAGAGTTTAATGAAAATGAAGCCACAACGTATCCAAACCTTTGGGACACAATGAAAGCATTTCTAAGAGGGAAACTCATAGCTCTGAGTGCCTCCATGAAGAAACGGGAGAGAGCACATACTAGCAGCTTGACAACACATCTAAAAGCTCTAGAAAAAAAGGAAGCAAATTCACCCAAGAGGAGTAGACGGCAGGAAATAATCAAACTCAGGGGTGAAATCAACCAAGTGGAAACAAGAAGTACTATTCAAAGAATTAACAAAACGAGGAGTTGGTTCTTTGAGAAAATCAACAAGATAGATAAACCCTTAGCTAGACTCACTAGAGGGCACAGAGACAAAATCCTAATTAACAAAATTAGAACTGAAAAGGGAGACATAACAACAGATCCTGAAGAAATCCAAAACACCATCAGATCCTTCTACAAAAGGCTATACTCAACAAAACTGGAAAACCTGGACGAAATGGACAAATTTCTGGACAGATACCAGGTACCAAAGTTGAATCAGGATCAAGTTGACCTTCTAAACAGTCCCATATCCCCTAAAGAAATAGAAGCAGTTATAAATAGTCTCCCAGCCAAAAAAAGCCCAGGACCAGATGGGTTTAGTGCAGAGTTCTATCAGACCTTCAAAGAAGATCTAATTCCAGTTCTGCACAAACTTTTTCACAAGATAGAAGTAGAAAGTACTCTACCCAACTCATTTTATGAAGCCACTATTACTCTGATACCTAAACCACAGAAAGATTCAACAAAGATAGAGAACTTCAGACCAATTTCTCTTATGAATATCGATGCAAAAATCCTCAATAAAATTCTCGCTAACCGAATCCAAGAACACATTAAAGCAATCATCCATCCTGACCAAGTAGGTTTTATTCCAGGAATGCAGGGATGGTTTAATATACGAAAATCCATCAATGTAATCCACTATATAAACAAACTCAAAGACAAAAACCACATGATCATCTCGTTAGATGCAGAAAAAGCATTTGACAAGATCTGGAAAGATCAGGAATTCAAGGCCCATACCTAAACATGATAAAAGCAATCTACACCAAACCAGTAGCCAACATCAAAGTAAATGGAGAGAAGCTGGAAGCAATCCCACTAAAATCAGGGACTAGACAAGGCTGCCCACTTTCTCCCTACCTTTTCAACATAGTACTTGAAGTATTAGCCAGAGCAATTCGACAACAAAAAGAGATCAAGGGGATACAAATTGGAAAGGAGGAAGTCAAAATATCACTTTTTGCAGATGATATGATAGTATATATAAGTGACCCTAAAAATTCCACCAGAGAACTCCTAAACCTGATAAACAGCTTCGGTGAAGTAGCTGGATATAAAATTAACTCAAACAAGTCAATGGCCTTTCTCTACACAAAGAATAAACAGGCTGAGAAAGAAATTAGGGAAACAACACCCTTCTCAATAGTCACAAATAATATAAAATATCTCGCCGTGACTCTAACTAAGGAAGTGAAAGATCTGTATGATAAAAACTTCAAGTCTCTGAAGAAAGAAATTAAAGAAGATCTCAGAAGATGGAAAGATCTCCCATGCTCATGGATTGGCAGGATCAATATTCTAAAAATGGCTATCTTGCCAAAAGCAATCTACTGATTCAATGCAATCCCCATCAAAATTCCAACTCAATTCTTCAACGAATTAGAAGGAGCAATTTGCAAATTCATCTGGAATAACAAAAAACCTAGGATAGCAAAAACTCTTCTCAAGGATAAAAGAACCTCTGGTGGAATCACCATGCCGGACCTAAAGCTTTACTACAGAGCAATTGTGGTAAAAACTGCATGGTACTGGTATAGAGACAGACAAGTAGACCAATGGAATAGAATTGAAGACCCAGAAATGAACCCACACACCTATGGTCACTTGATCTTCGACAAGGGAGCTAAAACCATCCAGTGGAAGAAAGACAGCATTTTCAACAAATGGTGCTGGCACAACTGGTTGTTATCATGTAGAAGAATGCGAATCGATCCATACTTATCTCCTTGTACTAAGGTCAAATCTAAATGGATCAAAGAACTTCACATAAAACCAGAGACACTGAAACTTATAGAGGAGAAAGTGGGGAAAAGCCTTGAAGATATGGGCACAGGGGAAAAATTCCTGAACAGAACAGCAATGGCTTGTGCTGTAAGATCGAGAATTGACAAATGGGACCTAATGAAACTCCAAAGTTTCTGCAAGGCAAAAGACACCGTCAATAAGACAAAGAGACCAACAACAGATTGGGAAAGGATCTTTACCTATCCTAAATCAGATAGGGGACTAATATCCAACATATATAAAGAACTCAAGAAGGTGGACTTCAGAAAATCAAACAACCCCATTAAAAAATGGGGCTCAGAACTGAACAAAGAATTCTCACCTGAGGAATACCGAATGGCAGAGAAGCACCTGAAAAAATGTTCAACATCCTTAATCATCAGGTAAATGCAAATCAAAACAACCCTGAGATTCCACCTCACACCAGTCAGAATGTCTAAGATCAAAAATTCAGGTGACAGCAGATGCTGGCGAGGATGTGGAGAAAGAGGAACACTCCTCCATTGTTGGTGGGATTGCAGGCTTGTAAAACCACTCTGGAAATCCGTCTGGCGGTTCCTCAGAAAATTGGACATAGTACTACCGGAGGATCCAGCAATACCTCTCCTGGGCATATATCCAGAAGATGCCCCAACTGGTTAGAAGGACACATGCTCCACTATGTTCATAGCAGCCTTATTTATAATAGCCAGAAGCTGGAAAGAACCCAGATGCCCCTCAACAGAGGAATGGATACAGAAAATGTGGTACATCTACACAATGGAGTACTACTCAGCTATTAAAAAGAATGAATTTATGAAATTCCTAGCCAAATGGATGGACCTGGAGGGCATCATCCTGAGTGAGGTAACACATTCACAAAGGAACTCACACAATATGTACTCACTGATAAGTGGATATTAGCCCAAAACCTAGGATACCCAAGATATAAGATACAATTTCCTAAACACATTGAACTCAAGAAAAATGAAGACTGAAGTGTGGACACTATGCCCCTCCTTAGAAGTGGGAACAAAACACCCTTGGAAGGAGTTACAGAGACAAAGTTTGGAGCTGAGATTAAAGGGTGGACCATGTAGAGACTGCCTTATCCAGGGATCCACCCCATAATCAGCATCCAAACGCTTACACCATTGCATACACTAGCAAGATTTTATCGAAAGGACCCAGATGTAGCTGTCTCTTGTGAGACTATGCCGGGGCCTAGCAAACACAGAAGTGGATGCCCACAGTCAGCTAATGGATGGATCACAGGGCTCCCAATGGAGGAGCTAGAGAAAGTGCCCAAGGAGCTAAAGGGATCTGCAACCGTATAGGTGGATCAACATTATGAACTAACCAGTAACCCGGAGCTCTTGACTCTAGCTGCATATGTATCAAAAGATGGCCTAGTCGGCCATCACTGGAAAGAGAGGCCCATTGGACACACAAACTTTATATGCCCCAGAACAGGGGAACGCCAGGGCCAAAAAGGGGGAGTGGGCGGGTAGGGGAGTGGGGGTGGGTGGGTATGGGGGACTTTTGGTATAGCATTGGAAATGTAAATGAGCTAAATACCTAATAAAAAATGGAAAGAAAAAAAAATAAAATTTAAGAATAAAAAATATAGAAGACATGTTTCCTTAGGCCCCAGTAAATTTGTAAGGCTGAGTACTTCATTTTCAAGGCCAGTCCAAGTTGCACATGTGCTTTGAGATAATACTGAGAAATAGAGTTAGAGCTTACCTTCCTATACCAAAACAACACATACATAAACACAGCCTTCCCTGAATTATGTCTGAAGAACCAGCTCTTCTGAGGTTTATAGGAGCCTCTGTATTTGGAAGCACTTTGGCGCCTATATATGCAAATTTTGGAAATCTGTCCTTTCAAAACCAGGTAAAGGAAAATGAAGACTGATATTCAGTTTGTTTTTAATGAATTCTTGGCGGGCAGCAGCAGTAGAGAAAATGATCTAGTCTGTTTCCACCACTTACTGACCCCCAGTTTACTCACAACTCACATCCCCAGGCCCCAAGAATACTTTTAGGGTCTCCAATTCCCTAGCCTTCCTGCTTTCTGCTAGGTGATAATCTGTTCAATCTCCTGTCCATAGCGAAAAAGTTCTCTGTTTTTCTTGGGTAAAGTGGATTGTGAACCCAGAAGCATTAACCACAGGAGTCCAATGAGGGTCACCTGCTCTCCTTTCTCCTTTAGTAACACCTCCATCCCTCCACCATCATCCCACTGAGACCCCCAGCTGAACCAGGATTAACCACCTTTCAACAGTTCACTGACTCCCTCCACAGAGACTTCTCCCTACCATGCTTCATCAAGAACTTTACTTCCTCAGGAACTCAGCTTCCTGGCCACCACAAAGCATACTGAGTAACAGGGTTTGGACAGCAGGAAAACAATCTTAGCCAAGCCCATTGCTGATTGGCCTGTTTACACATTCCTACAAAGGGTGAGAGAGGATTTATCAGTCATCTGTCATCACAGTAGCAAAAAGGTGGTAGTATTTTAGCTTCCACTACTACTAAGAGTTTTTCCATTTTTCAAGTTTGCAATACTAACTTGAAAGTAAAACAAAACAAAACAAAACAAAAACAAAAAACAAAAAAAACCAAAACAACAACAACAACAACAACAACAAAAAAAAACAAAAAACATAAACAAAACACCAAAGAAGTCTCACCTACTTTGTTTCAGTTGAAGGGACTGTCGTGTGTAATTCTAAATTGTTGTATTTATTTACCTAACATGTTTTTGCACATTTGTATTTTTACAACATGCATATCTCATGTTTATACGACAGGCATGTCTCATGCTTTTAGAAACTAGAATAGGATGGCAAAATCCCCTGGATCTTAATTAAAAATTATTGTGAGCCATTGTGTGGGTCCTAGGAACTAAACCTTGGTTCTGTCCAAGAGCAACAAGTGCTCTTAATGTCTAAGTCATCTTTCATTCCCTGCCCTGTGTGTGTATTTTAAAGTATGTTGGAGCATTTCTCTCGATAGATGTTTAATTTTACTATACAGTGGAGATAATAAAAATATGACACATTCTTAATATTTTCTATTTCCAGAAAAGAAATAAAAACACCATAATTTGAATAGATTGTGTAAATCAGAAAAAGAGTTTCAGCAAAAAAGGATGTGTATACATTTCAGTATATGTGTGCATAAGGAGGTCAGAAATAGACAACTGTTTTATCCTAAATTATATTCCAACATTTTTTTTAAGAGACAGGTTTTCTCTGTATAGATCTGTTTGTCCTGGAATTCACCCTTTATACCAGTGTGGCCACAAACTCAGAAATTTCCCTGCTTTTTCCTCAAAACTGCAGGTATTAAGGCATGTGCCACCACTGTCTGACACAACTTAAAAGTTGAGGCATGATACCTCTGAATCTGCAGCTCACAAATGCCACTAGCCTGGCTAGCCAGCCATCTGTCTCCACCTACTCAGCACTGGCTAGCAGAATGTATTTTTAATGTGGATTCTAGACCCCCATCTTAATTCCATATAATTTCAAGGAAAGCAATTTTCCAAAACAACCATCTCTCTAGACCCCTTGTTAGATTTGTTCTGCTGTAGTCACTATCATTATTATAACTATTTTTTTCTATTGCTCTAATCATGCCTAAGTTTAGGCTCCTAAAGTGTTTAAGGCTGGTTTTGCTTGTTTCCTTACAATAGAAAATTGGTTTTCTTGCTCAGTTTACATTATACAGTTAATTGGGTAAACTTGTCAGACTCATATTTCATTTGTGAGCCTTGTTGCTGTGTTTTGTTTGCTTGTTAGATTTTTGTTTTTGGTTTTTGTTTGTTTGTTTGTTTGTTTGTTTTTATTTTGGTGGGTTGGTTGAATTTTTTTGTTTGCTTGGTTATTTGATTGCTTTTTGTTTTTTAATTTTGTTTTGTTTTTTTTTATTTATTTTTTGTTTATTTTGTTTTGATTTTTCCACAACTGAAGTTGAAGCTCATAACTGTTACTTGGTGCTTTACCACTGAGCTACATCTCCAGGTAAACATTAGTTCTAAATGTTGAGTGAAAAGTCATCTGTATGTGTTTTAAGGAAAACTATGATTTCTGTGAAACCTAAAATTATTCCCCTATGCTGTAGGGTTTATAGAGATGTAATGCCCTCTTCTGGACTCTTAAAAAAAAAAAAAAAACAGGCAAATATCTCCAAAAACACATACTTCCAGATTTATCCAACATACTGTCTAATTCATCTTTTAGAACAAAGAACAATAAAAGATGAAAGCAAGAAATATAGTGGAAAGCTAGTGTAAGTCACCCCAAAGCTGGGCCTATGCTCAATTCCCAGGATGAGCTGACCAGCACCCCAGTGACTCCAGAGAAAAACCACACTTGGTGCAAACTGCAAGAGGTTTTAATAACAGCAAGCTGAGGATGAAGTCCCTCCACCATGAAGGGCAGGGGAGTTTGATCCTGTGCAGTGACAGTAGAGGGCTTTTAACAGCTAGCTGAGGAATTGAGAAGAGTTGGGAAGAGAGTTGGGAGAAGTTGGGAAGAGTTGGGAGGTGTTAGGAGGTGAGTTCTTTTCTTCTGGGTGTCCTTGCTAAAATTTACAGGGTAGTAGTGGGGAGTGAGATCTTTCTGAATTTTTATCTCCTTGTCCTTGGCACAGGAAGGCAGGCATCTCTAGTTATAAAGTATAGAAACAAAAAGCCTTTTTGCTGGCTATAGAGAAAAAGAGCTTCTTTTTGGTTGTATTTTCAGAGATCAGGGAAAACAAGCTTGGGTAACATCTAGAGGCTTTACCTTCCTGGGAGAAACACTTTACGTTGGGGTCACACATTCCCAACTCCTTTAAGTATATAGTTCTTATCTTAGAAATGGGACAATTAAATCTCTGGCCCAGTTGTCAAATAAGGCCAACATGAGTTTGCATCTTTAGGATTTGTAACATTGAGAGCCTCAGAAGCTCCTCAAATGAGACTAGAGAGTCTCTGGTCAGTGGTAGCAGGGAGGGAGGAGGTTCCTCTACAGTGTCTTCAGAGTGTGAGCAGGGCCAGGCTAGTGGACCTCGGTATGGTCAGGATGGGTAACCAGGCACATGCTGGAGGAGCAGCTGGACTTGTATCTGGGATCAAGGTTCCTGGAACAATGATTCCAGACCAGGACAGGGTCCCCTTCTTGACTTTTATGTGTCACTGTGTTCAGTTCCTGGTTCGTTCCTTTTTTTTTTTTTTCAGCAATTTCCAGGTGTCATTTACAACCAGTTCTAAGGCCTTCAAGGTAGCTAGAAGGGTTTGGGAAAAAAGGAACATCAAGGTCACACATTCTCCCTGCTTCTGTTAAGGGGGGCAGTCCCCCATGGTGAATTTCAAAGGGTATAAGTTTAAATTTTCCTTGGGTGTTCTGTACTTGGAACAAAGTGAAGGGAAGGAGAGTTGTCCAATCTTTTCTTCAGTCTCAAAGCCAATTTATTCAAGGTTTCTTTTAATGTTCTATTTATCTGCTCTTCCTGTCCTGAACTCTGGGTTCTATAAACACAATGTAACTTCTGATTGATCCACAATTGTCTGGCTAATTCTTGACTTATTGGGTAACGAAAGAGGGGCCATTGTCTGAGGAGAGTACCTTAGGGATGCTGAATCTTGGAAAAATTTCCTCTAATATCTTCTTTACCATGATACTGGAGGTCTCTTTCTTATTGGGGAAGGCTTTACTCAACCTGAAAATGTGTCTATAAAAACTGATAGATATTTATTACTGTACTTGGCTGGTTTAACTTCAGTAAAATCTAATTTTCAGTATGCATCTGGACAGTTACAGCTTAGCCACCTTCCAGAGGTGTTCTTGTTGTGTCCAGCATTGATGAGGACACAGGCTTGGCATTTATTAGCACTATCTTGAGCAATGTCAGACATTTTTATAACATAGTAGTTTGAGCTCTTAACAGTTTCTTTGAGCTTCTTATATCCCAAATGTGTGAGCCTGTGCAGACTGGCTACATATTGTTGCCCTTTTCTGGTGGGCAGATAATATCAACCATCTTGGGTCTTACCTAATTTCTGAGGAGTGTACCCACATATCTCAGGTATTTTTCCGATTATTTCCTGATCTTCTGAGTTTATTCAAAGTCTGTGTCTATGAGTTTATAATGGTCTTTAAGTTCTTTATTTTTGTCTTTGAGCCACCTGTTTTTCAGCCAGGTAAGCCATCTGATTTCCTTTCACTCTGGCATCAAGGCCTTTCTGGTGACCAGGACAATGTATGGTGTCTAGTTTTGTTGTTGTTGTTGTTGTTGTTGTTGTTTTGTTTGTTTTGTTTTGTTTTTCTTTTTTTGTTGTTGTTATATTTTGTTTTATTTTTTTTTGTTTTGTTCTTGTTTTGTTTTGTTGTGTTTTGTTTGTTTTTTTGTTTTTTGTTTTTTTTTTTAATTTACTTTCAAGTTTTGGCTTCTAATAAGCTCAAAATTATTTTTTTTATTATTAATATATTTCCCAGCAGAAGTGAGTAGCCCCCGTTGCCTATAGTTTGTCCCACATATGTGAGTGGTGGTGAAAACTTACCTGCTATCTGTGTAGATATTGTTGTTTTTCACTTTGGCCAGCTACAAAGCTTGTGTGAGTGCAAATAGCTCTGCTCTCTGGGTTATTGTCCGTTCAGGCAAGGTGCTGGTGCAGATGGTTTATTTTCCATTGCCCAGTGCTGCCCCTGCCTTTTGCTTACCTTTAACCAAAAACCTGCTATCATCCGTGCACCAGTTGGGGCAGTCTGGCCATGGCTGATCAGTGAGGTCTTTCTTAGTTTCGATTTCTTCTGCCAGGATGCACATACACGGGTGCTCTGGTAGGGATTTGTAAGCTTCTGACAGCAAGGTGGCAGAATTCAGGATAACAGGGTGTACAAACTGCACTCTCTCAGTCAGAAAGAGGTTCTGATAATGGGTCATGTGAAATTTAGGCATCCAGCGATCAGGAGGTGGTCTAATGATGATTTCTAAGGCACGGGTCTACCACTATCATTCCTTGACCTAGAATCAGTTTATCAGCATCTTTGAGAACTAGGGCCAAAGCATCGATAGCTTTTAAGCAAAATGGCCATCGACTGGACACTGGGTCTAGTTTTTTGTTTGTTTTTTTGTTTGTTTTTTTGTTTTTTGTTTTTGTTTTTTGTTTTTTGTTTTTGTTTGTTTGTTTTGTTTTTTGTTTTTTTACCAGTATTCCACAGGTTGTTTTTATGGCCCCAGAGCTTAGATCAGAACCCCACTTTCTTTTCCTGCTCATTCCTCTATATAGAGTGACAGGCTTAGTCATGTCTTGCAGGGCTAGGGCTGGTGCACTAAGCAAGGCCTTTTTAATCCTTTAAAGGCCTATTGGTATATGGGGGTCCATGAGAAAGTCCCAGTCTCTTTAGTAAAGGGGTAGAGTGTAGCTGACAGAGTGGTAAAGCTTGGAATCTAGAGTCTCCAAAACCCAGGCATTCCCACAAATTCTCTCACCTGCTTTAAGGATGTTGGGATGGGGATTTGAGTTACAGTCTTTTTCCAAGCTTCTGTCAGCCACCATTTCCTTTCCCTGAGACTATAACCCAAAAAGGTTACTTCTTTCTGGCAATTATGGGCTTTCTTAGCGGATGCCTTGTATCCCAACTCCCTCAATTCTGCCAGTAATTTTTCAGTTCCCAGTCTGCACCATTTTTCGGTGGTGGCAGCAAGAAGCAGGTCATAAACATAATGAAGACGAAAACCTTGGGGGATTTCTGACCTGAACAGTGCCAAGTCCGAGTGGAAGGCTTCATCAAAGAGAATAGGAGAGTTCTTGAATTTTTGAGGTAAATGTCTCAAAGTAAGTTTGTCCAGCCTATCCCTAATCTGGGTCTCTCCACTTGAAAGCAAAGATTACCTGACTCATGGGATGTAGTTTTAGGCAGAAGAATGTGTCCTTCAGGTGCAGGACTATATAACAATGTCTGTCAGGGTGGAGAGAACTAAGTAGATTGTAGGAGTTAGGGACAGTAGGATGAATATTTCATACTCTTTCGTTTACTTTTATTAAGTCTTGTACTGGCAGATAAACATTAGTGCCTGGCTTTTTAACTGGTAGTATTGGAGTATTCCAGGGAGATTGACAAGGGACCAAAACACCTAGTTCTATGAGCCTTTGAATGTGAGTCTGATGCCCTCTTGGGCCTCTCTGCTCATGGGCTATTGTTGTACCCCAATAGAAGTCGCACCAGTTTTCAGCTTTACAATGATGGGGGGGCACCATGTTTGCCTCTCCCATACCTTCCATCTCTGCCCAGGCGTGAAGATAATCTCTCTAACCAGGTCCATTCTAGACCTTTTCTCAATGTGGCTTGATGTTCATATAATCTATATATTTCTTATAATTTTGAAACTAAAATTATTGAGAGAGGGGCTTATCAATAGATTGAATTTCCTTCCAAAAAGAAGTTTATTTGGGCTTTTAATGTGATAGTAAATCTCTTCCCAACAATGGGGTTGACATTCAAGAATGTTGAGGAAGTAATGAGTTACTTGGCTTCTTCTTAATTTAACTTTCTTATCAGTGGTCCAAGAGTATGGTTTCTGATCAGTAGCCACGAATACTATGTTTTTTTGTTTTGTTTTGTTTTGTTCTTTTTTTGTTTTTTGGTGTTTTTTTTTTTTTTTTTTTTGTTGTTGTTGTTGTTCTTCAATTTTTACAGTGGCTCTTTCAGGACTGAAATCTCTGCTCTAGTATCAATAATGAAATCTGTGGGTGTCACCTCCACAGTTAGGATTGCCCCAGGCTTGGGGAGGGGTCTGAGCCCTGACTCTCCTAGTCATCATCTTTTAGGGGAAAAACATTGAGCTGTCTTGTATTTGTTTCTTTTTTGGGGCAGTCTCTTCTTGCCCAGTGTTCCTTTCCTTTATAGTATGCACACCGGTCCTTATCTAGAGGTCATGAAGGTCCTCTGGAGTTCTGAGGTCTTCTCAGCCCTGTGTTACCCAGGTAGTCTTTCTGCCTACTTTGTCTACCTTTTCTATAAACTTCTTTATCACCTGTGAATACAGCCACAAACCTAGTTACATTTTTTTTCAAGGCTTCTATCTTGTCTATATTCTCTATCCTCAGCCATTCTCTTTTTTCTTTGTCTTTTTTCTTCTTCAGTCTCAATCTCTTTTTAATGTAGTTTATTAGGTATTTTCCTCATTTACATTTCCAACACTATCCAAAAAGTCCCCCATACATTCCCCCTCCCCCACTCCCCTACCCACTCACTACCCCTTTTTGACCCTGGCGTTGCCCTGTACAGGGACATAATTAGTGTGCATGCCCAATCGGGTTCTCTTTCCAGTGATGGACTACTAGGCAATCTTTTGATACTCATGCAGCTACAGTCAAGAGCTTCGGGGTACTGGTTAGTTCATAATGTTGTTCAACCTATTGGATTGCAGATCCCTTTAGCTGCTTGGATATTTTCTCTAGCTCCTCCATTGGGGGCCCTGTGATCCATCCAATAGCTTACAGTGTGCATCCACTTCTTTGTTTGCTATGCCCCGGCATAATCTCACAAGAGACAGCTATATCAGGGTCCATTCAGTAAAACCTTGCAAGTGTATGGAGTGGTGTCAGTGTTTTGAGACTGATTAGTGGATGGATCTCTGCATATGGCAATCTCTAGAAGGTCCATCCTTTTGTCTAAGCTCCAAACTTTGTCTCTGTAACTCCTTCCATAAGTATTTTGTTTCCTATTCTAAGAAGGGGCAAAGTGTCCACAGTTTGGGTTTCGTTCTTGAGTTTCATGTGTTTGGCAAATTGTATCTTATGTCTTGGAAGTATTCTAGGTTTCAGCGCTAATATCCACTTATTAGTGAGTACATATCATTAGCATTCTTTTGTGATTGAGTTACCTCACACAGGATGATGCTCTCCAGGTCCAACCATTTGCCTATAAATTTCATAAACTCATTCTTTTTAATAGCTGTACTATTAGTAGTAGAACTCCATTGTGTAAATGTATCACAATTTTGTAACCATTTTCTGTTGACAGGCATCTGGATTCTTTCCAGCTTTTGGCTATTATAAATAAGGCTGCTATGAACATAGTGGAGCATGTGTCTTACTAGTTGGAACAGCTTCTGCATATATGCCCAGGACAGGTATTGTGGGATCCTATGGTAGTACAATGTCCAATTATCTGAAGAACCGCCAGACTTATTTCCAGAGTTGATTTAAAACTTGCAATTCCACCAACAATGGAGGAGTTTTCTGCTTTCTCCACATCCTTGCCAGCATCTGCTGTCATCTGAATATTTGATCTTAGCCATTCTGTCTGGTGTGAGATGGAATCTCAGGGTTGTTTTGATTTACATTTCACTGCTGATTAAGGATGGTGAACATTGTTTCAGGTGCTTCTTAGCCATTCGTTATTCCTCAGGTGAGAATTCTTTCTTTAGCTCTGAGCCCCGTTTTTAAATGGAGTTATTTGATTTTCTGGAGTCCACCTTCTGAGTTCTTTATATATATTTGATATTACTCCCCTATCTTATTTAGGATAGTGAAAGATCCTTTCACAATCTGTTGGTGACCTTTTTGTCTTATTGAAGGTGTCTTTTCCCTTACAAAAGATTTGCAGCTTTATGAGGTCCCATTTGTCAATTCTAAATCTTACAATACAAGCCATGTGTCTTCTATTCAGGAATCTTCCCCCTGTTCCCATATCTTTGAGGCTTTTCCCCATTTTCTCCTCTACAAGTTTCAGTGTCTCTGATTTTATGTGGAGCTCCTTGATCCACTTATATTTGACCTTAGTACAAGGAGATAGGAATGGATTGATTCACATTCTTCTACATGATAACCACCAATTGTGCCAGCACCATTTGTTGAAAATGCAGCCTTTTTTCCACTAGATGGTTTTAGCTCCCTTGTAGATGATGAATTGACAATAGGTGTGTTGGTTCATTTCTGGGTCTTCAATTCTATTTCATTGGTCTACGTGTCTGTCACTATATCAGTACCATGCAGTTTTTATCACAATTGCTCTGTAGTACAGCTTTGGGTCAGGCATGGTGATTGCACCAGAGGTTCTTTTATCCATGAGAAGAGTTTTTGCTATCCTAGGTTTTGTTTATTCCCAATGTTTTGCAGATTGCCCTTACTAATTCATTGAAGAATTCAGTTGGAATTTTAATGGAGATGTTATTGAATCTGTAGATTTCTTTTGGCAAGATGGCCATTTTTACAATGTTGATACTGCCAATCCATGATAATGGACGATCTTTCCATCTTCTGAGATATTCTTTAATTTCTTTCTTTAGAGACTTGAAGTTCTTATCATAGAGAACTTTCCCTTCCTTAGTTAGAGTCACAACAAAGTATTTTATATTATTTGTGACTATTGAGAAGGGTGATGCTTCTCTTATTTCATTTTCAGCCTGTTTATTCTTTGTGAAGAGAAAGGCCATTGACATGTTTGGTTAATTTTATAACCAGCTATTTCACTGACGTTGTTTTTCAAGTTTAGGATTTCTGTAGTAGAATGTTTAGGTTCACTTATATATACTATCATATCATCTGCAAAAAAGTGATATTTTGAATTCTTCTTTTCCAATTTGAATCCACTTGGTCTCCTTTCATTGTCAAATTGCTCTGCCTAAGACTTCAAGAACAATGTTGAATAGGTAGGGAGAAAGTGGGCTGCCTTGTCTACTCTCTGATTTTAGTGGGATTGCTTCCAGCTTCATACCATTTCATTTGATGTTGGGTACTGGTTTACTGTAAATTGCTTTTATCCTGTTTATGTATGGACCTTGTATTCCTGATCCTTTCAAGACTTTTATCATGAATGGGTTTTGGATATACTGAAATGATTTATTTGTATCTAATGAGATGATCATGTGGTTTTGTCTTTGAGTTTGTTTATATAATGGATTATGTTGATGGATTGCCATATATTAAACCATCCCTGTATACCTGGTATAAAACCTACTTGGTAAGGATAAATGAAATTTTTAATGTGTTCTTGGATGTGATTAGGGATAATTTTACTGAGTATTTTTGTTTCGATATTCATAAGGGCAATTGTTCTGAAGTTCTTTATCTCTCTTGGATCTTTCTGTGGTTTAGATATCAGAGTAATGTGGCTTCATAGAATGAGTTGGGTAGAGTACCTTCTACTGCTATTTTGTGGAATTGTTTGTATAGAACTGGAATTAGATATTCTTTGAAGGTCTGATAGAACTCTGCATTAAAACCATCTGTTCCTGGGCATTTTTTTTTTTGGTTGGGAGACTATTAATTCCTGCTTCTATTTCTTTAGGGTATATGGGACTATTTAGATCGTTAACTTGATCCTGTTTTAACTTTGTTACCTGGTATCTGTCTAGAAATGTTTCCATTTTGTCCATGTTATCCTGTTCTGTTGAGTATAGCCTGTGGTAGAAGGATCTGATGGTGTTTTGGATTACTTCAGGATCTGTTTTTATGTCTCTCTTTTCAATTCTGATTTTGTTAATTAGGATGCTGTCTCTGTGCCTTAAGGGATGCTAGCTAAGGGTTTATCTATCTTGTTGATTTTCTCCAAGAACCAGCTCTTCTTTGGTTGATTCTTTAAGTAGTTCTTGTTTCCACTTGGTTATTTTCACCACTGAGTTTTATTATTTCCTTATATCTTCTCCTCTTGAGTGAAATTGCTTCCTTAATTCTGGAAATTTTTCATGTTTTTTTCAAGCTGCTTGTATGTGCTCTCTCTGGTTTCTTTTTTGAGGAACTCAAATCTATGATTTTCCCTCTTAGTAATGATTTCATTGAGTCTCATAAGTTAGGGAATGTTGTGGATTTATTTTCATTAAACTCTAAAATGTCTTTCATTTCCTTCTTTATTCCTCCTTGACCAAGGTGTCACTGAAAAAACTGTTGTTCATTTTCAACGTAAACGTTGGCTTTCCATTATTTATGTTGTTATTGAAGATCAATCGTTCTTAGTCCTTGGTGGTCTGATAGGATGTTTTGGACAATTGCAATATTTTTTATCTGTTGAGGCCTGTTTTATGACCAATTATATGGTCAATTTTGGAGAAGGTACCATGATGTGCTGAGAAAAAGTTATATCCTTTTCTTTCAGGATAAAACGTTCTGTAGATATCTATTAAGTGCATTTGTTTAATAACTTCTGTTAGTTTCACTGTGTCCCTGTTTAGTTTCTGTTTCCAAGATATGTCCTTTGATAAAAGTGGTTTTTTAAGCCTCCCACTATTATTGTGTGAGCTGCAATGTGTGCTTTGAGCTTTCTTTAATGAATGGGACTGCCCTTGCATTTGGAGCATAGATATTCAGAATTGAGAGTTCCTCTTGGAAGATTTTAACCTTGATGAGTATGAACTGTCCTTCTTTGTCTTTTTTGATAACTTTAGGTTGGAAATCAATTTTAATCGATATTTGAATGGTTATTCCAGCTGATTTCTTCAGACCATTTGCTTGGAAAATTATTTTCTAGCCTTTCACTCTGAGATAGTGTCTGTCTTTTTCCCTGATATGGGTTTCCTGTAAGCAGCAGACTATTGGGTCCTGTTTTTATAGCCAGTCTATGTCTTTTTATTGGGGAACTGAATCCATTGATATTAAGAGATATTAAGGAAAAGTAATTGTTGCTTCCTATTATTTTTGTTGTTAGAGTTTGCATTCTGTTCTTGTGGCTGTCTTCTTTTTGATTTGTTGAGGGATTACTTTCTTGCTTTTTCTAGGGCGTGGTTTCTGTCCTCGTATTGTTTTTTTTCTGTTATTATTCTTTGAAGGACTGGATTCATGGAAAGTTAATGTGTGAATTTATTTTTTATCGTGAAATACTTTGGTTTCTCCATCTATGGTAATTGAGAGTTTGGCAAGGTTTAATAGCCTGGGCTGGCATTTGTGTTCTCTTAGTATCTGTATAACATCTGTAGAGGATCTTCAGTCTTTCATAGTCTCTGGTGAAAAGTTTGGTGTAATTCTGATAGGCCTGCCTTTATATGTTACCTGACCTTTTTCCCTTACTACTTTTAACAGTATATCTCTATTTAGTGCATTTCTTCTTCTGATTATTATGTGTCAGGAGAAATTTCTTTTCTGGTCCAGTCTATATGGAATTCTGTAGGCTTCTTTTATATTCATGGGCATGTGTTTCTTTAGGTTTGACAAGTTTTCTTCTATAATTTTTTTGAAGATATGTGCTGGCCCTTTAAGTTAAAAATCTTCATTCTCATCTACTCCTATTACCAGTAGGTTTAGACTTCACATTGTGTCCTGGATTTCCTGGATGTTTGAGATAAGATCTTTTGCATTTTGTATTTTATTTGATTGTTGTTCCAATGTTCTCTATGGAATCTTCTGCATCTTACATTCTCTCTTCAATCTCTTGTATTCTGGTGCTTATGCTCGCATCTCTGGTTCTAGATTTCTTGCCTAGGTATTCTATCTCCAGCTTTGCCTCACTTTGGATTTTCTTTATTGTGTCTACTTCACTTTTTAGGTCTGGATGGTTTTATTCAATTCCATCACCTGTTTGGTCGTGTTTTCCTTCAATTTTTTAAGGTTTTTTTTTGTGCTTTCTCTTAAGGTTCTACCTATTTAGCAGTGTTCTCCTGTATTTCTTTAAGTGAGTTATTAAAGTCCTTCTTGATGTCCTCTACCATCAACCTGAGATATGCTTTT
This sequence comes from Mus musculus, assembly GCF_000001635.26. NCBI lineage: Eukaryota > Metazoa > Chordata > Mammalia > Rodentia > Muridae > Mus > Mus musculus. The sequence goes on along the minus strand of NC_000087.7, from coordinate 9,750,394 downwards.
AAATCTGAGACTACCATTTTGTGTGTTTTGGTGTTTCCAGGACTAGGTGAGTTGGGAGTGCTGTAATTCTGATGATGGTGAGTGGTCTTGGTTTCTGTTAGTAAGATTCTTATGTTTGCCTTTCATCATCTGGAAATCTCGGGAGTTAGTTGTTATAATTGTCTCTGGTTATATCTTGTTCCTCAGATGATTATGTTATCCTCTATCAGCAGACCTGGGAGACTAGTTTTCTCCTGAATTTCAGTGTTCAGAGTACTCTCTGAGGCAAGATCTCCACTTGCAGAGAAGGGGCCCACATATCTTCTGTTCGAACCTTCCTCCTGGCAGATGTTGTGATCCACTCACTAGAGTTACTAAGATCCCGTGGAGAGTCCTGTCAGGACCTTTGGGGTGTCCGCAGACTCTGCCCCCAAGGTGCCCGGTGCTCTCATGGACTGGAAGGGACTTGTGACCCTGATCATACCGGTTTCTCTGCTTCCCTAATTAATGCAGTCACAGGTCCTGCATGATAGAATTGGAGCAGAAGATGTTTTCCTCTCACCAAAGGTCTTAAGATTTCGGGGATGTTTCTGTGAGGACCTTGGGGCTGTCCTCAGACTCTGTCCAAAATGTTGCCCAGGTGCTGGCACAGACCAGAGGGACTTTTGACCATTGTCAGGCCAGTTTTTCTGCTTCCCTAATTAATGCAGTCTCAGATCCTGTGAGATTGGATTGGAGCAGAGGTTGTGTTCCATTCACCAGAGGTCTTATGATCCTATTGAGGGTCTTGTGGGGACCTTAGGGGTGTCTGCAAACTCCGAGCCCAATGTGCCCTGGTGCTGGCTTGACAGTCTCTCTCCTATGGTACACTTTCTCTGCCTCCTTAAACAGATGTTGTAAAGATAATGTTTTCAGACTCTCTGGACGCTGTAACCTCTTCCTAATTTCAGAAGAGGACTACCGTATAGAAGCCATGACACCTTTCACCTGCTGGCACGCTGAAGTAGGGTCAAAGGTAGTGTAACACTTCTATACCTTTAAGAGGTACTCTAAAAACACTGCTGGGGGCTCCTTTTTCTCTTGTAGGATCTCTCTTACCTTGGCCAAATTGGTGGGGCACCTGCCAGCTCCTTTCAGTCCTATTATCAGAGCCCAGCAGAAAATTGTCAATTGCTCCATATGGTCAGTCCTGTCAGGACATGTCAGAGGGAAGGCTGCATCTACTTCATTCAGAAGTTTTATTGGTAGTCAATTGGCCCCCAGCATGCTCTTTCTTTCCTCTCAGAATCCTCTCCTTCTCCTCTGTGGTGAAAGAACCTGTAAAAGCTGCTGACAGTCATCCCAAGGAGGCTGAAGTGAGAATATGAGAGATTCCATTAGAATAGTAAGGATAGAGGGGTTTTCAACAAAGGAGAGTGTGATTTGCCTTCCAGTTATAGAGATCAGAGGAGGAAAAAGGCCATTACTGAAGGGGCTGCAGTTGTCTGGGGTCCGCTGGATGAGGGTCATAAGTACATAAAGGCAGTGCAATGGTTGAGTCTGGTCCCTCTGGGCTTCGAGCTCGCTGGTCTTGGGCTTTAGCAACTGGTCCCTCCCCAAATATCTAGTGGCAACCTGTTGAGAGTTCTTGGGGGGGACCAGTTGGGAATATACGGGTGGGGTGCTGTGCCATTTTGGAGGTTCTTCTAACTCTGGATAGATCTTGGGAGAAACCGAGGGCTGCAGTTCAACCTGTGCCAGATTTAACATTTTTTCCCATCTTGATAGCAGAGGGCCAGGACTGGGGAGCCTGGATTATTCTTTTGAACCCAAGGCTTTAAACAGCATGGGAGAGCGGGGATCCTGTGCTAATTTTTCTACATGAGAAAGTAGGGCACTCAATCTGGCTGAGACCCTGGTCCCCTCTGTAAAACAACTTTAAGAGCTGAAAACAGAACCAAACCAAGGGTGCCCTCTAGTGGCCACCTAACATCAAAGCTGGCCATTCTATAGAACAGAAAGTTCTCTAAAATCTATTTCAGATATCCACCGAGAAAATGTGAGTCTTAGTCTTAATTTCAGTCCTGTGCACAAGGGTCAGTCCAAGGGGCATGCTAATAGTCGGTCCCATCATCAGAGTTACGTACAGGAGAAAAACCAATATATACACACAAAAAGATTACAATAACCAAGACCAGGCCCCAATAAGATGGCCGAGAGAGCACACACTCACTTGGCACCCAGTAACAGAAACAGACAGCCAAGTGAGCACACTCTCACTTGGCACGCTGATAGGAGATCTCCAGGTATCCCTGGAACTCCCTCAGAACTGGTGAGTGAGTTCTTTCTGAATTTTTATCTCCTTGTCCTTGGCAAAGGAAGGCAGGCATCTCTGGTTGTAAAGTATAGAAACAAAATGCTTTTTTGCTGGCTATAGAGAACAAAGAGCTTCTTCCTAGCTGTATTTTCAGAGATCAGGGAAAACAAGCTTGGGGAATTTCTAGGGGCTTTACCTTACTGGGAGATATACTTTAAGTTAGAATCTCACAGTAGGATATTTTTTCTACAAAACACAAAACTTTACACAGAAAATTATATCAATTATTTATAATAAATATATAATATGTGGTATGAACCAAATGTAATATCCATATAAAATACATGGTAGATTACCAAAAAACAAAAAAAAAAACAAAAAAAAAAACAAAACTTGTAATATTTACTTTAAAAAATTCATACATTTACACCCCACAGCACTTCTTCATAACTGTACTAATCTTGCTGAGATCCTTCTTCTTCCCAAATGGTCCCTCTCTTATTTTTATAATGGTTCTCCTTTTCTTTGTGTGTATATATGGAAACATCTCATGCAGGTGGTTGTATTGTACTTGTTGCTATGTTTTTGTGATCACACGGTCTAAAGGACCACAATCTGGTCTTGAACTACACATATAAGACCATCTGACCCTGAATTGCTCTTTTTCCTGAATCTACTTCTCCAGTCAAGGGATCACAAACACCACTTTTTAAATGGGATAAAATTGAAAATATTGTATGTATCTTCATCTGTTGATGACTCTATTGAAATGGGATAAAATTGAAAATATTGTATGTATCTTCATCTGTTTTTACCGGAGGTGATATATTCTCATCTTTGTCAAATGCTGGGCTCTGTACTATATAGACAACAGAAAATGGAAACATAATATGCTTTATTAGTAAAAGGGAATAAAGTTTTAATGATTTGAATTTCTCAGGAAATACTGCCCATGTGAATTTTTTAACAGCTTTGAGAAATGACGTAATTACATACATGATATCCGGTATAGGTATAGATGAGAAGTAAGGTTTCCAAATTATAGGGCCATTGAATATTTTTACCAATATTATAGAAAAAAAACTTCCCTAACTTAAAGAAAGATATGCTCATGAATATACAAGAAGCCTACAGAAGGCCAAATTATTTGGATCAGAAAAAAAAAATCCTGCCATCATATAATAGTCAAAACACCAAATGCACAAAACAAAGAAAGAATATTAAAAGCAGTAAGGGAAAATGGTCAAGTAATATATAAAGAAAGATAGATCAGGATTACTCATAACTTCTGCCCTGAGACTATGAAAGCCAGAAAATCTAGGGCAAATATCATACAGAATGTAAGAGAGCAGAAATGCCAGCCAAGACTACTATATGAAGCAAAACTCTTTTAACATAGCTTGAGAAAACAAGATATACTGTGACAAAACCATATTTACACAATATCAACCAATGCATCCAGCACTTCAAACGATAATAAAGGGACAATTTCAATATAAGGAGGGAAATTACACTTGAGAAAAGGCAAGAAATTAAACTTGAAGGAAACCTAAAAGAAGATAGCTACATGAACAAAATTCCAACTCTAATAACAAAATAACAGGAAGCAACAATAACTTTTCTTAGTATCTCTTAATATCAGTGGATTCAGTTCACCAGTAAAAAGGCATAGAATAACAAAATGGATGTGTAAGCAATATTCAGCACACCAGAAACAAACACCAAGGACAAAGTCAGACATTACCTCAGACTAAAAGGCTGGAAAAGAACTTTCCAAGCAAATGATCCCAAGAAATAAGCTGGAGCAGCCATTTTAATATCAAATAAAATTGACTTTCAACCCAAAGTTATAAAAAAAGGCAAGGAGGGAAACTTCATATTCATTAAAGTTAATATTAACCAAAATGGACTCCCAAATCTAAACATTTATACTCCAAATGCAATGACATCCACATTGATAAAAGAAACTTTAGTAAGCTCAAAACACAAATTGTACCACACACAATAATATTGGAAGACTTCAACACCCCTCCCTCATTAATGGACAGATCCTGGAAACTAAAACTAAAAAGATACACGGTGAAACTCACAGAATTTATGAAACAAATACATTTAGTTCATATCTATAGAACATTTTATCTTAAAACAAACAAATGCCCCTTCTTCTCATCACCTCACGATGCCTTCTCCAAAATTGACCATACACTCAGTCACAAAACATGCCTCAACAGATATAAAATTATTGAAATAATGTCATGCTTCCTATCAGATCACCACAGACTAAGGCTGATCTTCAACAATAATATGAAGAATTGAAAACCCACATACAGGTGGAATGTGTATAAAAATCTAGTCAGTGACAAAACAGTCAAGGAAGAAATCTAGAACTAAATTAAAGACTTTTTAGAGTTTAATGAAAATGTAGCTAAAACATACTGCAAGAATTGGGACACAATGAAAATAGCCCTAAGATGGACTCTCATAGCTCTCTCTGAATGCCTCTAAAAAGAAACTGGAGAGAGGATATAGGAGTAGGTTGACATCACACCATAACACTATAAAACAAAAGGAAGCAAATTCACCGAAAAGGAGTTGAAGTCAGGAAGTAATCAAATTCAGTGCTAAAATCAACCAAGTGGAAACAAAGGAACAATACAAAAATAATCAAACAAACTGGGAGCTTGTTCTTTGAGAAAATCAACAAGATAGATAAACCATTAGACAGAATAAATACAGAACACAAGAACAGTATCCAATTTAGCAAAACCAGAAATCAAAAGGGAGAAATAACAACAGAAATTTAGTAAATTTGAAATATCATCAGATCCTACTATACAAGGCTGTACTCAACAAAACTGAAAAATCTGGATAAAATGGACACTTATTTAAACAGAGATCAGGTACCAAATTCAAATCAGGATCAGATAAACCCTGTAATTACTTCTACCACTGTGAAAAGCCGCCCTCATGGTCGCCATTACAAGATGGTGCTGACAACACCATTGTCACCATTGCTCATGGTGAGTGCGCGCGGGCGTCAGGATATCTTTCCATTACCTGAGCCCTGCCTCTCCCATTGCGTCATCAGGCTGATGGTGGGCAGCCAGTCCTGTTGGTGCACGTCCCCAACCATACTTCTAACCATATTTCGCAGCCCATATATAAGCCTGACTGCTTTCTGGGTCTCCTGTCCTGAAGCTGTTCATCTATCTCTCGAGATGTATTACAGCTTTACTACAGAAAGATCCGAGTGTCCTGGATGCGTTCTTGCTGGCAAGATGGTAGCATGGGTCATCTGGTGCCAGAAACCCAGGATCAACATCGCTGGCATTGAGGGGAACCCCTGAAGAAGGGGTGGATTCAGAACTGCAGGGAAAAGGTAAGTTCGGAGAGGTATGTCTTATCGTGAACCTCTTATCCCTTTTGATTTAGGTCTTAATCTAGATGCAACTTAGGAAGGGGCAGTAAAAGCTCTAGTTTTGGTTGCCCTGGCCCTCATTCTGCTTCTTATTCTGTCCATCGCGGCTGGTGCTGAAAAATGAGGTGTTGTCAGTCCAACATAGATAAGTGGCAGCACTGAGGTATCTTCTAAGCCTTCCATAGATAAGGGAGCAGAGTGCTGTTATTACTTTCACTTTGCTTAAGGAGTACTATAAGTCGGGTGTAGATCAGCTGCAGGCACTCACTCTATCATGGGCTCCTCACAGTCAGTGATCACCACATTACAGGCAGTGCTAAAGCCTGCAGGTTGCCTCCCATATGCTGCAGAACTTTGTTAAGGAGGTGGATCGCATTTCTCCCTGGTATGCCTATTCCGGGTCTCTAACTGTAGCCTTATAGAATAAGCTAGGAAGGAACATTGAGCGTAAGCATGAAGAGGGAGACTTATGCCTGAGCACCAAGACAATTTGGAAGCTGATAAAAAAACTGTCTAGAGGATGAAACCTGCCGAACAGCCAATGTGGAGGGACAGGGAATACTAGAAGAGGTTCAGGACAGTATGTCAGAAACCTAACAGAATGAGAGAATGGGAGCTCAAAAAAAGAAAGACATGTCTAAGAAAAAGGGCCCTCCCTGGGATTCAGAAGGAAGGGGAGAGAGAAAAGGGGGCAGTAAAACTGATCCCTCTACTAAGAAAAAGCCTCACATGTAATTCAACATTACCTTGAAGCTTGGAGTGCTTGGGGACAACCCAAATTTCTTAGAACAGATAATGGACTGGCCTACACCTCTCAAAATTTTCAACAGTTCTGTCTCCAGATGAATGTAACTTATTTAACTGGTTTGCCATACACGGATAAGGCATTGTGGAACATGCCTACCACACTTTTATAACCTGCCTTATCAAACAGAAAGGTTGAGTCGATGAGGCCCTGCCATTAACACTGAGAGTGGCCGTCTACATGGTACTCTTTACTCTTAATTTTTTGAATATTGATGAACAAGGCCACACTGCGCCTGATCATCACTGTTCAGAACCAAACAGATCTAGAGAAATGATCAAATGGAAAGATGTCTTAAACGGAAAATGGAGAGTCCCGGATCCTATTTTAATAAAATCCAGGGGAGTTATTTGTGTCTTTCCACAGGAAGAAGACAATCCTCTTTGGGTTCCAGAATACCTCATATAAAGGATCAGAAGATGTGGACAAAAGAGTGAACAATGAAGCAACCATGGATACTGACATTTCTACTGGAGATCCTGGTTCCTAGTGTATCGGGGGAATTGTGTTGGGGTATTATGTCCACCTTTCCCCTGCCCATGCCTGTCATGCACAGTGCACAAGTGTTTCCACATTTCTTTACTACTAATAGGGAGCTGGGACTTCCCTTTTTACCATTAGATGGGCAAATTCAGGCACTGATGGAAAACAGAACTTTTCCCTCAAAAGTTGCATATGTAGCAGAGGATGGACTAGTAAGTCATCAATGGGAGAAGAGACACTTGTTCTTGTAAAGTTCCTATGACCAAGTTCTGGGAATGCCTGGGCCAGGAATTGGGAGTGGGTGTGTTGCAGAGCAGGGAGAGAGGGGAGAGGACTGGGATTTTTGGAGGGGAAAATTGAAAAGGGAATAACATTTGAAATGTAAAAAAAAAAAAAGAAAATAATAAAAAAAGAATGAAATAAATTATTTGTAGTTTTCTTGAAATAAATTCAAGTTTTACAAACATGTTATTGGAACAATATTAAGGTATTTTCCAGTGGCAAAATAATAACAAGTTATTTTTTATCAACTTATTGTGACTACAGTGCTGAGTAGTTATATGTGTTGCTAAAACTCGGGTATAGGAATATACAGATATAGGTAAAATTTTAAATGAAGTATATAAAATCTCTTAGAGAAGAATTCTTCCATTTCAGGTGACTAGGTAAAAATTTAGTGAACTGCAGGACACACAATACCCAAACCTGAATATGCAATAATCTTCAGAAAGAGACTCCTCCAAAATATGTATGTCATCTTCTTCATCATCAAAGGCTAAAAGTAATAAGTAATCTCCTTTGGAATCACCATCATTTTCTTAAGAGCCATTCTTCTCTTAAAAACTATAATGTCTTCTTAGTTAAAAAAAATGGAAAAAAAATAAAAAAAATCTTAGTAAGCTGAATCCAAAGGTATCATTTAAGTAGTTAAAAATATCAAAAATGAAATAATTATATGCACTTCCTCTTTCCAGTTCCTCCATGTATCCAATTTATCATGTCCCTCTCCCTCACAACATTGTTTTAAAATCTTCCTTAACTTACTTCTTTAAGAAACTTCTTTAGAACCAAAGTTAACAATATGTCAGATCCCAGTTTAAATAAGGGGAAAAAGTCCAGCCTTGAATATGTGAGACTTCTTAACTACCCAAAGACGATGAGCAAAATGTATTTGCATTTAACTTCTGAGTCATCTGAATCTTGTTCCAATTTTCCACAGAATCTTTTTAAACATAACATAAGCAATTTTGTTTATCAGTGTGTCTCAGCCTTAAATAAACTCACACTGCTATCAAGATAGATAATGAATATGGAAACTGTATATTCATTTGAGAAGACCCAAAGCTCCCTCTACAATAAACACCCAACAGCACCAGCACCCACATAGAAAGACCTTAATTTGGAGAAAGCAGGGATTTGGGGAAGCCTTGGTTTTCAAATATCTGGAGATTGTAATTCCAAGGCCAGCCCAAACCAAGACAGCCTGAGCTACAAACGAAGAACCCATCCTACAGAAGGAAAACGGAGAGAAAAGGCTGATCTCCGTGGTGCAAGTCTTTAATAGAAATACTTGGGAATGAGAGGGGAGGATCTGTGGTCAGAATCCATCTTAGAAGACTTATGAATCTTCTGCATTGTCTGCTCTTATTCTTTTCATTTATTCTTCCTATGACACTCCCCTTTCTGCAGTATCCATACAGTCTCTACCAAAGAAATATACACTAGAGAAGACAGTGAGGGTAGAGGAATCCTCAGTGTGTTTCTAATAGATTTTGGACTACACACAGGACAAGTGCCAATTTCGACCCTAAGGCTTCTTATAGCACATAGGACAATCGCCAAGACTCCTCACCAAGGGCACCCTGATCCCCTGACCTCCAGTCCTGCAGCCGGCTCTCTGATCCTCTCCCTAGGCCCCAAGTGTGTGTCCTCCAAGGGTTTACAATCCTCTATGTCCCTGGCCTGTTCAATCCTGTGCAATGAATATGATCCTCCTCCTTCATTTAACCCTCAGAAGCCATAGGAAATGCTGATCGGGAGGCTTTTCCTCACATAGTGGCCTCCTGGGACTGAGATTTCCCACCAGTCACACATCTGTTAATAGTCCAATTACCCTGATCAGAGTTGGTTATCAGTTCCAGGTCATTCAGAAGTGAACTCCTTCACAACCGAACCCTTCCTTGCTTGGCTGCTCAATGAAAAAAACAAAACAAAACAAAACAAAAACAAAAACAAAGCAAAACAAAACAAAAACAAAACAAATAATAAATAAAACAAAAACAAAAACAAAACAAAAAGAAAAACAAAACAAAACAAAAAGAAACAAACAATCAAACAAACAAACAAACAAAACGTCATCAGGAGAGACCCAGATGGAGTACTCTGAGGACCCTTTGTGATACCAGATGGAGAAAACAGGTCTCATCCAGGGATTTAACTGTTTGGCTGAATATACCCTGTGTATGCTGTCATGGAGTACCAGGCACCATTGATTGGAAGGGTGTTCTCATGAGGTGGAAAGGAGCTACCATCTTTAAGACAAATGATTTCCAGTTTCTAGGTTGATAAGCATTTGCAGACTTGAAAAACATGAACAAATGTGTAACATATGAAAGCACTGGAAATGGCACTACTAATTTCAACTGTAATATTTTTGTTATTTATTTATGTGCATAAAAATTAAAATGTGTGCACTTTTTCTGTATGTACATACCAACAACAGAAGAGTCCATGCTGTCCTAATATATCAGAAGAGAACATCCAGATTCCCTACAATCCCTGGTAAACTCCCACCTCCACCTTCCTAGTACTGAGCTTGTTTACAATAGTGTGCTAGGATGTGCAGGCCCTCTCTACCTCACTTATGTGCTAGGCTGCCCAGCCCCTTTTTCTCCCTTATGTGCTAGAGTGCTCATGCCTTCTCTCTCACTTATGCCTCTATGGCCTACAGAGGCTGAAAGAGAGCAGTGATTCTCTAAAACTGTGGCTTTGCATAAATTGTAAGCCACTACGTGGGTGCATTGTGCCCGGTCCTCTTCATAGAACAGGTGCTTTTTGTTTGTTTGTTTGTTTGTTTGTTTGTTTGTTTTATTATTTTTTGAGAGAGGATTTCTCTTTGTAGACCTGGCTGTCCTAGAACTCACTCTGTATACCAAGCTGGTCTCAGACTCACAAATTCTTGGCCTCTGCCACACAAGTGATAGGATTAAAGGCATAAACCACCACTGCCCAAAAAACAGTTGCTCTTATCAGCTAATTTTTCCATTTTTCAACTAATCTAGTGTGTACTTCATGTATCTTTAGGGCATTTCTCCCATTTACTTTCAAGGTGGAGGGTGTTTCCACCGGAACAGGGATCCAAAGTGGGATCCGTGCCACCATGGCACGGGTGTTCTTTGTTACATCCCAACATTGAGAAATCCAACAAGAATCATTGGAACAGACTTTAAATGAATCACTTGAAAGAATATAAACAAGAAAGGGGGGTAAACACAGACTGGGGTAGATGTAAAATTAATCTGGTTTACCAAAGTTTTATTGAACCCAGTCATCTCTACACAGATATTAGTATGTCCATAAGAGTCCTGAGAGGCATCATGTATTCCCCAATGCTGAGCAAATCTTGAGATGCCAGTAAAAGAAGTCTTTACAACTGCTCCTCCCTGGATAAAATTCAAAGGATTTAGTTCTGTACAACTGCCATTGACTCCACAAAGCACACACTGGTGAAAGGGATGCATTCTAAAGTCCTGTATGAAAAATCTCTTTTTCATAACAAATTCTTTCTCTGGGTCATCTGTCATGTTGGAAGAAAAGGAAAAAGTTTTACTCTGATCTGCCCAACAAATGATGGAGGATCGACAATCAGACCAAGGCAGTATCAGCCCTTCATCTTCCAAGATACAATGAGGGGCTATTTTTGTTTGGTGGGGATTTTCTTTGTCTGAAAAGCTAGGTGGTAGAAATGTACAATTAATCCAAATTGCCAACTTCCAAAAGGTCCGATTTGTAAAAGTTATATCTACATTGAAAGTATGTTGGGTTGTGCTAACCCAACCTCCTCAGTGCTCATTAAACTTCCCTAAAGCTCGGGCTGGGAGGTTGATACAATTTCTGGTCCATTAATTTGAAAACATAAAGAACCCTGTTTTAGTAAGGAGTGATTTTCTCCTAATGGTGCTCCAGTGGGATCATAGGGTAAATATGGCAAATCCACTGTTTTATTAGTAGTAAAGAATTTTGGAAAAACTATAGCATCATGGCGAACTGACATTGGTTTAGGGAAAGTCGAGAGAATAGCCCATCTCTGTTCACCCATTATACAAGGAACCTGAGACAAGTTCAGAATTGTCAGGATCAGGAACAGTCCTGGGGAGTTCTGCACCATCTTTGATGAATATCCTGCGGGTGAGTCGTTCTGGCAGCCAAAATGGGTTGTCTTCACTCTCTGGAAAAACACAAACATCTCTCCGGGATTTGATTAAGATAGGATCTGGGCCTTTCCACAGGCCAGTTAAAACATCCTTCCCTTTGACCATTTCTTTTGGTCTATCAGGGTCTGAGTTATGTCGCTCAGCTGCAGAACGTCCCTGCTCGTCGAGATTCAAAAAATTAAGTGTAAAGAGTGACATAGATACCATTACTCTTGGCACTGAGGGCAGAGTCTCATCAACTCCCCCTTTTTGTTTTATAAGATAAGACTTGAGTGTGTGGTGGTCACATTCCACAATTACTTGTCCTTGAGGATTATAAGGAAGGCCAGTCAAGTGACTGACATCCATTTGATGACAAAATTGTTGAAATTTACTAGAAGTATATGCTGCCCCATTTTCCGTTTTAAGAATTTTGGGCTTGCCCAAAGCACTCCACACTTCTAGGCAGTGCTGTATAACATGAGAGGCTTTTTCCCCTGTTAAAGATGTGGCAAAAATTACACCATTGCAGGTGTCAATGGAAATATGTAAATACTGATTTATAATGGCGATTGCAGGTGGCATGCACGGCTCTTCTCAGTGATTGCTTGTGGTACACACGCTATTGCTCAGGGCATGGCACTACACAGCTGTCTATAAAAATGAAAATGTAATTAAGGATAAAAATGATACAGGAGAAATGGGAAACAATTCAAGGAGGAGAAGATAGGGATGAATTTGCTAAAACTCATTTATATGTATGCAGAAAGTTCTTATCCAACAATTTTAAAACATAGTAAGTAAGTAAGTAAGTAAGTAAGTAAGTAAGTAAGTAAGTAAGTAAGTAAATAGACAAATATATTTGTATGCACATGCATATCCAATAGGCATGTGCGTGTGTGTGTGTGTGTGTGTGTGTGTGTGTGTGTGTGTGTGTGTGTGCTTAAAAGGGTGTAAGTATGTAGCACCTGTGACTAGAGGAATGCAATCATGCAGTATTTTTCTTTATGTCCTATGATGCAGTGTGTTGATTAGAATATCTTTTGCTCATGTGATGTGGCATTATTATGATCTTTAAGTGGCACTATTATTATCTTTAAGTGCTCCTTAGCCATTTTAGACTCTTCTGTCTTGACATCTCTATTTAGATATATACCCCATATTTGATTGGTTTATTTCGTTTCTTGAGTCCTTTATATATTTTGGATATTAGCCCTTTATTGAATGTGAGGTTAGATAAGATTTTTTTCTCCAGTCCGTAGGTTGATGATTAGTCCCATTGCCCATATGCTTTGCTTACAAAAGCTTTCCAGTTTCATGAGGTCACATTTAAGAATTGTTGATCTTAGAGCATGAACCATGGGAGATGTCTTTAGGACATTTCCCTCTCTGTGTCAATGAGTTTATCTTCTATTAGATTCAGTGTATCTTATTTTATGTTGATAATCGTGTTCAACTTGAAACTGAGCTTTGTGCAAGGTGATAAGTATGGATTTATTTTTATTTTTCAACATACAGACTGCAAATTAGAACAAACTCTACCCATCTAATTAGTTCAATCCTATAAGAATAATTGCACCTGGGTTTTGGTTAATTCTTATTAAATTCTCCAGTAAAAAAGGCCTTTATTAGCCCCCTTCCAGCTTAGTGAAAAACTCCATTCACTCTCCTTCTGAAAGCAAAAGCATTTTTCTATCGCAGACTATGTTAATTTTACAACATTTGCCCGTGGATGGTTTCCATTTCCACAGTTGTGTTTGCCATGACTCAATATTTCATCTCTATTCAGCCAATTCCTCTCATATACCAAAGGTAAATATACAAAGGCTCATTTGTGAGTCATGCCAAGAAAGCGGAATGAACTTGGTGGATACAGAAGAGGGAAAGAGCAACAGAAGTATCATTAAGCTGGATACTACTCTAGAATACTGCATGCTATTCATGTATCTTGGGGATCCAGAAATTCATCTAGACTGGACCCTAGTTATCCATTGGAAGGATGTAGTCTGAATCTTAGCCTATTAATTTACAGCTCCCAAAGCTTTGAACTGATCCTATGATTGTTATCTTCCACACAATACCCAGTAGTATCCAAGATACATTCCCTGTCACAGGCAAAAGCCCGGAAAAAGAAAAGAAAGCACTGTACTGTGTGCTAGGGTAGTGCTCATAGTGTCAATCTGCACTGAATATATTACCACAACTGCAAAGGTATGTGGCACAGGCAATCCAAGGATCACCATGCTTCCTATTTTATCTCTCCAGTCTATATATCCACTCCCAACTCTACACACTATGCTCCTATTTCTAGGGATCATTTAGAGGTCTCATAAATACCACCATGTATAACCCCAGAAGATGAGAGATGTTTGAAGCACATCGATAGATTTTAAGTCTGAAAATTGTTGATGTCATCAAAACAATTTTCTGAGCTGTGTTGTGCTTTTGTCAAACGATGGGGCTAGAATGGCCCTGCCAAGATCTAAAGCAGAAATAATAGTTTTTTGTTTGTTTGTTTGCTTGTTTGTTTGTTTGTTTTTCTATTATTATATTGGAACATGTCATCATCAATTGCACTTCCTCAGTCTAAAATAACAGGTGATACTTACAGTTATTTGCTGCCATCTCTAAAGTCTGGCCAAGGTAACTCCTGTGATTCTCCAAGCCTTGCTTCTTACCAGTTCTGGGCTATATGCTGTCAGGATAATGTTCTAAACAGGGAACTCTATGGATATCCAGATTTCAATAGTTTTCCCTTCAAAAATATAGTAAACAAAATTCCAATTGTAGATTTATTTTAGTATTTCTGGTCAACATTTTCCTACTGAAGTGACAGAAATATTTACTATTTTTATATCTTTATACTAACATTATATTTCTGTTTGATTTGTAGGGGACAGGTTTATTTCAGACAGTCCTACATTACTCATGCTGACCTCAAACTCGCTATGTAGCTATGGACAGTCAAAGACATGATCCTCTTGCATTCACCTGCCAAGTCCTGGGATTACAGATTACAGTATCATAGCTATTAAAAGATTTTCTCTGACTGATAAAAGAGGTGAGGATTTGACTTTAGGATTTGGGTACTTTTCTAATTGTAGTCATAGTTTACATTGAATAGAGTCATTATGTGAAAGGTAACATAGATTCTGGTCTTTCAGATTTCTCCTCATTAGTAGATCAGTTAATACATTTAAATATCTGCTAAAAATGTCATGGCATACAGGAGAACATTAGTTTAAGATCTTACCTACCGAGGTTTCTGATTTTTAAGAGATTCAGAAAATAGGAGTAGATTTATGAGTTTAACATGAATGAGCATGTCTTATCTAATTTGCCAATGTTATACATAATAATACAAAACATGCATTTTAAGTTTTTAGAATTATTTTCCTAAAAACATATATATTTATGACCAAATGAGATAGAATTACTCATAACAAATATTTAATATTATAAACAGCCTTAATTTTTGTTGAAAGAAAATTAAACTTATTCTGTTGAATTTATTGTAGTCTGTTATTTTGATAAGTATTTCTGAGGTTTTTAGAGATCTAAAGACAAAATATTCAGTGTATTTTTTATGATAATTTTCAAGTAAGTTAGTATACTGAGACTAGGCTGGTAAGTCCAATGCCCACACTCCAAAGAGGTTCTAGCTTTTGGTCTGTAAATGACTACAGTGTTTTTTGCCATGCTATGAAATGTTTAAAAATTGCCTTCATTTGGAGTATTTATTTATTTTTTATCTTTAGTCCCTATCTTTTTCCTGAACTGACTCATAATGGCAGCTCCCTCTACGTTGTTCTCAGGCAGGAAATGATCTCCTGTTTATTTCAAATTGAATACCCCCCAAACAATAAACCAACCAAAAAAAAAATGGTTAATTTGGTAATTGCCTCAGATCTTACTTGGAAACCATTTGATGACTACAACGATTGTTACATTAACGGGGAGATGATCTAAAGTAGTTTGGTGATATTCTTCCACAGTAGTATTTTGCCAGGGTTGTTAGGAAAGTTGTTTCCATACACTTTTTTTTTTTTTTTACAAAATAGGGACTAAGTTTAGGATTGTAAAAACTAATTTGCTAGTTTGAGTTGGTTTTCTAAAATTAACGACAGAGTCCAGATGACAACAGTAAGTAATCTTTCTCTATCTTTCAAATGTACCTGAGGCTGACATATTGTAAAAACTGGTAATCCTCTCTTCATCTCTCAGCAAATGTCTGCCTCTTGGAAATTTATGATCTCTTCTCCATTAAAATTCTTAGTGGTTTTCATTGGTATAGTATGTGACCATACCTTTCTGATTTACAATTCAGTAAGACTAGAACAGAATCAAGGATTGTTAAAAAATAAGACTTAATTTAGTTTCATGTGTCGAACAAAAGGCTAGTTTCTCTATTCCTAATTGATAAATAGGTATAAGAGGTTAATTATAAAGTTATTTATTATACCAACCACTGTTTTTTCTTGTTCTTTATTGAATTTCTGTACACCCACATACAACTTCTGAAACATATTTTTATACTGCTCATATAATTTGTTGTTGGTCATGTCCCTGTAAAGCAAATTAATGAAAGCAGTCAAATTTATACAAATAGGAAAAGAACGCTCAAAAAAAATTAAATTGTTCTTTTCATACTATAAAAAGAAAAATAGCAGTAAAAATCATCTAATGGGAAGTAATTACAGATTTTTTTTCCTAAGAGATTATCAGAGAAGTTTTATTTTATGTTTTAGATTTTCAAAATTAAAGTTTACAGACAGACAGATAGATAGATAGTTAGATAGATAGATAGATAGATAGATAGATAGATAGATAGATAGATAGATAGATAGATAGAAAATGGAGAGATAGATAGATAGATAGATAGATAGATAGATAGATAGATAGATAGATAGATAGATAGATAGATAGATAGATGGATAGATGGATAGATGGATAGATGGATAGGTGATCTTTTTAGAAAATTAATTGTATTTCAAAGTAGGGTTTTATTCTGTTCCACCAAATAGAAAGTCTAATTTTTTTCCTATATTGAATCAGTTAAGACTTAGTGTAAAACATAATTCTATTAAAATATACAAATTGTCTGATTATGTAACTGATTCTTTTCCATACTGTTAAACATAATAAACCATAAAGTACATTTCTAAAAATTTGTGCAAAACTTCTGTATTTCCACAACAAATGTAAATCAAAATTTAAAGTCTCATTAACATTTACTTAAAGTAGAAAATACCTTTCTGTTACTCACACCAAGCAAGTGAAAGATCTGTGTGAAAAGAACTTCAAGTCTCTGAAGAAAGAAATTGAAAATCTCAGAAAATGGAAAGACCTCCCATGCTCATTTTTGGCACGATTAATTCAGTAAAAATGGTTATCTTGCCAAAAGCAATCTATAGATTCAGTGAAATCACAATCAAAATTCAAACTCAATTATTCATAAAGATAGAAATAACAATATACAAAATCATTTGGAATAAAAAAAATCCAGGATATTGAAAAACTATTCTCAACAATAAAAGAATTACAGGGGGAAACATCCTCGACCTCAAGCTGTAGAATAGAGCAATAGAGATAAAAAATATATGCTAATGATACAAATACAATGACTTCATTAAATACAGAGGCAAAAGGAAGGATATAAAAGATATCATCCTGTGTGAGGTAACCCAATCCCAAAATTACAAACATGGTACACACTCACAGATAACGGGATATTATTCTAAAAATTCAGAATATTCAAAATGTAATTCACAGACCACATGAAGCTCAAGCAGAAGGAAGATGAGAGTGTGGGTGTTTCAATCCCTCTTAGAATGGGGAACAAAATACTCCTTGGAAAAAATATGGAAACAAAGTGCAGAGCAGAGACTGAAGGAATAACTATCCATTGTTTGCCCAACCTGTGGATCCATCCCATATACAGACACCAAACACAGTCACTATTGTGGATACCAACACGTGCTTGCTGACAGGAGCCAAATATGGCTATCTCCTGAGAAGCTCAGCCATTTCTTGGCAAGAAAAGAGGCTGATGCTCACAGACAACTATCAGACTGATCATGGGGTCCCCAGTAGACAAGATACAGGAAGAAATGAAGGAGCTGAATGGGTTTGCAACCTTATAGGAAGAACCACAATATGAACCAACCAGACTGTCCAGAGCACCCAGGGACTAAGCACCAACCCATGGTTCCAGCTGCATAAATAGCAGAGTATGACCTTGTCAGACATCAGTGGGAGGAGAGGTTCTTGGTCCTGTGAAGGCTTAATTCCCCAGTGTAAGCATGTATCAGGGTGGGGAGGGTAAAATGGAAAAATGGAGGAGACCCTCATAGAAACACAGATAGGGTAAATGGAATAGGGATTATCTGGGGTGAAACAAAGAAAGGACTAATATTTGAAATGTAAAGAAAGATAATATCTAGTAAAAATACATAAATAAATAAATAAATATATAGATACATAAATAAAAATCAAAATAGTTACAAAATACTACATATAAAAAGAATAATTCACTATGATGTCATACACTATATTAACTAATATTTCCTAATATAGAAATTATGCTAATACTATATAGTTTAAAAATTATATATCCAAAAATGTGCCTTCAAATTTTCCCAGAAGATTTTGTACTGGAAATCTATAAAGAAATTAAAGTTTTAAAAAGTACGGATGCAGATCTTAGAGTTTGATGGCTCAGCTTTTGACATACAGGCATGACAATGAGAGTTTGACCCACAACATTATACCCTCCAAGAAAACCATTAAAATTAAAGATTAATCATACAGAAATATTTATATTTATATTATTTATTATTTATATTTATATTATTATACAGAATATTGTTTGGAATATACATCATATGCAAAATGTTAATATAGATTACTTGGTATACAATCAATTATACTTTCATTGAAATACTTACACTAAGAAGGAAATAATAAGTTTGAACATATTACAGTGTATATCCAATTACTTCTTCAGAATTTGCATTCTAATTATCATTAGTTACTGAAGATTCTGTTCATGGTTGGTAATACAACAAGATATATAAACAATTATCATTATTATTTTTTTGCAAATATTAATGAAATACTTTTCACCTGACTGGACTTATATTTTAATGCTACACAAAGAAGCTCTGGATTCAATCTTCAACAATGAAAAAATAAATAAATAAAAAATAAATTTAAGTATAAAAAATATAGAAGACATGTTTCCTTAGGCCCCAGTAAATTTGTAAGGCTGAGTACTTCATTTTCAAGGCCAGTCCAAACTGCACATGTGCTTTAAGATAATACTGAGATACAGAGTTAGAGCTTAACTTCCTAAACAAAAACAACACATACATAAACACAGCCTTCCCTGAATCATGTCTGAAATACCAGCTCTTCTGAGGTTGAGAGGAGCCTCTGTATTTGGAAGTACTTTGGCGCCTATATATGCAAATTTTGGAAATCTGTCCTTTCAAAACCAGGTAAAGGAAAATGAAGACTGATATTCAGTTTGTTTTTAATGAATCCCTGGTGGGCAGCAGCAGTACAGAAAAGGATCTAGTCTGTTTCCACCACTAACTGACCCCCAGTTTACTCACAACTCACATCCCCAGGCCCCAAGAATACTCTTAGGGTCTCCAATTCCCTAGCCTTCCTGCTTTCTGCTAGGTGATAATTTGTTCAATCTCCTGCCCATAGAGAAAAAGTTCTGTGTTTTTCTTGGGTAAAGTGGATTGTGAACCCAGAAGCATTAACCACAGGAGTCCAATGAGGGTCACCTGCTCTCCTTTCTCCTTTAGTAACACCTCCATCCCTCCACCATCATCCCACTGAGACCCCCAGCTGAACCAGGAATAACCATCTTTCAACAGTTCACTGACTAACTCCACAGAGACTTCTCCCTACCATGCTTCCTCAAGAACTTTACTTCCTCAGGAACTCAGCTTCCTGGCCACCACAAAGCATACTGAGTAACAGGGTTTGGACAGCAGGAAAACAATCTTAGCCAAGCCCATTGCTGATTGGCCCTGTTTACACATTGCTACAAAGGGTGAGAGAGGATTTATCAGTCATCTGTCATCACAGTAGCAAAAAGGTGGTAGTATTTTAGCTTCCACTTCTACTCTGAGTTTTTCCATTTTTTCAAGTTTGCAATAAAGTTACTATTATTCTGAGATGAATGCTTTTGCAAAAAACATCACATCCAATGAAACTGAATTCTATCATCAACTAACTTCTGTGACACTCTCGAAGCAGAACAATTCTTCATTGAAACAGTTGATCAATGACTTCATGGATAGACCATCTTAATAAACACCCATTCCTTAAGTGAATGTACCTTGTACCTGTGGCCTGAGAATTACAACAATCACTCAAATCAAATAACTTTGAATATAGCAGGAAATTAGTATCCAAAAATAATGCCTACAGTTCATTCCTTGCTGCAGCAGATATATCAACTCTTCCCTTAGCTACTATGGAGGTAAAATACTTTGGTGATGTGAGGGACATTCAATACAGCCTTATTACAATGAAATCCAGTGTCCATAAACTGTTCTTTTTTTTTTTTTTGTATCACAGTAAGCCAAGATTTTTTATTAATTTTATATTTATTAGATACTTTCTTCATTTACATTCTAAAAGTCCCCTCCCGCCTCCCCTCTCCCCCCTCCTGATCCCCAACATACCTATTCCCACCTCCAGGCCCTAGTAGTAGCTTGAGCTGAGGCATATAACCTTCACAAAACCATAGGCCTCTCCCCCCACACATGGCCTACCAGGCCATCCCCTGCTACACATTCAACTAGAGACATGAGCTCTGGAGGTACTGGTTAGTTAATATTGTTGTTCTTATTTAGGGTTTCAAACCACCTCAGTTCCTAGGGTACTTTCTCTAGCTCCTCCATTGGGGGTCCTGTGTTCCATCCAATAGATGATTGTGAGCATCCACTTCTGTATTTGCCAGTCACTGGACTAGCCTCACACAAGACAACTTCAGGGTCCTGTTAGCATCTTCTGTAAGTTAAGATTTTTAAGATCTACTAAAAAAAAAAAAACAAACAACAAACAAACCAAAAGACTATTTATGTTCACCAAAAAAACTAATAGTGGTGTATTACTTTAATATATCATACAGTTAATATATTTGGAGTTATTTAAAATTTATGAGAAAAATGTATTTTCAGTATTGCTGCAGACAAACATATCAATAAGACTATTAAATTGATTGTTGTTTTATATCAAACAAATTTTTTAATATTCATTTTTATTGTTAAATATTTTATAAATATTAAGGAACATGATAAAAATGAAAGGTTTGATAGGTTTTGAGTGGGCATCAGCTGGAGGAGTTGGGGTACAAAATAAAAAGAAGAATGTGATGTAAATCTGTTTACTCAAAATATGTTTTTAGATGTTAACAAATACAGATAAATTGAAATTATGTATATTTTCTTATTTTAAAGCAATAAAATTAAATAAAAACATATTTCTAGAACTGGTGGGATTGCTCAGCAGTTATGAGAAGGGGCTGTTATTTTACAATTCCTGATTTCAATTCCCAGCAACAACATGGTGGCTTACTACCATATATAAAGTGATCTGATGTCCCCTTCTTTCATGAATGTGAACCCATAAACAGAGCACTCATACATTTAAAAAATGATAGACTTAAACACATTAAAATGTTTATATTATTATTATTATTATTATTATTATTATTATTATTATTATTATTATTATTATTATTATTATTATTATTATTATTATTATTGTTAAAGTGCCTAACTACTTCCTTTCATTTCTTTTCACCAAACCAGCCTTGAAAATCTAATGCACAAGTAGGAAAACACTGCAAGTAAATGGGCGGAATGCTCTAGGATACATGAAATACACACTAGACTAGTTGAAAAAATGGAAAAACTAGCTGTTAAGAGCAACTGTTGGTTGGGCAGTGGTGGTTCATGCCTTCAATCACAGCACTTGGGAATCAGAGGACAAGGATTTTTGAGTTCAAAGCCAGCCTGGTGTAAGTTCCAGGAAAGACAGTGCTACACTGAGAAGCCCTGTCTTGAAATTTAATAATAATAATAATAATAATAATAATAATAATAATAATAATAATAATAATTAATAATAATAATCATCATCATGAACAAAAAAGAAAAGAATAGCACCTATTCTATGCAGAGGACCAGGCACAAAGCACTCACATCGTGGCTCATAACATATGCACAATCACAGTTTCAGAGAATCAGTGCTCTCTTGAGGCCTCTGTAGGCAACAGAGGCATAAGTGAGAGAGAGGGGCTGCTCAGCCTAGCACATAAGTGAGACAGGTGACCTGGGCAGCTAGCACATAAGTGAGAGAGAGGCCCTGCCCAGCCTAGCACATAAGTGAGAAAGAGGGCCTGCAAGGACTAACATCTAAGTGAGAGAGAGGTCCTGGGAAGCCTAGCATATAAGAGAGAGAGGGGCCCTGGGCAGTCTAGCACATAAGAGAGAGAGAGAGGACATGTGCAGCCTAGCACTCAAGAGAGAGAGAGTGAGAGAGAGAGAGAGAGAGAGAGAGAGAGAGACAGAGAGACAGAGAGAGACAGAGAGAGACAGAGAGAGACAGAGAGAGACAGAGAGAGACAGAGAGAGACAGAGAGACAGAGAGAGACAGAGAGTGCCTGCCCAGCCTAACGCCTAAGTGAGAGAGTGGGCCTGAGTGGCCAAGCACATAAGTGAGAGAGAGAGGGCCTGCACTGCCTAGCACACTCTTCTAATCAAGCTGAGGACTAGGAAAGTAGAGACAGGAGAGTACCAGGGGTTGAAGGAAATGTGCATGCTCCCTTCTGAACTCTTAGGGCAGCATAGACTCTTCTGGTGTGCGTGTGTACATGCAGAAGTCCACATTATTAAATGTTTATGCACATAAATAAATAAAAAACCAAAAATGCTTACAAGAGCGTCTACAGCTGAAATTAAGTAGAGCCATTTGCTGTAATTCATGTTTCATATTTGTCTTAGATTTTCAAGTTTGTAAGAACTTATCAACCAACAAACTGGAAATCATTTGTCTTAAAGCCAGTGGCTTATTCCCACCTTCTAAAATCTCCCTTCAAAGTGTTGGTACTTGGTATTCCATGAACACATGTGCAGGGTGTATTCAGCCAATCAGCACAGTCCTTTGGTGAGACCTGTTTGCTCCAGCTGGCATCCCAAAGGATCCTCTGAGGCTTCTGTCCGGGTCTGGCTCCTGACAACGTTTTTTTTTTTTTTTTTTTTTTTTTTTTTTTTTTTTTTTTTTTTTTTTTTTTTTTGCCATTGAGAAGCTAAGCACAGAAGGGTGCAGTTGGGAAAGTGTTCTCCTCTTAGATGACCTGTAAGTGATAATCTGCCCTGATCAGGGTTGTTGTACAGTTAATCGAGGTGTGACAGGGTGGGGAATCTCAGGCCCAGGAGGCCACTATGTGAGGAAAAGCCTCCTGATCGCCATTTTCTGTGGAATCTGAGGGTGAATAGAAGGTGGAGGACCGTATTCATGGAAGAGGATTGAACAGGTCAGGGCCATAGAGAATTGGGAACCCTTGGAAGAGAAAAGCTTGGGGCCTGGGGATAGGATCAGAGAACCAGCTGCAGGACTGTGGGTCAGGGAACAGGGAGCCATGGGTGAGATGCCTTGGCGCTTGTCCTGTGTGATGTTCAGAATCCCTTAGAAACACACTGAGGATTCGTCCCTCCTCATTGTCTTCTCTATGGTGTGTTCCTTTGGTATAGACTGTATGAACATTGCAGACAATAGAATGGCATAGGAAGATGAATGAAAAGAAGAAGAGGAAATATTGTAAGAGATTCATAAGTCATTGGGGATGGATTCTGACCACAGATCCTTCTATCTCAATCTCCCATGTACTGGGATTAAAGACTTGCACCAGCAAGTTCAGCTTTTTCTCTCAGTTTAGGTTCTGTAGGATGGGATCTATCTTTGTAGTTTCACCTGGCCCAGCTTGGTCTGGCCTTGAACTTACAATCTTCAGATTTTTGAAATCCTTGGTTTCCCCAAATCCCTAATTTCTCCAAAATAAGGTCTTTCTGTGTGGGTGGTGGTGGTGGTTCATGTTTTTTTGTAGATTTAGTGGTTGATCTTTATGATATGAATATACAGTTACCATGTTCTTTATCTTTCTGGATAGCACTGTGCGTTTATGTTAGACTGAGATAAACTGGTAAACAGAATTGCTGTTGTTTTGTTTAAAAAGAATCTGTGGGAGATAGGACCAAAATTCAGATGCCTCAAAGGTTAAAGGATGTTGCTCATCGTTTTTTGGGAGGAGGGGAGAACACACATGTTGAAGGTTGGCCAGTTTTTGTTTTTGTTTTTTAACTGAGAAATCGCAGATTGATAACTTTTGTTCTAAAGGAGGTTTTTAAAGAAGTGAGTTAAAGAAGTTTTTAAAACAAGTTGTGAGGGAGAGGGACATGATAAATGGGATACATGGAGGAAATGGTACGGGTAAGTGTATATATATGCATCACCATATTGAATATGTATACAAAACTCTCTTTAAAAGGCAATTGATTAAAAGTATACATGTTAAGTAACAAAATAAATGATCTTTCATTGAGCTAAAATAATTTTTTGATGTTTTTTTATTTTTAATTATTTAAATGATATTTTTTAATAAGGTAACTAAGTTCTTTTTTTTTCCTTTTTATTTTTATTGTTTGTTTTTTTATCTACGAGGACTACTGAGTTCTTAAGAGAAGAATGGCACTTAAAAAATTGATGGTGATACCAAAGGAAGGTTACTTATTACATTTGGACTTTGATGATGAGGCCGATAACATAAAAGTTTCAGAGGAGGCTCTTTTTGAAGGTATAGCATTTCCAGTGTCAGGTATTAATTGTGTCCTGCAGTTCATTAGACTTTACCTAGTCACCTGAAATGGAAGAAGTCTTGTTAAGTTTACATATACTTCATTTCTAATTTTACCTATATATATATATTCCTATATACAAGGTTTAGCAGCACATATACCTACTCTTGGAACTATATCACCATATTTTGAGAAAGAAGAACTTTCTTGATTTTGCCTCAAGAAAAAACCTGAACATTGTTCGTATAATATGTTTGCCAAACATGAATTTATCTCATAAAACCTGCAAATAAATTATTTCCTTTCTTTTTCTATTATATATTTTCCTTATTTACATTTCAAATATTATCCCCGTTTCTAGTTTACACTCCAAAAATCTCCTGTCCTCTCCCCTCTCCCCCATCTCCCCAACACACCATCTAACAATTCCAGCCCAGGTATTCCCCCATACTGGGGCATAGGATCTTTACAGGAACAAGGGTCTCTCCTCTCATTGATACCTGACTAGTCCATCCTCTGCTACATATAAAGCTGGAGTCATATGTCCCATTGTTTGTTTTCATTGATTGGTGGTTTAGTCCCAGGGAATTGTGGTGTACTTATCCACACTTTGGTCTTTCTTCTTCAGTTTCATGGGTTTTGCATATTTTACCTTGGTTATTCTGAGCTTCAGGGATAATATCCACTCACCAATGAGTGAATATCTCGTGTGTTTTTTGTGATTGGGTTATCTCACTTAGAAAGATATCATCCAGATCCATCCATTTGTATAAAAATTTCATGAATTCATTGTTTTTAATAGCTGTGTAGTAATTCGTTAATTAAATGTACCATATTTTCTATATACATTCCTCTAAAGAGAGTCATCTGGGTTCATTTCAGCTTCTTGTTATTATACATAAGGCTGCTATGGACATAGTGAAGCATGTATCCTTATTACAAGTTTGAACTTCTGGGTATAATCTTATCAATTTTATGAGGTCCCATTTGTTCATTTTTAATCTTATAGCACAAGACATTGCTGGTATTTTTTTTTCAAGAATGTTCCCCCTTTGCCCATGTATTCCAGGCTATTCCCCACTTTCTCTTCTATAAGTTTCAGTGTCTCTGGTTTTATGTGAAGTTCCTTGATCGACTTAGACTTGAGCATTGTACAGGGGATGAGAATAGATCAATTTACATTCTACTACATGCTAACTGCCAATTAAGCCAGCACCATTTGTTGAAAATGCTGTCTTCTTTCCACTAGATGGTTTTAGCTCCTTTGTCAAAGATCAAGTGACTATAGGTGTGTGGGTTTATTTTTCTGACTTCAGTTCTATTTCATTGATATACCTGTCTACCACTATACCTGTACCATGTAGTTTTTATCACAATTGCTTTGTAGTGCAGCTTGAGTTCAGGCATGGTGATTCCACAAGAGGTTCTTTTATTGTTGGGAATAGTTTTTCTTATACTAGGTTTTTTTTTTTTGTTGTTGTTGTTGTTGTTTTAATTCCAGGTGAATTTGTAAATTGCCTTTTCTAACTCAGTAAAGAATTGAGTTGGAATTTTGATGGGGATTGCATTGAATCTTTAAACTACTTTTGGCAGAACACACATTTTTACTATATTAATCCTTCCAAACCATAAGCATGGGAGTTCTTTCCATGTTCTGAGATCTTGTTTCATTTCTTTCTTCAGAGACTTGAAGTTTTTATCATATGTATCTTTCACTTTCTAAGTTAGAATCACACCAAGCTTTTTTATATTGTGAGTATTGTGAAGGGTGTTTTTTCCCCTAATTTCTTTCTCATCCTCCTTTTCCTTTGTGTAGGGAAAGCCCACTGATATGTTTGAGTTAATTTTATATTCACCTACTGCACTGAAGTCGTATATAAGGTTTATGATTTCTCTGGTGCATTTTTGGGTCACTGATACATGCTATCATATATTCTGGAAATAGTGATATTTTGACTTCTTCCTTTCCAATTTGTATTCATTTGTTTTCCTTTTGTTGTCTAATTGCTCTAGTTAGGACTTCAACTACTATATTGAATAGGTATGAAGAAAGTGGGCAGTCTTGTCTCGTCCCTGATTTTAATGGGATTGTTTCATTTAGTTTAATGTTTCCTACTGGTTTGCTGACTATTTATATATATATATATATAAATATATATATATATATATATATATTTAGGTATGGGCCTTGAATTCCTGACCTTTCCTGGACTTTTATTATGAATGGGTGTTGTATTTTGTCAAATGCTTTCTCAGCATCTAATGAGGTGATCATGTTGTTTTCGTCTTTGAGTTTGTTTCTATAGTGGATTAAGTTGACAGATTTCCATATATTAAACCATCCCTGCATCACAGGGATGAAGCCTACTTGACCATGATGGATGATCGTTTTGATGTATTCTTTTATTTGGTTTGCAGTGATTTTATTGAGTATTTTGCTTCGATATTCATAGGGGAAAATGGTCTGAAGTTTCCTTTCTTCATTGAGTTTTTGTATGGTTTGAATATAATTGTAATCTGGCTTCATAGAACAAATTTAGTAGTGTTCCTTCTCTTTTGATTTTGCATAATAGTTTGAAGAGTTTTGGTCTTAGGTCTCCATGTGTAAGACCCTGAAGATGGACCTCCTCTCAAGTCCATTAAAGTCCTCAGATAAGATGGCCAGCACCCCAAAGACTTGAGAGAAATCCACACCTGATGCAAACTGTAAGAGGTTTTATTATCAGCTAGCTAAGGACAAACTCCTTCTACTGTGCAGGGCAGGGGCATATGACTCTAAGATGTGACAGAAGAGGGCTTTTATTAGCTAGCTGAGGAATTGGGATGAGTTGGGAGGAGAGTTTGGAGAGTTGGGAAGAGTCAGGAGGAGTGTTCTTCTCTGCCCAGATGTCCTTGGAAAACTCCAATTTTCGAATCTCTAGCTGTAAGGCTCAGAAACCAAAATGCTTTTTGGTGGCTGTAGAGAACATAGAGCTTCTTTCTGGCTGTATTTTTAGAGATCAGGGAATACAAGCTTGGAGAATGTCCAGGGGCTTTACCTTCCAGGGAGAAACGCTCTAAGTTGGGGTCTCATATTTCCCACTCCTTCTAGTACATAGTTCTAATTTTATAAGTTAGAAAATTAAACCTCTGGCCCAGCTGCCAAATAAAGCCAATCTGAGGTCACAGCTTTAGGATTTGTAAGATTGAGAACCTCAGAAGCCTCTTAAATGAGACGAAAGAGCCTCTTGCCAGTGGGAGGAGGGAGGAAGGGGGTTCCTGTGCAGTGC
The DNA here is from genome assembly GCF_000001635.26 of Mus musculus. Taxonomy (NCBI): domain Eukaryota; kingdom Metazoa; phylum Chordata; class Mammalia; order Rodentia; family Muridae; genus Mus; species Mus musculus. Next base: position 9,722,851 of record NC_000087.7, on the reverse strand, counting down.
CCACTGTGTGTGAGCAGTGCCAGGCCATGGCAGGCTGGATGCCAGAACTGGGTACATGCTGGAGGTGCGGCAGCAGGGCTTGTCAGAAGCACCAGGGAGTGTCCTTTTTATCTGAGTTCAAGTTTGGCAAAATGGTGGAACGGGACCCGGACAGGATCTCCTGTTTGAAATTTACGTGGCACCAAGATGGTTCCTGGTTAGTATTTTTTTTTGTTTTTGTGTTTTTGTTTTGTTTTTTATTGTGTTTCAACATTTCCAAGGCATCTTATCTGACCAGTTGTAGGGTCTTCAAGTGAGCTAGTGGGGGTTCTGAAAAAGAAACATCAGGGTCAAACATTGCACCTGCTTCTGTTAAAGGGAGGGGCGTCCCAAGTTGAGGAGTTTGAATGGTGTAAGTTTAAATTTCCCTGTGGTGTTCCATACTCAGAACAAGGCAAAGGGAAAAAGAGCTGCATAATCTTTTCTGTACGTCTCTAAAACCAATTTAGTCAAGGTTTCTTTTAATGCTCTATTCATCCACTCTACCTGTCCTGAAGTCTGGCATCTATAAGAACAATGTATCTTCCAATGGATCCCCCATTGTCTGGCTAACCCTTGGCTTACCTGGACAATGAAGGAGGGGCCATTGTCTGATGAAAGTACCTTAGGGATGCCAAATCTTGGGAAATTTTCCTCTAATATCTTCTTTGCCATGGCATGGGTGTTCTTGTTATTAGTGGGGAAGGCTTCGACCAAGCCTGAAAAGGTGTTTACAAAAAAAAAAAACAAATAGATATTTATTACTGTACTTGGCTGGTTTAACTTCAGTAAAATCTACTTTTCAGTATGCTCATGGCCAGTCAACTCTTATCCACCTTCTGGGGGGAGGGGATGTTCTTGTGGTGCCCAGCAATGGTGAGGGCACATGCTTGGCATTCATTAACAATCCCCTGGGCATCATCTGGCAAAGTTATAACAGCAGTTTGAGCTCTCAATATTTTCTTTGACATTCTCAATTTCCAAGTGAATGAGGTGGTTTAGATTGGAGACATATTGTTACCTTTCTATTGTGGGCAGGACAGAGCAACCATCTTGGGTCCTAGACACTCCCTGGGTAGTACACCCACATATAACAGGTATTTTGCCTGTTAATTTCTGATCTTCTGGAGTATAGTCAAAGCCTGCATTTTTTAATCTTTTTAAAGGCCTCCCCATAAATGGGGTCCATGAGAAAGTCCCAGTCTCTTTAGTAAGGGGGGATTATTAGGGAGTGCCAGGTGGCAAAGCCTTGCTTTTTAACTGGTAGCAACAGAGTATTCCAGGAAGACTGACAAAGGACCAAACACGCCTAGTTCTAGGAGCCTTTGAAGGTGAGGTCTGATGCCCTCTCGGGCCTCTTTGCTCATGGTGTATTGTTGCACCCCGAAAGGAATCTCACCAGTTTTCAATGTCACAATGATGGGGGGGCACCATTTTTGTCTCAATTATACCCCCAGTCTCTGCCCAGGCTGTTGGATATCTCTCTAAATAGGTCCATTCTAGTACTTTTCATGATGGGGCTTGAGACTCATGTAATCTATATTCTTCTTCTAATTTTAAAGTTAAATTTATAGGGTCAGAGGCTTGCCAAGGGATTGAACTTCCTTCCAAAGAGCAGCTTATTTGGGATTTTAAATATTCTAGTATGTCTCTCCACAACAATGGGGTGGGGCTTGAGGAATGATGAGGGAGGAATGAGTTACTTGGCTTATTCATAGATTAACTTTCTTATCAGTGGTCCAAAACTATGGTTTCTGACCAGTAGCCCCGAATACTAAGGATTTCTGAGTCCTCAATTTCTCCAGTGACTCTGTCAGGACTGAAAACTCTGCTCTGATATCATGAAGGGAAGCCATGGGGTCTCTTCCACAGCTGAGGTTACCCTAGTCTCACGTAGGGTGTCTGTTCCCCATATCACGTAGTCATCATCCTCTGAGAAAAGGACTTAGGTGGTCTGGTATCTGTCTCCTTCTTGGGGCAGTCTCTTGCCCAGTGTCCCTTTTCTTTACAGTACCCACATTGGTCCTTATCTACAGGTGGTGTAAAGGTCCTATGGAGTTCTGAGGTCTTTTTGGCCCTCTGTTGCCCAGTTACCCTGTCTGCCTATTCCCTCCATCTTTTCTATAAACTTCCTTAACAACTGCAAATGTATCCAAAATCCTAAATAAATTTCTATTCCATCTCGTCTACTTCTCTTGACTCAGCCACTCTCTCTTCTCTTTCTCCTTTTTCTTTTTTAGTCTCTCTCTTATGGTACACTTTCTCTGCCTCCTTAACCAGATCTTGTAAAGATAATGTTTGCAGACTCTCTAGATGATGTAACCTTCGCCTAATGTCAGAAGCAGACTGCCCAAATGAAAGCCATGACCAATGCTGCCTGCTGGCTCTCTGACATAGAGTCAAAGGGAGCGTAATGCTTGTATGATTCTCAGAGGCACTCTAAAATCACTGCTGGGGGCTTCTTTTCCTCGTTAGGATCCCTCATACCTTGACCAAATTGCTTGGGCGCCTGTTACCTACTCCCTTTCCTGCTACCCTTCCCCTGTGTAAATGTGTCAACTGCTTGCTACCTTCAGGCCTGTTAGGGTCACAGTCAGGACCTGTCAGAGGGAAGCCTGCATCTATTTCATTTGGAAGTTGTGTGAGCCATCCATTGGCTCCCAGCACATTTTCTTGCCTCAAGCAGAATCATTTCCTTCTCCTCTGTGGTAAAATTAAACTGCAATAGCTAGTGACAGTCATCCCAAGTGGGCTAATGAGAGAACATGAGAGATTCCATTAGATTAGTAAGGCTAGAGGTGTTTTCAGAGAAGGGGGCATGTTTTGCCTTCCAATTATAGAGATCAGAGGAGGATAAAGGCCAGTACTGAAGGAGCTGCAGTTCCATAGTCTGCTGGAGTAGGGCCATAAGTACTTAAAGCCAGCGCGATTTTTGGGTCTGGTCCCTCTAGGCTCTGAGCTCATTTGTCTTGGTTTCGAGCAGCTGGTCACTACCCCATGTTTCCAGCAGTACCCTTTTGAGATATCTGGGAAGGGACCGGTTGGGGATATGAGGGAAGGGTATTACGGCATTCTGGAGGTTATTACATCTCTGGAAATATCTCAAGAGGAGCCGAGGGTTGCACTCCTCCTGTCCCCCCGCCATTTACATCTTCTTTTTTTTTTGTTTGTTTGTTTTTGTTTTGTTTTGTTTTGTTTTGTTTGTTTGTTTTTTTCACTGAGTGGCAGAAAGCTAGGACTAGGGAGTCCAGCTTGTTCTTCTTAACTCAAGGTTTCAACCAGGTGCTCTCTGGTGGCCAACTAACATCAACAGGTGGCAATTTTGTAGAGCAGAAAGTTCTCCAAAATCTCTTTCTGACATATACAAAGAGATTGTGAATCCTAGTCATAATTTCAGTTTGATGCTCGAGAGTCAATCCAAGGGGAGTGCTAATAGTCTGTCCCATCTGCAGAGTCACATACAGGGAGACAAACAATATATACAGTAACGGAAACACACGGCTGAGTTAGCACACTCTCACTTGGCACTCAGTAACAGAAATAGTAAACAAACTCTCACTTGGTACCCAGTAACATTAAAAGATGGCCAAGTGAGCACACTCTTATTTGGCACCCTGATGGGAGATCTCCAGGCATCCCTGGAGCTTCCTCAGACCTCCTGGGATGTCTTCCAGTATAGCATGCGGTTACTCCTGACATGCCTGTCAGTAACCCTCCCCTCCATACAGAATAGGAAGATTGCAAACCAAGAAGTCTGAATTCAAACACAGCTGGCAGACAAAAACGTAGACAAAGACAGGATCCTACCTGCCTGAGAAATGGTGTAGGCCACAAATCCAGGCAGATGAGCCCCCATTTGTAAGAACCCCGAAGTTTGGCCTCCTCTCAAGTCCCTGGATGAACTGTCCAGGACACCAATGACTCCAGAGAACACCACACTTGATGCAAACTGCAAGAGGATTTATTATCAGCTAACTGAGGACATTTTTAACACTGTGCAGAGTAGGGGATTTTGACCCTGATTGGTGACAGTGAGGGGCTTTTAACAGCTAGCTGAGGAACTGAGATGAGTTGGGAGGATAGCTGGGAGAAGTTGGGAAGTGTTGGGAAGTTTTAGGAGAATTGGGAGGAGATTTGGGAAGGTATGGGAAGAGTTGAGAGGAGTGTTATTTTCTGCCTGGATGTCCTTGGTAAAATTAAAATTACCATATCTCTGGCTGTAAGGATAAGAAATGAAAAGTCTCTTTGGTCACTATAGAGAACAAAGAACTTCTTTTCTGGCTGTATTTTTAGAGATCAGGGAAAACAAGCTTGGGGAATGTACAGGGGATTTACCTTCGAATGAGAAACAATCTAAGTCAGGATCTATCACATGAAGATCTTATTGAACTCTGATGGTTCATCAGATCCTGGGCTTTTTTTGGTTGGGCGGTTATTAATGACTGCTTCTATTTCTTTAGGAGTTATGGAAGTAATTACAGAATTTCTCTGATCCTGATTTCAATTTGGTACCTGATATCTGTCCAGATACGTGTCCATTATTTTTCCTTATTTTCCATTTTTGTTGAGTACAGGCTTGTTTAGTAGGTTCTGATGATTTTTGACTTTCCTAAGTTTCTGTTGTTATGTCTCACTTTTCAGTTCTTGTTTTGTTAATTTGGATACTGTCCCTGTGCCCTGTAGTTAGTCTGTCTAATGGTTAATCATTCTTGTTGATTTTTTCAAAGAACTAGCTCCTAGTTTCTTTGATGTTTTTGTGTAATTCCTTTGTTTGCACTTGGTTGATTTCAACCCTGAGATTGATTTTTTCCTGCTTTCAACACCTCTTGAGTGAATTTGCTCCATTTTGTTCTAGAGCTTTTAGGTGTGCTTCAACCTACTCCAGTATCCTCTTTCCAATTTCGATTCGGAGGCATTCAGAGGTATGAGTTTCCCTTTTAGAACTGCTTAGACTGTGTCCCATAACTTTTGGTATGTTGTAGCTTCATTTTTATTAAACTCTAAAAAGTCTTAAATTTATCTGTATTTCTTCCTTGTCTGAGTTATCACTAACTATATTGTTGTTCAGCTTCTATGTTTATGTGTGTTTTTAATTACTTATATTTCTATTTCAGATAAGCCTTAGTCCTTAGTGATCACATTGGATGCATAGGATTATTTCGATGTTTTTATATCTGTTGAGACAAGTTTTGTGACTGATTATATGGTCAATTTTGGAGAACGCATCATGAGTGGCTGAGAAGAAGGGATATCCTTTTTTATTTGGATAAATTTTTTATAGATATCAACTAATGTATTTGTTTCATAACTGCTATTAGTTTAACTGTGTCTCTTTTTAATTTTTGTTTCCAGGGACTTTCCATTGATGAGGGAGGGGTGTTCAGCTATTATTGTCTTGGGTGCAAAGTGTGTTTTTGAGCTTCACTAAAGTTTTTTTTTTATGAATGTGGATGACATTGCATTTGGCGTATTAATGTTCAGAATTGGGAATTCATCTTGGTAAATTTTAACATTGATGAATATGAAGTGTCCCTCCTCTTTTTTGATAACTTTGGGTTTAAAGTCGAATTTATTTGATAAGAGAATGTCTACTCCAACTTGTTTCTTTGGAACATTTGCTTGGATAATTGTTTTCCAGCCTTTTACTCTAAGGTAATATCTGTATTTGTCCCTGAGATTTGTTTCTGGTATGCTTGGTCTTGCTTACACATCCTGTCTGTTATTCTATGTCTTTTTATTGGTGAATTGTGTCCGCTGATATTATGAGATATTAAGGAAAAGTAGTTGTTGCTTCCTGTTATTTTTGTTGTTATAGTTGGAATGTGATTCATGTAGCTTTCTTCTTCTAGGTTTGCTTCAAGATCAATTTCTTGGTTTTTCAAGAGTGTAATTTCCCTCCTTATATTGGAGTTTTACCATTACTACCCCTTTGATGGGCTGGATTGGTTCGAGCATATTGTGTAGTTATGGGTTTTTTTTTTCACAGAATAACTTGTTTTGCTGTGTCTAGTAGCCTTGACTGGCATTTCTGCTCCCTTAGGGTCTGTATGAAATCTGCCCTGGATATTATGGCTTTCATAATCTCTGGGGATAAGTTAGGTATATTTTTGATAGGATTTCCTTTATAAGTCACTTGACCATTTTCCCTTAGTGCTTTTAATATTCTTCTTTTTCTTTTCTTTTTTTTTCTTTCTTTTTTATTTTGCATTTGGTGTTTTGATTTCTATATGATGGCAGAAATTTTTCTTGTGGTCCAAACTATTTGGAGTTTTGTAGGCTTCTTGTATATTCAAAGGCAAATCTTTTTTAAGTTAGGGAAGTTTTCTTCTATAATTTTGTTGAATATATTCACTGTCCCTAAATTTGAAAAACTTACTTGTCATTGATACCTATTATCCTTAAGTTTTGTCATCTCCTTGTGTCCTGGGTTTTCTCGGTGTAAATATTTCCGCCCTAAAATCTCTTCCAAAAATTCACATGGGAAGTTATTCCAGAGAAATTAAAATCGATAGTACTTTATTAACTATTACTTATATAGAATCCTTTCAAATGTTTCTGTTTTCTATTGTCAATACAGTAAAGAGCCTAGCATTTGATAAAAATGAGAATATATCGCCTCAAGCAGAAGCAGATGAAGATATGGGGTAACATTTTCAATATTTTTTGCCAGTTCAGTAGATTACTTCATAAGTAGTGTTTGTATTCCCTTTACTGGAGAAGTAGATTCAGGAAGATAGCAATGCAAAGTCAGACACTGCTATATGTTGAGTTCAAGCCCAGCTTGAGGTCCTTCAGACCTTGTGATAACAAACACATAGCAACTAGTTAAATATGACCAACTGCCTGAGATCTTCCAAGATATACACACAAAGAAAAGGAGAAAAATCATAAAAATAAGAGGGGGACCATCTGGGAAGAAAAAGTGTCTCAGCAAGAGTGGGAGAGTAATGAATAAACTACTGTGGGTGTAAATGTATGAATTGTTAAAAGTCAATGATACAAGATCACTTTGATACTCCACCATGTATTTTATATATATATATGACATTTGTTCCTAACCAAACATTATATATTTATTATAAATAATTAAAAGAAGGCTCTTTTTAAAGTTTTTTGTGGGTAAGAAAAATGTCCTACCAGTCCACTATATTTTTTGCATTAATTTTTTATTTTCCTTTCTTCACAGAGATGAAGTAGACAGTATGTTGGATAAACCTGGGGGTATGTGTTTTTGGAGGTATTTGCCTGTTTTTTAAAGAGGTCAGAAGAGGGCATCAGATTTCTAGATTGTATAGCAAAAGGGAATAATTTTAGGGTTCACAGTAATTGTAGTTTCCTTTAAAACACATACGAGATAACTTCTCAGCAAACATTCAGAATGCAAGATTAGCTGAAGATGTAGCTCAGTGGTAAATCACCATTTAAAAGTGATGAGTTTCATCTTCAGTGGCAAAAATAAACAAACAAAAACAAACAAAGAAACAAAAGAAAACAGTAACAACAAAAACCCCAAACAAACCAACAAATGCACCAAATTAACAAAAATCCTACCAAACAAACAAAACACACTTATAAGCCTTGCAAATGAAATGTTAGGTTGTCCAGTTTGCCAAATTAAAGGCAAATTGTAAAGTGAGCAAGAAACCCAGTTTGCTCTTGTAAGGAAACAAGCAAACCAGCATTAAGCATTTTAGGAGCCTAAACTCAGGCATGATTAGAGAAGAAAAAAAAAATACAGTGGCTACCACAAGAAAACAAACCTCTCAAAAGGGCTAGAGAGATGGCTGTTTTGGTAATGTGCTTTCCTTGAAAGAATATAAATTAAAGGGGGGATCTTAAATCAGCTTCAAAAATGCAGGCTGCAACCCAGTGAAAAGTAGTTGGAGACAGCTTGCTGGCTAGCCAGGCTAGTGGCATTGGTGAGCTGCAGATTCAGAGAGAACCTGTCTCAAGTTTTAAGTTTGGGCAGTCAGAGGTTGTTCATGCCTTAATCCCAGCAGTTGGTAACCAGGGTGAGATCCAGGACAACAACCCTGCCTTGAAAAAAAAAAAAAAAAAAAAAAAGGAAGATGGAATGTGATTGAGAATGCAGCAAATGTCTATTTGTAGCCTTCTTATGCATAATTATACTGAAATGTATATGCATCAGTTTTTTGCCAATACTCTTTATGTGATTTACACAATCCATCAAAATGATGTTTCTTTGTCTCTTTGTTTTTTCTCTTTGAGGAAATTGTCAATATTAAGAAAGTGTTATAATTTTGTAATCTCCACTGTATAGTACAAATAAACATCTTTCAAGAGAAATGATCAGCACACCTTAAAAGAAACAAAGGACAGGGATGGAAAGATGGCTTAGAAATTAAGAGCCCTTGTTGTTCTTGGAAAGAACCAAGTTTTAGTCCTTAGGACCCACACAATAGCTCAAAACCATTTTTAATTCTATATCCATGGGTTTTGGAATTCTCTTCTAGTTTCTATGTGCACCACACATGCATGTTTATAAATACAAACATGCAAAAACAAATTACTTAAATAAATAAAACAATTGAAAATTACAAACAACAGCCCCTTATTCTGAAACAAAGTAGGAGAGTCTTGTTTGGGGTCCGTTTTATTTTAGCTTTCAAGTTACTATTGTAAACTTGGAAAATGGAAAGCCTCTGGGTAGTAGTGGCAGCTAAAACACAACACTACCTCCTTTTTGCTCTTCAATGACAGATGACTGATTGAGCCTTTCTCACCCTTAGTACACATGTGCAAACACTGCCAATCATCAAGGGCCTTGGCTGAGATTGTTTTCCCGCTATCCAAACCCTGTTACCCAGTATGCTTTGTGGTAGTCATGAAGCCGAGTTCTTGTGGAAGCAAGGTTCTTGAGGAAGCATGGTAGGGTGAAGTCTCAGTAGAGGTAGTCAATTGTCTGTTGAAAGATGATTAATCCTGTTTGAAGTGGGGGCCTGTGTGGGGATGAAGGTGGAGGGGTGGAGGTGTTACTTTAGGAGTAAGGAGAGGAGGTGACCCTCACTGGACTCAGGAAGGTACTGCTTCCAGGCTCACAATCAACTTTTCCCACTTAGGTCTCTGCTGGGAAAAACAGAGAACTTAGCTAAGGGCAGGAGTTTGAACAGAATTATCTCCTAGCAGAAAGCAGGAAGGCCAGGGAATTGGAGACCCTGGAAGTCTTCTTGGGGCTTGGGGATGTGAGGAGTGAGTAAATTGGAAGTCAGTTAGTGAAGCCAACAGACTAAAACCTTCTTTTTGCTGCTGCTGCCTGCCAGGAATTCATTAAAAACAAACTGAAAACCTGTCTTCATTTACCTCTACCTGTTGTGAAAATGGCAGATTCCCGAAATTTCTATGTATAGGCTCCAATTGCCTCAAAATACAGAGGCTCCTCTCAGCCTCAGAAGCGCTGGGACTTCATCCATAATTCAGGCCAGGTTGTGGTTATTTATTTGATGTTTTGGTTTAGGAAAGTAAGCTCTAACTCTATATCTCAGGATTGTCTGAAACCTCACCTGCAGCTTTGACTGGCCTTGAAACTGAAGTCCCCAGCCTTACAAATGTACCTGGGCCTGAGGAAATATGTGTTCTTTATTTTTTATATATAAAGTTTGTTTGTTTGTTTGTTTGTTTGTTTTTTTCTTTTTTCCTTGTTGAAGATTGAAACCAGAGCTTCTTGCTGTAGCAGTAAAATATTTGTCCAGCCAGAAAGAAGTTTACATTTTAGATCTGCTTTAGATTTGTATTATGATGAAAAAAATTGAGGAGCTTGGTTGTGATAAAAGCAACCATGATTTCATTTGGAGATTGAGATGCAATCACATTTACTCTAATTTATCAAAACCCTAGCAAGAATGGGACCAAAATTTAGATCATCCTGTGATTGAATATAAACCCACTTGAAGTCACAGTTAAAGCCATCATATTAGGTGTGTGTGTGTGTGTGTGTGTGTGTTTATTTACATTTCAAATATTAGTCATTTCCTGGTTTCACCCCAGAAATTCCCTTTACCATTCCACCCTCCCTCTGCTTCTATAAGCATGTTCCCCCACTCACCAACTCCCATGTCCCTGCTCTGGTATTTGCCTACACTGGGGCACCAACATTCCCATGACCAAGGACCTCTCCTCTCACTGATGTCTGACAAGGACATCCTCTGCTATGTATTTAGCTGCAGCCATGGGTACCCCTCTTTGTTTGCTGGCTTAGTCCCTGAGTGCTCTGGAGGGGGGTCTGCTTGGTTCATATTATTGTTCTTCCTGTAAGGTTACAAACCCCTTCAGCTCCTTCAGTCCTTCCTCTAACTCCTCCTCTGTGGACCCCATAATCAGTCTGATTGTTGACTGTGAGCATGAGCCTCTGTTTTTGCCAACCTCTGGCAGAGCCCCTAAGGACACAGCCATATTAGGCTCCTTTCAGCAATCATTTGTTGGTATCCACAATAGTGACAGGGTCTGGTGTTTATATACGGGATGGATCCACAGGTGGGGCACATTCTGAATGGTCTTTCCTTTAGTCTCTGCCCTGCACTTTGTCTCCATATTTCCTCCCAGTAGTATTTTGTTCCCCATTCTGAGAAGGATGGAAACAGGCACACTTTTTTCTTCCTTCTTGAGCTTTATGTGGTCTGTGAATTACATTTTGGGTATTCTGTACTTTTAGGATAATATCCACTTATCAGTGAGTGCATACCATATTTGTTCCTTTGGGATTGTGTTACCTCATACAGGATGATATACTTTAGACCTATCCATTTGTGTGTGAACTTCCTGAAGTCATTGTTTCTTTATGGTCACTATACATTTTTATCACTATTTCTCTATAATACAGCTTGAGGTCAGGGATGATTCCCCCTGAAGTTCTTTTATTGTTGTGAATAGTTTTTCAATATCCTGGATTTTCATTATTCCAAAAGATTTTGCATATTGCTCTTTCTATCTTTATAAAGAATTGAGTTTGAATATTGATGGAGAGGGCATGGAATCAGAGCTTACTTTTGGCAAGAAAGCCATTTTTACTAAATTATTTGGGACACCAATATATGGCCCTGGGAGATCTTTCCATCTTCTTAGAATTTCAATTTCTTTCTTCAGAGACTTGAAGTTCTTGTCCTACAGAACTTTGACTTGCTTTTTTTCGTGTCACACCAAGGTATTAAAATATGTGACAATTGTGAACCGTGTTGCTTCCATAACCTCTTTTTCAGCCTGTTTATCCTTTGAGTAGAGGAAAGCTACTCATCTATTTGAGTTAATTGTATATCCATTCACTTTGCTAAAGTTGTTTCTCAGGGTTAAGGGTTCTTTGGTGGATTTTTTGGGGTCACTAAATATACTATCTTATTAACTGCTAATAGTGATATTTTGATTTGTTCTTTTCCAATTTTTAACTTTTTGACCTCTTTTTGTTGTCTATTTAATCTGGCTAGAACTTCTAATACTATAGTGAATAGGTAGGGAGAGAGTGGGAAGCCCTGTCATATATTAGTGGGACTGCATCAAGTTTCTCTCCATTTATTTTGATGTTGGATCCTGGTTTGCTACTATGTTTAGTTATGGGCCTTGCTTTCTGAATCTATCCAAGACTTTCATCATGAAGGCGTGTTGATTTTTTTTACATGATTCCTCAGCTTCTAATGGGATAATACTGTGTTTTTTTCCTTGAGATTCTTTACATATTGGATTACATTGATGGATTCCCATATATTGAACCATTCCTGTATCCCTGGGATGAAGCCACTTGATCATGAAGGATGATCATTTTGATGTGTTCTTGGATTGTGTTTAAACAGAATGTTATTCAGTATTTTTGCATCAATATTCATAAGTTAAATTGGTCTGAAGTATTCTTTCTCCATTGGGTTTTTTTATGGTTTGGGTATAAGAGTAAATGTGGCTTCATAGAACAAATTAAGTAGTGTTCATTTTCTTTTGATTTTGCATAATATATTGAAGATTGTTGGTATTGGTGTTTCATTGAAAGTCTGATAGAAATCTGTACTAAACCCATCAGATCTTGGGCTTTTTTTTTTTTTTTTTTTTTTTTGGAAGTGGGGAGCTCTTAATGACTGCTTCTAATTCTTTGGGGGTTATGGGAAGTTTACAGGGTTTATCTCAACCTGATTGAAATTCAGTACCTGACATCTGTCTAGATAATTGTCCAATTCATCCAGATTTTCCACTTTTGCTAAGTAACAGCCTTATATAGTAGGATCTGATGATTTTTTTGGATTTACTAAGTATCTGTTGTTATGTCTCCCTTTTCATTACTGGTTTTGTTAATGTTGATACTTTCCCTGTGCCCTGTAATTAGTCTGGCTAATATTTTATGTATCTGGTTGACTCTCTCAAAGATCCAGCTCCTAGTTTGTTTGATTTTGTTATAGTTCCTTTGTTTCCACTTGTTTTAATTTCAGCCCTGAGTTTGATTATTTCCTGCCTTCAACTCCTCTTGGGTGAATTTGCTTCCTGTTATTCAAGGGGTTTTAGGTGTACTGTCAACCTACTACTGTATCTTCTCTCCAGTTTCTATTTAGAGGCATTCAGAGCTATGAGATTCCCTTTAACACTGCTTTAGTTGTGTTCCACAACTTTCAGTATGTAGTAACTTCATTTTTTTTTAAACTCTAAAAAGTCTTATATTTATTTTTTTTATTTCTTCCCTACCTGATTAATCACTGACTGGATTTTTGTTCACCTTCTACATGTACATGGGTTTTCAATTATTTATATTATTATTTCAGATCAGCCTTAGTCCTTGGTGATTAGATAGGATGTATGAGATTATTTGGATATTTTTATATCTGTTGAGGCATGTTTTGTGACTGATTATATTGTTAATTTTGGAGAAGGCGTCATGAGGTGCTGAGCAGAATGGACAATATTTGTTCTAGAATAAAATGTTCTATAGATATCAACTAATCTATTTGTTTCATAACTTCTGTTAGTTTAACTGTGTCTTTTTTTTAATTTTTCCTTCCAGGATCTTTCAATTGATGAGGGAGGGTTGTTGAAGTCTTCTGCTATTATTGTGAGTGGTGCAATGTGCATTTTGAGCTGTACTAAAGTTTCTTATATGAATATGGATGCCATTGCATTTGGACTATAAGTGTTTAGAATTGAAAATTTATCTTGGTAAAATTTAACTTTGATGAATATGAATTGTCACTCCTTGTCTTTTTTGATAACATTGGGTTGAAAGTCGAATTTATTTGATATTAGAATGGGTACTCCAACTTGTTTATTTGGAACATTTGCTTAGAAAATTGTTTTCCAGCCTTTTACTGTGAGGTAATGTCTGTCTTTTACCCTGAGGTTTGTTTCTGGTATGCTGGGTCTTGCTTACAAATCCAGTCTGTTAGTCTATTTCTTTCTAATTGGTGAATAGAATATGGTGATATTAAGAGATACTAAGACAAAGTCTTTGTTGCTTCCTGTTATTTTTGTTGAAATTTTGTTCATGTAGCTATCTTCTTTTAGGTTTATTTCAAGATTAATATCTTGCTTTTGCTAGCATGTGATTTCCCTCCTTATATTGGAGTTTTCCCATTATTATGCCTTGAAGGGTTTGATTTCTTCAAAGATATTGTGTAAATATTGTTTTTTCACGGAATACCTTGCTTTCTCAATCTATGGTAAAATAGTTTTGCTGCGTATTATAGCTTTGGCTGGCATTTCTGCTCTCTTAGTGTCTGCATGATATCTACCCTGGATCTTATGGCTTTCATAGTCTCTGAGGAGAAGTTAGGTGTAATTCTGATAGGAATTCCTGTATATGTTACTTGACCATTTTACCTTACTGCTTTTAATATTCTTTTTTTTTTTTGTGCATTTGGTGCTTTGATTAATATATGATGGCAGGGATTTTTGTTGTTGTTGTTGTTTTTCTGGTCCAAACTATTTGGAGTTCTGCATGCTTCTTGTATGTTCATGGACATCTCTTTCATTAGGTTAGGGAAGGTTTCTTTTATAGATTTGTTGAAGATATTCACTGGCCCTATATTTTGGAAATCTTACTTCTCATCTATACCTGTTATCCTTATGTTTTTTCTTCTCCTTGTGTCCTAGATTTCCTGGATGTAATTACTTAATTTTTAAAATCTGTTTCAAAATCTCAAAATGGGCAGTTTTTCCAGTGAAATTCAAATTGATAGTACTTTATTAACTATTACTAATAGTGCATACTTTCAAATGTTTACATTTTCTATTTTCAATACAGTAAAGAACCTAGCAATTGGTAAAGATGAGAATATATCGCCTCAAGTAAAAGAAGATGAAGACATGGGGTAATAATTTCAATTATTTTTCTTTTATTTATTTATTTATTTATTTATTTATTTATTTTTATTTATTTTTTTTTTGCCAATTCAATAGAGTACTTCAAAAGTAGTGTTTGTGTTACCTTCACTGGAAAAGTAGATTCAGGAAGATCAGCATTTCAAGGTCAGATGCTGCTATATGTTAAGTTCAAGCCCAGCTTGGGATCCTTTAGACTTTGTGGTCACAAACACATAGGAACTCATACAATAGGACCACCTGCATGTGATCTTAGACACACTCAAAGAAAAGGAGAAACATCATAAAATAAGTAGGGAACTATCTGGGGAAAAAAGTGTCTCAGCAAGTGTGGGAGAGTTATGAATAAACTCCTTGTGGGGTGTAAACATATGAATTGTTACAAGTAAATAATCCAAGTTCAAGTTGGTAGTCCACCATATATTTTATATGCATATGACATTTGTTCCAAACCAAACATTATATATTTATTATAAAAAATTAAAAGGAGGTTCTGTGTAAAGTTTTGTGAGTGGTAAAAAAAAATGGCCTACCAATCTACTATATTTCTCGCTTTAATTTTTTATTGTTCTGTCTTCACAGACATGAAGTAGGCAGTATGTTGGATAAATCTGGAGGTATGTATTTTAGAAATATTTCCCTGTTTCTTGAAGAGGCCAAAAGAGGGAAACAGATCTCTATAGAACCTATAGCATAGGGGGATAATTGTAGGCTTCACAGAAATTATAGTTTTCTTTAAAAAAATAAATACAGATGACTTCTCATCCAACATTTGAAACTAAAGATTAACTAAAGATGTAGCTCAGTGGTAAAGCACCATTAAAATTTATGAGTTTCATCTTCAGTGGTGAAAACATAAACAAAAAACAAAAACAAAAACAAAAAACAGCAAAAAACAAAAAACCCACCAAAGAAACAAAACACAGCAATAAGCCTAGTAAATGAAATGTCAGTTTGTCCAGTGTGCCAAATTAACTGCAAATTGTAAAGCGAGCAAGAAAACCAATTTGCTCTTGTAAGAAAACAAGCAAAACCAGCACTAAGCATTTTAGGAGCCTAAACATAGGCATGATTAGAGAAATAGAAAAAGAAAACAATCAAACAAAAAACAAACAAACAAAAAATTGCAGTGTCTATTGCTACAGAACAAACCTCAAAGAGAGGCTAGAGAGATGGCTGTTTTAGTAAAGTGTTTTCCTTGAAAATTAAGGTGGGGGCCTAGAATCCACTTCTAAAATGCAGGCTGCAACCCAGTGCTGAGTAGGTGGAGACAGCTTGCTGGCTAGCCAAGGTAGTGGCATTGGTGAGCTGCATATTCAGAGAGAACCTGTCTCAAGTTTTAAGTTGGGTCAGTCAGTGGTGGCACATGCCTTAATCCCAGAAATTGTGAGGAAAAGGCAGGGAGTTTTCTGATTTTGATGCCACCCTGGTAGACATGGTGAGATCCAGGTTAACCAGAGCTATACAGATAAACCCTGACTTGAAAAAAAAATAGAGAAAATGAAAAAGAAATTTGCAATATGATTGATAATAAAACAGATGTCTCTATCTGGCCTCCTTATGCACCCATACACTGAAATGTATACACTCCATATTTATCCTGAAACTTTTTATGATTTACACAATCCATTAAAATTATGTTTTTTGTTGCTGTTTTGTTTTTTGTTTGTTTTTTTCTGTTTCTGGAAATAGACAATATTAACAAAGTCATTTTTTATACTCTCCATTATATAGTAAAATTAAACATCTATCATGAGAAATGGTCCAGCACACATTAAAACACACAGGATAGGAATGGAAAGATGGCTTAGAAATTAAGAACACTTTTTGCTCTTGGACAGAACCAAGGTTTAGTTCCTAGAACCCACATAATTCTCAAAACCATTTTTAATTCTAGATCCAGGGATTTTGGCATCCTATTCTAGTTTCTAGGCGAACTAGTTATACATGTTATATAAATACAAACATGCAAAAACACTTTAGTTAAAAACAAACAAACAAACAAAAAAACCAATTTAGAGTTACACAGAACAGCCCCTTCATCTGAAACAAAGTAGGAGAGTCGTCTTTGGAGTTCATTTTATTTTAACTTTCAAGTTAGTATTGCAAACTTAGAAAATGGAAAGCCTCTGGGTAGTAGTGGAAGCTAAAAAACTACCCGCTTTTTGAAGCTTTAATCACAGATGACTGAAAGAGCCTCTCTCATCCTTAGAACTCATGTGCAAACACAGCCAATCAGCAATGGGCTTGGCTGAGATTGTTTTCCCGCTGTTCAAGCCCTGTTACCCAGTATGTTTCATGGTGGCTAAAAGAGTTCTTGAGGAAGCAAAATTTTTGAGGAATCATGGTAGGGTGAAGTCTCAGTGGAGGTAATCAATTGTCTGTTGGTTAATCCTGGTTCAGCTAGGGGTCTGGGTGAGGATGAAGGTGGAGTTTTGGAGGTGTTTCTTCAGGAGTAATGAGAGGAGGTGACCTTCACTGGACTCAGGAAGTTACTACTTCCAGGTACACAATCGACCTTTCCCACTTAGGCCTATGCTGAGAAAAACTGAGAACTTCACTGTAAGTGCAAGAGTTTGAACAGACTAGCTCCTAGCAGAAATCAGGAAGGCCAAGGAAATGGAGACCCTGGAAGTATTCTTGGGGACTGGGGATGTGAGGTGTGAGTAAACTGGATGTCACTTAGTGGATGAAACATACAAGAACCTCTTCTGTGTTACTGCTTCCCACCAGGAATTCATTAAAAACAAACTGAAGACCAGTTTACATTTACCTTTACCTGTTGTTAAAATGCCAGATTGCCAAAATTTCTATCTATAGATTCCAAACTGCCTCAAATATTAGAGGCTCCTCTCAGCCTCTGAAGTGGTGGGAATTCAGACATAATTCAGGCCAGGCTGTCTTTATTTATTTGTTGTTTTGGTTTACGAAAGTAAGCTCTAACTCTATATCTCAGGATTGTCTGAAACCTCAATTGCAGCTTGGACTGGCATTGTTACTGAAGTCCTCAGCCTCAGAAATGTAATGGAGCCTGAGAAATCATGCCTTCTTTATTTTTTATATCTAAATTTTGGCGATTTTTTTTTCATTCCTGAAGATTGAAACCAAAGCTTCTTGCTGTAGCAGTAAAATATTTGTCCAGCCAGGAAGAATTTTATATGTAAGATTTGCCTTAGATTTGTATTGTGATGAAAAAGATTGAGGAGCTTGGTTGTGATAAGAGCAACTATGATTTTATTTGGAGATTGAGATGCAGACACATTTACTCTAATTTATCAAAAAACTAGCAGGAATGGGAAAAAAATTTAGATCATCCTGTGATTAGATGCAAACCCACTTGAAGTCACAGTTAAAACTATCAGAGTGTGTGTGTCTGTGTGTGTGTGTGTGTGTGTGTGTGTGTGTGTGTGTGTGTGTGTGTGTTTATTTACATTTCAAATATCAGCCCTTTCCAGGTTTCCAGGTTTAACCCCAGGAACTCCCTATTCCATTTGACACTTGCTTTATTTCTATGAGCCTGTTCCATCACCCACCCACACCACCTCTCTACCCTAGCATTTGCCTACACTGGGGCATGTAGCTTTCTCAGGACCAAGGACCTCTCCTCCCACTGATGTCTGACAATACCATCCTCTGCTCTATATGCAGCTAGAGTCATGGGTGCCCCTCTTTGTATGGTGGTTTAGTCCCTGAGTTCTCTGGGGTGTCTGCTTGATTCATATGTTAATGAATACACTTGGCTCACTCTGATGTTCCCAGAATCTTTTGGAAAGATGATGACTGCTGGATAGACTGTTGAGTATATAGTGAAAGGCCTAGACATGTTTCAACAGATATGAAAATTTTGGTAGACTTCAAAGGTGCTAGATCCCTTGAGACTTCTAAAGAATACTCCTGAGATCATTGGTCAGGTTGTGAATATCCTGTATGATTTGAGGGATGTGGCAATGGGCCTGTAATACTTTTGGAATATTGGTGAGGTATCCTGAGATTCTACCATGTTGACTAGTTCCCTCGCTTCTGTTGGAAAGCTGCTGAATGTTCTAGAAACCCCAGGAACAGATGGCAAAGAATCCACAGTTTCCTGGAAAGGTAAAGAATGTTCTACACATGCTTGTTTACATCTCACAGTTGTTGGAGAACCTGATATAATTAGTAGAAATTTCTGAGCACATGGTACAGAAGATAAAGGTTTCACAGTCACTTGGGAAGATAACAATGTTTTTGTTTGTTTGTTTGTTTGTTTGTTTGTTTTTGTTTTGTTTTGTTTCTGGTGTTTGTTTGTTTTTAGATTTTTCTTTCATCTCAGGTTCTTTGGGAATATATTCATGAGTGCTACAGACGACAGAAACATTGCTTCAAGTCCCAAAGCCTATTGGACATTCCTCACCAATACAACCATGTCAATCCCCTCCACCATCTATGAAAAAACTGTGACAAATTCTCTGTTTTCACAAGCAACTCTTGAGCTGAATATATTAGCATAAATTTCTCCATTGTTCTCAACATCTACTCAGGTGGATGGACAAGCTTACCTTAATCAAGAGTTTACTTTGGGACAGCCCATAGCTGCCCAGGGAGTTGAACAACTTTTGTTGTCTAGTCCAGGTTATAAAGAAAGTGACAAGCAGGATCTAGGAATTTTTCCATCTTACCAAGTACTTCTGTGAATTTCCTTACCTGCAGAGGGAATGGTAGGATCTTGACCATCTGTACAAAGGGTTCTCAGAACTTCCCTATCTGTCCAAGGGACTCTGTTCACACCCAAACAAGAACCTGTAGGTACTCTTTCATCTCTAACAAAGTCTTTCAAACATCAATCTACACACTAGAGGGCTCTCAAATTTTTTCCATGTGCTCAACATACAATGTTCATCATGTTCCCCACAGACTAATGAACCTCTCCTTTCTAGCAGACTGTCTTCCCATGCTGTTCAGGAGCATAATATACCTATGTGATTTTAGAAGCTTTTCGATCTTTTCAAAAGTCCAAGAAAATTTCCAGGACAGAAGAATGAACTATGCACATACAAAGTTATTTTTTCTTCAACCAAAAAATTCTGGAAAAATCAACAGGTTTCTCATGGATATTGACACACACACTCACAACAACAACAACAAAGAAAAAGAAAACAAAAAACACAAAAACAAACAAACAAACAAACAAACAAACAAACAAAAAACACTCACAGTGTAGTTTAGGACATTTGCCTGGAGTGATAGAGGATGTAGAGTCTTCTCATTCAACTTCAGTGACTCTAGGAACTTTGCCACCATCACCTCCAAAAACTGTTACACATTCATCTTCTACACAAAGATGTGCAGAGACTTTCCCATTTGGCTAAGAGTATCTAGCACCTCTGAAATCTACCCAGGAGCCTCTGAAACTTTCTATCTCAGCATAGGCAGTGATGAATACATACCAATGATATGAATGTTCTAATTCTCTAGGTCTTTTCTCCTGAGAACAAGGGACTCCAGCATCTTCGGATTCTGCTCTTGGAGGTGTGAGTCCCTGCCTCTCTGCACAGGGGAACTTATGTTTCTCCACATGTCCACAAATGTCTACCCAAGATTCTACATCTTCCAAAGGCTTTCAAATACTTCTTTACATAAACAAGGTATAGTAACTCAGTCCACATCTGCATTCTATATAGTAGAAGACTCACCATCTTCCCAGCTGTGTCAGGGATATACTGACCCTGCTCCAAATACAGGAAGGACTTTGATATCTATCCAGGGACCTCTGAGAATTTCAGGAACTGCATAAGGCTCTATAGAACCTTTGCCATCTCCCCAGGGGACTTTAGGATATTCATCAATTGCAGCAGGTGGATAATCATTTTCAATAGATACCCCAGGTCATGTGATATCCAGTGACTCATCTGTGTAACTTGCAATTTCTATCCAACTTAGTTCCTCACTTTTTTCCTTAAGCCTTTTGAATCCATTCATTTACACATAATCACTCTAAACCTACAGAGGGATCTTAAACTTCATGCCAGGTACCAAATTATTATTTGATTAATCCACAAATGGTCCAACAAACTGATCCATATGCTTCAGATGCTTCAGGATGTACTCATTCTTCCAAAGGAGCCATGGTAATTTCTTTATCTGGACAGGGAACACTATGACCTGTATCATCTGCCCTAGAGCCTTTGACAATGTCCTTATCTGCTCAAGTGAATCAGGACCTTTTTTATCTATTCTAGAAGTTGTAGGCCCATGTCTGTCTTCTACAGAAAAATATGGAAGGTTGCTCATGTACAAAAAGCAAGCCAGGAATAGCCAATGTTTCACCAGGAGCTTTGGAAATTTCACGATCTACCATAGTGAGTCTAGGGTTTCCTTTATCTGTCCAATTGGATTTGAGTGGTACAACCTAGATTTTTTCCTCAGAGACTTTCTCTGTATGCCCATGGTATAGTAGGAATATCAACACCTGCCCAGTGTCCTTCAGAAACCTCCTTGTTATATCCGAAGAGCCCCAAGGACCCTGTTTGGAAAAAGAGGATTTAGGATATTCACCATCTGATCCTAAAGGGCTTGGACTTTTTGCAGAGGACAAACTATAAACATGGCCATGTATGCAAAACCATGTAGATATAACACCTGTCACCGAAGAGATCATAGGATCTTTGTCAGCCATGCAAGATACTCCCAGATGATAGGCTCCTTCACCACTTAGTCCATAGGCAGAAGAACCTCTGCCATGTACCCAATCCATTTCTAAGAGGTAATAATTGGTTTCAGGGACTCTAGAATCTATGCCATCTGTAACAGGGTCTCTGTGTCTTTTGAAGACCATTGTAGGTGTGCTGAGCTTTTTAGTATCTGAACCAGGGATCCTTGGAACACCAACATTACCCCAGGAATATGTAGAACTTTCTCAACCAACCCAAGGGCCTCTAGAACCTATGCCATCTCCCAAAGACACCATGGGTACTTCCTTTTCAGCAGAAACTCACAGAGTCTCCCTATGTACAAACAGTGACATTATTCCTACCCCTTCTCATGAGATGGCCTGACAAAATTACTCTTATCCCAGGAAGAGCCCTAGACATTTTAATTCTAACCGAACGATATTGAAACATGTCCCATTTTCTGAAGGGGATATCAGATACTGCCTCTCAGAACTTGATGACCTAAAATGTATCTCTTCTGCCAAAAGTAGCCTCATATCTTACAAGTGTGTCCAAAAAAAATATCCAGTCCTACCTCTACTCATCAAAGGAGCATTTTCACCTTAAAACCATCATGATTAAGTTTCAGAACTAGCATCCCTCATAAATATGTTCTCTGTCATTCTCCTCCTCCAGGGGTTTGCCCCACATCTTCTATATTGCAGAAAACAATACAAGGCTCTACCTCTGTAGATCAAGCACGACTGAAATCCGTGCTCTCAAAAGATGCTGGGGAGAAAGAGTGCCATTCTTTACAAATGCTGGTAAGATATTTCAAATCAAAGAAAAGAAGTGTAAAGCTTAAAATTGTGACTAACATAAACCTCACTCTTTCTGATACTGCCAAAGCATCCTGCAGATGTTCACCATCTCATGATTAGGGCCTCAGAAGTCCCCCACCATGCCAAAGGATTCACAGACCTACCAAATCTTTGAAAACCCCATCAGAAAAGGCCCCTTCTGCCCAAGGTAATGCTCCAGCTTCCCATTCAGAGCATGAGAGTGGCAAACCATGCTCCATACCTACAGAAGAGTTCATGTAAACCACTCTCTCTCTCATGAAGAGAGCCTCAGGCATGCCACATCTCCTCATGAGATTGTCAGAAATGATACATCTAACCGGAGGAATCAGAGGGATGCCTCTAATACCAAATGAGCCCTGCAAACTACCACTGCAGAACAAGAAGGAATTAAGTCTTCTCCAGATGGAGACAGTCCCTATAAGTGTTTCAAACTCTCATAATCACGCCAAGAGGATATCAGCCACCCTGTTTCTAGTAAGGAGGACTCAAAACATGTTCCTACCGTCCGAGAGAGAGAGAGAAAGAGAGAGAGAGAGAGAGAGAGAGAGAGAGAGAGAGAGAGAGAGAGAGAGAGAGAGAGAGAGAGAGAGAGAGAGAGAGAGAGAGACCCACAGCTTTGGTTCCTCTCCTATGGGATTCATACATCCATGAGCTCCAAAACAGAGTGTCACTTCATTCTCTGTTATGCAAAGAAATTACAGACATAAATTATCTCAAGCAGAGGACATGCTACCTGCTCTCTCTTGCCCAGGGAGAGAACCATCAATACAATGTGAATTTGGGTACCCTTTGGTGATCCCTTCTGTCATAGGAGGCCAAAATATACACATCATATCAAAATCAAATGTCAAAAGGATCACACAGGAAAAGGGGAGGTATAGTTCTTTCCCCTCCCCTAAAAGAAGTATCAGATCTGAACATTGTGACTCAGACTTTTCAGTTCTCACCAAAGGGACATTGGCTATGTGATCCCTTGTTTCAGTCAGTCTAAGAATGTTTCAGGATGAAAGAGGTGAGCTCTCAAATGTCCCCATCTAAAAAAACTGGGCTGCACAGATGTATTTTATGACAAAAGAGATATCATAAATGCTTGAGGGGTCTGAGGCATGTCCCTCTGATGAAGCAAGGTATAGAACTGACCTTCTGAGTGAGGAGTGTGTCTCAAACATTCAAGCTCAGCTCTGGTGTGCTTAAAACTGAAACCTTGGTACCAAGAATTCACAGGAGTTTCACTCTTTGTGAATGGCTGACTCAGGTCTACCATTCTACTAATATACACATCTGACACACTGACATGCTTCTCTCTCAGAACTTATTGTTTAGGGGATACAACTTTGACCACAAAATACCTCAGAGAAGTCTGGTTTCAAGTCCCATGGCCAATGAATAAAAACATCAGCCTGGATCCAAGGCCATCTCTCTTTAAGTTGGTCATCAGAAAGGTTACTGTCCTCCCCACCCTCACTTGTGTGGCCTATTGTAAGTTTAAATAGGGAACAGATCCAGGGACTTTGAGCAATTTTCTCAGAAGAAACCTCAGATTGCAGTCAAGTCTGAAGTGTCCTCAGAGATAAGGCTTTTCTAGAGTTCTCTGAAGATTTGGATTTCTGGAGTGCCTGGACTAACCTCCTCTTCAGAAGGTAAACAGGGCTACTCCCCTACTGTCCAAAATAAGTGAGGAACCTATTCCATTCCACAGTATGGTATTTCCCTTCCTGTGATGATTGAAGCCTTAAAAATCACCCCCTTTTCCCAATGGGCTCTCATAAAAATCACTTCCGTTCAGGAGCCCATGGGATATTTTTCCCTTGACCAAGGAGCATTTCTCCCTTTGGTCACAGTTCACAGAACTCAAGAGGAGGAGGCCAATCCTGGATCCTTAGGCCACTTCCTTGACTACAGTCATACAACTTGGTGTGAAAACATCATTCTAACTCAGTTCTGGTTCGTTGAACATAATTCTTAGGTGGCAGTCATGCTGAAGATACAACCCCAAGTTTTTTTTTTCATGAATTATGGAATCTATATTGGTGTCTTGCTAATTCTGCTAAAGATAGATATAGATACCCCAGGATGTGAGGAACCATTAGGTGTGGCACTGCTAGGAACTCAGGTGCTAAGGTAAGCAATTTATTTTTTGTTCAAAATATTATGGAGATTTTCATACTCTGATCATCTCCCCTGTCAGAAGGATATCAGCAAATCCTTTCTTCCCAGGGATACTATATTCTTCTGCCTTTGATTAAGGAGGCATCAAATCTTTCCCTAAAGTAAAGGGAGCCTCTGATCATACCAGTTTGTCCAAAGCAGGCTTGGACATTCATTTAGGCCAAGGAATCCCACACAACTTGCTGATATTATTGACTGAACCTTAGATATTTTTCCTAATGTTTCCCAGATTTTTACTTCAGTTCAAGGTAAATTCTAGGTTCAAAACAGTTTCAATGAAGAATCTTTGACATAAATACTCTCCCAAGGAAAAAAAAACTTACATTTTATCTTTGATTTAGGGAAATATAGACACCCCCTTAAATTTGAACTTGGCATAATATAAATTCTGTTGCTTAAGGAGTCTACAGATAAGCAACTAACATGCTTAAATAAAAGAAGAGATGTCAAACAACTCTGAAATGGTGCCCTGGGACATGACAGTAAAAAAAAAATGAGCCCTAATCTAATTTCTAATTTTAAGCCTTTCACTTGAAATGGAGCAGTTCCATCTTTGTTTCCCATGTCAGGCATGATGCTGTACAGCTTGTAGAGAACATAGACCTAGAGATTACCAAACAATTTGTAAGATAAATGCTCTGATTTTTCGCAAACTCGCCTCAAAGTCTCAGAACACATGGGTACCGTGGACTTTGAGTACATTTTCACTTAATAAGCTGTTTTTGACAAATTCTTCCAATTCCTAAGGTAAACATTTGCCTGAGGGATTCTGTGATCTCTCTGATCTTTCTTATCCTCCCAACATAGTCTCTTTCTTAAAGATTACATCCCATATATTGTCAAAGTAGGTTTATACCTAACTGATCAGACATATTTCAAAAAGTGACTCCTTCTGTAAACAAGGCATCTTAGATCTCTCTGGTGTGAGGTCCCATAGTCTAAGTTTCAAATAAGAGCAAAGAACCTGTGTCATCGGCCTTTCAGCAAGTCAATAGAAATGTAATAAATTCATTAATTCTTTCTAGACTCGGATATTAAACAAAGTCAAAGAAGTATCCTAGCCATCAACAGTCAACCCAAACTGTTGGAAGAAGGAATATGTTTCTGCCTTGTCTCTCCCAAATGAACACAAACTATGAAAATATAAAACTCTGAATCAGGATTTGAAACTTATGATCATTACTGGAAACATTCTCCACTATATTAAGTACCAGGATCTTTTACCTTGGACAGAAGTGTATATGGCAACTTCACAGTCTGCCTCAAGGAGATTCTGTCCTCTTCTTGCAGTAGGGCCTGTAAGATTTCCTCTCTTATGTGGGGCTCATATTTCCTAATGTTAAGTTACTTTTTTTCTCACTGCACTGTATAGAATGTCAGAACTGTCCTAGAACTAACAATGCCCTAGATCTTATTGGCCAAATGTGGCCCAAAACACGAATTATGTCTTACATGGAATATTCCTTTTCCTACCAAGTAGCTTTACATCTTTCTTTTTTCCTTAAAGGGCTTTCAGAATGAGGGAGATGTATACCATTAATTCTACATAAAAGAACATCTAACATTCCCTGTCTTCCCAGTAGGAGTATGGGTCTATTGTCTACTTCCATTCACGAAGTGTATTTTAGACCTTTAGTTTCAGCAAAAGAGAACTTGGGAAGTCAAAGTCTATAGAAAGGAGTCTCAGAATTAGCTCCTGTGTTGAAGTTGTGTTTCAGAGTTCCACCCTCTGTACTAGGACACTTCAGGTCCATCTGTGCAGTTAAAGAACTACCAGAGACTCACCTCTGGATGTGCCTTGCAAATACCCCTATTAACTAAGTTTGCTTTAAAAATATCCCCTCTGTCAAAGATATTTACAAAACACATACAGGACCAATGTCAAATCACATTTCTCTCCTTTTAGATCATAAGACAGAAAATAGAAACTTGAAATTGGCTGTCCTATCCTGTACCTCAAAAATGGTCATCACAATGCACCATTCCTGTCTTTTATCCGCAGATGTGTGCAGCTGAACAGAGCGTTGAGGAAACTTCAGTGATTGTATAACTACTTATCATGTTGGGAGATTGTTGTGATGATTGCCTGGACTCTCAGATGTTACACAGGGTATGTATATGGGGAAAATTCTTGGAAGGTAGTGAGAAAGAGTGTTAACATTCCTCCAGTACCCAATAGAGCCTAGAAATAATCCCTGATGACCATGGGTGAACGAGATATTTCTGACATACAAAATATGACTAGGGACCTCTACTTTAGGATCCAAGACATTCATGAATTCTCCTCAGTTGAAGTTGGTATTAGAACTTCTCATTCTGAGAAGAGGTTCTCAGAACTCCTCTGTTCCCCAGATGCTTCTTGCACTCCATGTTTTTTGTTTGTTTGTTTGTTTGTTTGTTTGTTTTTTGTTTGTTTGTTTAAATAGCCAAGAGAACTAACCTGGGGAAGGCTCAGTGGGCTTCCGTCTTTTGATTCCCCAAAATATGTCCTTGGATATTGTACATTTCTACAGGGGGGGGAGCATCAAACACTGTGTTTGACCAAAGAAGGTCACCCTTTCCTTTATTCCAAAGGTGACATTAGATAGTTTGTTTTGAATTGAATCCTCAAGCATTCTGTTATGACTTTGACCTATATCAAATTTATATCCTTTAGATAAGAGAGAGTCCAGGCAATGGTCAGAACGATCTCCCAACGTGATAAGTAGTTATACAAGCATTGATGTTTCCTCAAGGCTGTGTTCACCTGCACACATCGGTGGGTAAAGAGTCAAGCCTTTCAGGTTTTAAAAAGATGGGAAGGGAAACATATTGTTCCTCTATGATTTTTAGTCCAGGGTCCTATGTATAGAGTTGTTGACTGGATTCTATGTTATTCTCTCCACTTGGGAGGCAGAGGCAGGCAGATTTCTGAGGTTGAGGCCACACTTGTCTAAAGAATGATCTCCAGGACAGGCAGAGCTACACAGAGAAGCCCTGTCTTGAAAAACCAAAAAAAAGTAGATAGATAGATAGATAGATAGATAGATAGATAGATAGATAGATAGATAGATAGATAGATAGATACATACATACATACATACATACATACATACATACATACATGGATGGATGGATGGATGGATGGATGGATGGATGGATGGATGGATGGATGGATGGATGGATGGATGGATGGATGGATGCATGGATGGATGCATGGATGGATGCATGGATGCATGGATGCATGGATGCATGAATGCATGGATGCATGGATGCATGGATGGATAGATATGTAGATAGATAGATAGATAGATAGATAGATAGGTAGATAGATAGATAGATAGATGACATAAAATGACATAGATGACATAGACAGAGAGGTAGAGAGATAGAAAGGTAGATAGATAGGTATATAGCTAAATATAAAGTATTTTAAGTTATTTTTAAAAGCTTTTTAGGGCTTTTTTTAGGGTTTGCTTAAAGATTCTAAGGTTTTTTAGGGTTTCCTATTTTTCCGGTTTTAGGTATCTTGTAGGGTGTTTTAAGTATTTTAGAGTTTTTACGATTTTAGGGGGGGTTGATTGACTTAGGGACTTCATGTAGGGTTTTAGTTTTTTATGATTTTAAAAATAATTTTGGATTTTTGGGGGATTTTAGGTTTTTCTTGAGGTTTATTTTCTGGGGGTTGGATGTTTCTTGATTTCATCTGGATTTTAAGGTATTTTGGGGTATTAGGATCTTTTAGGGATTTTAAAGAATTTTAGGATTTTTTTTAACATTCTATGTGTTTTGTTTTGTTTTCGTTTGTTTCTTTTTCGGCTTATGGGTTTGTTAAAGGTTTTAGGTTTTTTGGATCTTTTTAGAGTTCTAGAAATGTGTTTGTCTTTTTTTTTAGAATTTTGGGATTTTTTTTAGGGATTTAGGTTCTTAGTTTTAGAATTTAAATGTATATATTTTTTCTTTTTTTAGTGTTTTGTTGATTTTTTAAAGCTTTCAATGTTTTTGGGTCTTTTCCAATTTTTCACTTGCCTCTCAACATCTGTTTATCTCAAATTTTAACTTGGCTTATTGTTTCTGACTGGATCCTGTTCCTTGTATGAGCTTGTGTACTGGTTGTGATGGAGCTACCAGGAATCAGGCTGTCTAGGGTTGTGGGATGGGATCTGGAACAGCGGCTCTGTCACAGGCCAAGTTGTGGGCCAAAAGGAAGATGTGTCTGTAGCAGGGCAAGACAGATAGGGTTTACCTACGCAGGGCCCCTGGAGATCCCAGGTAGGCCAGGTATTGCTGCAAGGGATATATCATCTGTGAGCTTGGCTATGACAGATCTCCTGGTAGTCAAGGTATCTCTGTATGTCGGAGGAGTTCTGTAGCACCAGCTCTGCCTCAGGGCTGAGTTGTGGCATCACGATGAAATCTTATCGCTCTGGAATGATAAGACAAAAAAAAAGCTTTCCTTCTACTAGTTGTCTTGGTAATAATGGTTTATCACGGCAATAATACAGCAATTGCTACACACCATTTTATATTTTTTTATGATATGTATTCTACTTTGTTTTCTATCTTTCTCCTAGATAATACTACCACTCAACCACACACATGCATGAAAATATATAAAAATGATCTCAAACCCATATGAGAGCAAATCTATGTTAATTCCCTCATTCCAAATCTGTGTTAACTCACCTAACAAAACACTCTCCTTCCATCCATTTTCCTCCAAATGCCTTGATTTCAGCGACTGCTACAAACACACGAGTAGTGACCGGCCTGACAGGCCAAAAAGCCTAGACATGGTCCTGAGGCAAAAAATTCATGGAAACTTAGTCTCCTGTATTCATGGCAACCTTTATAATGAATACTCCAGTGCCCTTGCTTTAGTAGGTAAATGGATCTGTGTGCTTTCTCTTAAGATTGATTTACTGTAAGTGCCTCTAAGGATTGATTTTGACATATTGCTAAGTTACATTCCTCACCTATGAATTCCTCTCCTAGGCAGTCCTTAAGCAAACCATGGTATTTGAATTCAGTAAGGATGCTGCCTATTCGGGTACATTCAGATTAACCTCTAATATTGTAAGAGAGACAATGAAAGAATTCAGGCATTACTATCTGCTACATAGAGTTAGAAATCTCAGGACAAACTACTACCATATGCAAGAATTTACTATTGTCTCGGAATAAGGAAGGTTATGTTATAAGGAGAAAGCAGAATAGATACTTAGAATTATAGATAGTTGAGTTTCAACCATGCACAGTAATTTACAATGGCCTAGGGTGTAGGGGTACTATATGATAGACTAGAAGAGCAACCATTGCAAGGGCATGAGACCCTTGCCTACCGCTTCTAAGATTAAGTAAACCTTGGGGGGGGCTGCTTGTGATCACAGTTGTTAACATTGAATTCTATCCCAATTGGTCCCTGCCAGTCCTTTTTAGGCATTCCTCTATTTTGTGTAAATGTCACTTATAAGACTAGTGCTCGCTTTGAGACAAATTACATTCAGATCCACCCTCTTTTTGGTCTTGTCTGTTTCTCAGCACCTCTTCTTGGGAATCCTTGCCCACCTGTACCCAGAACCCAAGTTATGCCCATGGATCGATGACCTAAGTGAGGTTTGTCTGTGGCAAGCTACCTTTCCGTTGACTAAAATTACATTATATATATATATATATATATAATATATATGTTTATATATATATATGTATATATATGTTTATATATATATGTATATATATGTTTATATGTGCGTGTGTGATGTGTGTGTGTTTATGTGTATGTGAATGTGTTTGTGTATATGTATATACACATACACATATACATCAATACATATACATATATTTATACATTATACACATACACACACATACATATACATATGTGTGTGTGTGTGTGATGTGTGTGTGTTTGTGTGTGTGTAAATGTGATATATATGTACAGCTTCATACATGAAAAACATTACACATACATGCCATTGAGATCCACCCCCTTTCTCTCTCAGCCATTCAACACACACACAAACACTCACACACACACATACACACACAGAGGGAGAGAGAGAGAGAAAGAGAGAGAGAAAGAGAGAAAGAGAGAGAGGGAGACGGAGACGGAGACAGAGACAGACAGAATAAATTTGGAAATCACCAAGACAACAGTGGATTTTTCCATTACACAGTGCAATAAGTTAAATCAATAAAAGCATATTTGTGAAAATGCTCTAAGGAATCTCATTCCTTTGTACTCTGACAAAGAAAATGAACAGAATTTAAAAGCTTTATTAAAGAATATTAATTACTGTTTTAAATGCTACAAACCTACTATTCAGTTATTTTCATTATTAAATTTACAATGAATAAAAGTCATTTTGTTTGAACAACTTTATACTGCTGTTATTAATAATGATATTTTTAAAAATTCACAGAAATCTTTTCCAAACACAAGTTATGTAATCATCTTCAGAGATTTAATTTCAAAGTGAAAAATTGAAATTTCTTTTCAATATTACCATGCTTAAAGCAGGCATTTCTCCATTTATAATCCACTACTCATTTTGCCTTTATAGATTATCTGAATGAAATATAGCAAATGTAACTTAAATCAAGAAAGCTATTTTGTGCGGACATTAGAAATGTGAAGCTAATTCTCAAAAGGTGTATATTATCTGAATCGACACTTATAATTTCCTACACATTTTACAACACAGCAAGTTCTTCATGCCTAGCAGGATTATTCTGGTACTTAAATTTAATGTTTTCAAAGATGACAAAAGACCAACTGGAAATTCAGAAAAGCACAGTGAATTCAGAATTATCCAGAATACAAGCTACCCCCTATTGTAGGAAAAGAATGGATATTCTGACAGTAAATAGCTTTTAAATATAAACTATTGAGATAAATTAGAGTTAAACAAAGAAAGGGGGTGCTAAAGCATTCAGGAATTCCAAGAAGAAAGAACTTATGGCATAGCATTGAGGCAATGTCACAAGTAAATAATTAGATTTTAGAAAGTGCCCCTGTGTTTCTGAATGATGCAAGCCTTTATTGCTGTGTAGCCAAAGGGAAACAGAAATTCTTCACATAAATCAAAGAGAGGAGCGAAATAAACACCTTCCACCCAGCAAGATCAAAAATTGCTCATAGAAAAATGGCAAGGTATGCAACAGGCAAACGAAGTTTCTGTGTCAGTAAAGTAGGATCTTCAATTATAGCCTCAATTTTACACTTTCTCAGTGTATCAATTTCTATAAAATATGACCTCTCAAATAATCAGTTTGACTAAGGATTTAATAAATCATTCTGTGCAACTATATTCCAGCTGCATCATTGGACTGAACGTGAATGGCCCATGTGTTGCCACTGATGTGAGCCATTTGCTTGTTGTGCTTCAGTAGAATTATATGACCTTCAACAAGCAATCTAAATATGAAAAATTAATAGGAACCCAAATCGCTAACTATGACAGACAAAGCAATTGTTTAAGGCCACAAGTGCTATCTTCAGGAATCCAACTTTGTCTGTGTTCTGAATCTAGTCAAACACAGATATAAGTATTTGAAATAAAACTTTCATTTGTACTATAAAGAGATTACTGTTTTGCCCTAATTCTCTGAACAATAGTATATTAATTGCACAATAATGATATTGCAGTAAGTATTATTTAGTCATTTAGAGATGTCTTTCTGCATCCAGTTATCACAAATTTACCTAGGAGAGGTCATTTTTAATATACATAATAATATCTGTGATATTTATTCCATGCATTCTATGTTCTATTCAGATATTATCACCTGTTCTTTCCCTAGCAAATATGCCAGTGTTTGTCTAGCCCCATAGCCTCTGAGGAGCAAGGGTATGGATAAGCCTTTCCCATTCAATTATGAGACAGAAGCAGACTTCACTGCAAAACTCACTGATGACCTTAGGTTAGAGGGATCTATCTGGAATAAAATGGACTTCAGAGCATAGGATCCTAAGAACACCATGTCCTTTATTTCCAACCATGCTCTGCCTTCAACAATTCCTTGTCATGACCCCTTAGAGTGGGCACCAGACCAGGTAGCACTCTGAACCCTAAAGATGAGGGTCCTCTGGATCACTCCTCACTCAGAAACTTTGGATGATTGCCCTGCTAAAGTGAGTTAGCTCAGGACTGGCCAGTGCAAACACGAGGACAGCCAATCTGCATGCTCCAGTTTGGCCTGTGCAGACAAGAGGACAGCAATTATCTAGGCTAGGGACTAGCCTGAAAAGGCATGAGGGCAGCCATTCTCGAACTTTACTGGATTTTTGAGGCCACTGTAACTTATATGCTTTGTGATGTGCCTTCTGATATGTCCACAATTCTCCAGAGGGAAGCTGCATAAGCGTATCTTGTTACAAGTCACTATTGGCAAGTACATTCACTGCCCCTTTAAGGGAGCAGTCATCCATTTAATGTTTCTTGAACAATTAACTTAATGATCAAATAGCAAGACATGTGGAGAAATAGCAGTGAGCCTCAGCCCAACTTGACAATATGACCACAGACCGCAGGTTTCCCATCCTCCAGAGACTGGAACTCCCTTAAGTGTAGCCCAAAGAATAGTGATACCCTACCGCAACTGGGGAATCACTTGAAGATTTCACAGCCTCCATTTCCTGGGACTCCCTTCACTGTCCTTAACTGGATTTAATACCTAAAACTAACAGGGGAAGCAGTTGGCCAGCAGAGACCCGAGGGATTTTGTGACTCCAGCGCTCCTTATACAGACTCGGCACAAGTTCAGGTGCCCAAAGCCCTATGAAGACGAGAGATTAAAAAAAAAAAAAAAAAAAAACCTGATCTAATGTTACAGAAGAGCTACAGAACCCAAAGCTCTTATAAAGCCTTCATCCAATAACAGTACCCTGCACCCTCTGAAGGATCTAAAAGAGAACAAAAAATGGACAATTGCACTTCCTCTGAGGTTTCCTGAGTTCACGAGTAATCCACTAACCAGGGATACCAGCCAATCTGTTTTACAGACTTTCACCAGAAAATGAGTGGCCTCATCTGCTGTGCCCAAACATAGACAGGTGAAAAGAAGCCAGCCTATGTCCACTGGGTGAAGAACCTATGGATTTTCACCAGTTGGATGCCAGAGTGCCTGTAATAACTTCCAAACACGGTACTGGAGATGCCATTAAAAAGTTCAAAGAAGATCACACAGTGCCTGGGGCATCTTCTGCCTACTCTTCTGCTGGCCAACATGGACAGGAAATTTCTCCAAACATTCAAGGTTCCTTACACCCTTCCCGATCTAGCCAAGGATATCTGGGATCTCCTAAATCTCCCCTAAATGCTCAGGGTCTTTCCTTATTCAGCCAAGAGGTAATGGAACTATCCAAAAATTTTCCAAGACTCTATGGGACATTGAACATCTGCACAGGCATCTCAAAGACTTCTCACTTGTGCTGACAGTAAAATCATAATGCCTGCTCTTCCAGAAGGCTTACCAAAAAGTTATCAAGTACCCTACATGATTCTCATTTTTCCAATTCTCTTTCAAAGCATTTTGGAGAAGAACCCTCTGGTCAAGATGACCTACAACAGGAGTGTAGGTCACAAAAAGAGGGCTCTAAACTTTTTTCCCCCAACAGTAATATCAGTGATTTGTCCCAAATGTATCATGTCCCAAGTCCTCTCCCTAGCAGAGTTGAAATTGTTTGACAGCTGCAAAAACAGGGCAGAGAGTGAAGTCTTCTTAGAAAGACATCCAAAGATGTTTCCCTTTTCCCGAAAAGTGTCCTATGCAATCTGTCCCTATTAAAGTTATTTTGAGTCCTGACCCTCCTGACCAAGGGAATTTCAGTCATTCTCCATGAAACCAAGAGGGCTTTCAAAGTCCTCTACCAATAAGAAATGTGCCTAGATCATCTATTTCAGTCCAAAGGGAAATGCATGCAGTCACAATGTCCCAAGTGAGCCTCACACCTCTAATAAATGCCCAAGCAAAGAGAAAATTGTCCACACCTATACCAGGAGCTCAAAGATGTTTGCCATTCTTAGAATAGGATCTTGAGAGTTCCATACATACTCAAGACATGGTAGAAAATCCTGAGTCTTTCAAAAGGACTTTCGCTTCTGCACATACAGGAAGTGAACTAGAACCATCAGCATCTTCCCCAGGCAGTCTGAGACCTTCTCAATCTGTCAAAGGGCAAATTAGAGTGGACACCATACCTGTTAGCACTCTGAACCCTAAAGAAGAGGGTCCTCAGCATCCCTCCAAATTCAGAAAATTTGAGCTTCCCCAAACTTTACAGGAGACTATTAGAACTTCCCTATCTCCTCAGGAGGATCAGCCTTCTTCCCAAACTAAACAAGATGTTATAGATTCTTACCCCCCTACACAAAACTCTGTTGGTCCTTCTCCATGCCAGCATAAGTCTCTAGAAATGTCCAAATGCCAAAAAGGCTCTGGGTTCTAATTCATCTTCAAAAGGGCCCATGGAAGCTGTTTTGCCCATCAAGCTGTCTATGACACCTGAAAGTTCTATACAGAAGATGTTATCCCCTTCTCCATCTGAAGAAAAGTTTCTTGGAACTTCCACTAGTACACAAGGAGGTCAAGAAATTCGAATACCTACCCATGGGGATTTTAGACCTTTTACACCTATCCATGATGCTCTAAGCAGAGGCTACTTTCATGAGTAGACAGGGAGGTAGTGAAATTTCACTACCTGCTCATGAGGCTCTTAGAGCTTTTACACTTGTCCATGATGCTCTAGAAAAAAGATATCTATACAGGTATCTCTAGGGCCTTCCCCTTATTCTAAAGCCAAGGTTAAGACTTGCACACTTACAAAAGACATATTAAGACCTTCCCCATCTGTGAAGAACATCATAGGATCTTTGATATTTGAACAAGGTGCTTTACAATTATCTCCATCTACCCAAGAGTATTTCTTTTCCATGCCTTCTCTGGTAGGTAGTAGTGGACATTTTCCCTCTACCAAAATAGTCCACAGGCATCCAGTTTCTAGAAGAAGAACTAAAAAAAAAAA
Organism: Mus musculus; assembly: GCF_000001635.26. Classification (NCBI taxonomy): domain Eukaryota; kingdom Metazoa; phylum Chordata; class Mammalia; order Rodentia; family Muridae; genus Mus; species Mus musculus. The sequence continues at coordinate 9,687,869 of NC_000087.7, read as the reverse complement.
ACAGGTTAAGATTTGATCCTTCTAACAAAGGAGACTACAGAACATTTGCAAAAAAAAAAAAAACAAAAACAAAAACAAAAACCGGGGGGGAGGGCTTCCATCATCCCGTGCTGCCAAAGAAACATCAAAAGCTACAACTTCTCCTCAGGTGAGTTTCACACCTTCAGTATACCAAAGGGCATGTTGGACAATCCATATTTCCCCAAAAAGCTAAATATTATCTAACCAAAAGTCTCTTATGTGTTTTCTATTTGGCCAAGGAAATTTCTTCATCTTTCTCAAATGATGCAGAACATTTTGACCATGCTTAAGGTAATTTGTCCTTTTGCAAATCAGACTTCAGGACTACACTATCTCCTTTATGATATCAAGGGCCTAAGGGAAAGTTCACATCTAAAAAAAAGAAATCATCTAGAACTTGTGCCTTTAGCCCAAACACACCAGAAAATTTCCATATCTTCTAAAGTATCTAAAAACGCTTCTCACTCAAACATTATTGTTGTAGGACATTAACCATCTGCTCTAGGATATGTGAGACCATCAACATTTAACCATGGGCATCTAGAAACTTTGTCACCTGTGCAAAGGTGTTTAGGATGTTCAGGATTTTTCCCAGGAGATCTGGGTGACCATGGAACTACGGAACTTTGTCATCTGGCCAAGGTGTTTAGAAAAATATTCCATCTTCAATAAGGTATTCAGGATATTCACTCCACCTTCCAGGAAATCTGGATCTTTCCTCATCAGCACAATGAATTTCAGGACATGGACCCTCAACTCATGGACCTCTAGAATCTTCTTCAGGCTCACCTGAGTTTGCAGGAATTTTGATATCCTTGCAAAGGCCTGTGGATTTTTCCACAACTACACAGAGTACTGCTGCTACTTCACCAAGTATTCAAGAGAAAATATCACCGTTGTTATCTCTCCCAAGTAAATTCAGAACCTGCCAACCTGCCCAAGAGATGGTAGGAACTTTACCACTACCAGGATCCCTGCCAGTTTCCCCTTCAGCCATTGTAGCTCCTGGACCCAAATAGGTGGCTTCAGAGCCTGTCAGCCTTTCACCATTATCTCATGATATGCCATCAAATTTTCCCCACATTCATGGAGTTCTAGATTTATCTCAGTATGACTCAGATTCCCCCCTAAATGTAATGTCACTCACCCAATGGCAATAGGGAACACCCTCATCCTCAGAATGAAGTGCAGCACTTTTGTCTTCTGTTCAAGGGACTGTGGGAATATCCCTATCTGCACAATAGACTCCAGAACTCTCCACATCTAAACAGGGAACTCTCAGTCATTCTCTTTCTGGACCAGCTGATATGGCAACTTCCTCATCTTCTAAGGGGTATAAAGGACCATTGCCATCTGTGGATGTGGATATGTGGACATATTTCTATCCTCAGTAATCTCCAGGACATTTGAAAAATGTCTGTTTTTCCAAGAAACATGCTCTCTAGCTCAGATCCTATAGCAATTTCCTTACCTGCTCTTCCTACTGAGGCTTTGGTATCGTCATCATCATGCCAAGGGCATCAAGGTTCTTTGCTATCTACCTAGGATGGTGGAAAATACTCACTTACTGCGCCAAATGCTCAGAAAATTTATCCATTTTCTTTGCAGGCCTTACAAACTTTGGTAACTATCCAAGGACCGCTACCCACTTACACACCTTCTAAACAGACTCAGCATTCTTCACCATCTACACTAGCTATTTCCATTTGCAAAGAACTCTTGAAATGTCATCACTGGCACAAGGGACCCTAGAGTTTTTGATATCATCCCAAAAGGAAGGGACAAAATACAAATCAGAAAAAGACATTCTGAGAGAGTCTATATACCACAATAGACTATAGAACCATCAAGACATAAAACAGGGCCTTTAGGATCTACTCAATGTGCTCATAGGATGGCTCAAATATTTCCATCTAATAAAGGGGCTGAGAAACATTTTATATCTCTTAGATGGGCTATGGGACTACCCAAATCTGAAACTAGGACTGTAAAATTTCACCATCTGAACCAGGACCTGTGAAAAATTTCAGTTCTTTTCAGAAGGCTTCTACATTTTCTCTATCTATGCAAGATACCCGATGACATCCACCATCTGATACAGAGGCTCTGATATCTTCTCCATCTACCCAGGGAACTAAGGAAACATTATTATCTTCCAAAGGGAATGTGAAACCTTCATCATCTGCACCACCATCATCTCCTCACACTACAACAGGAACTCTAACAATTGTCAGTTGTAAACAAAGACCCCTAGAACAATCTGTACTGTCCAGGGGACTTAGGGTTTTTCAGTTATACCACAGGGAAATTAGAGCGTTCAGCATCTTTCCAGAAGAAGTGAGGGCACTCATCATACATAGTAGAATATCTGTATACATTGCCATGTTTCCAAGGGACTACAGATCCTTTGCCTCTTATAGGGGTTATTCTAACTCCCAAATTTGAAACTAGGAAGTCAGAAAATTTCCATCTGAACAAAGATCTTCTTAATCCACCAGGAGATAAACACACACACACACACACACACACACACACACACACAAACACACAAACACACACACACACACACCAAAAACCAAAAAAATCCCAGAAACATTGTTATCTTCCCAAGTGAGACTAAAATCCTCAATTTCTCTATGATGTGCTCAGAAACTTCCACAAACTAGCAAACTATATCAGGCAATTCAATAACTGTGAGATGTAAGAAAACATTTCTAGAACACTCTATACCTGTCCAGGAAACTATGGGTGCTTTGTCATCTTTCCCAGGGTTTTTTTAGAACATTCGACATCTTTCCAAAAGAAGCTAGGGAACTCAACACACATGGTAGAATCTCAGGAAAACTAGCCTTCTCTTTAAGGGACTACAGGTCCTTTGCCACATCCTTCAAGTCATACAGTACATTCCCAACATGACCAATGATCTCAGGAGTCTTCTTTAGTAGTCCCAAGGATCTAGCACATTTGCTATCTACCAAACTTAGCATATATGTTGAGGATTCTATAGGCCTTTCACCATATACTCAACAAACTTTTGATCAGTCATCATCTTCCCAAAGATCCTGGGAATATCAGATTCTGCCCAGTGTACTCATAAACATTTGTCTTCATTCTCAGGTTCTTGGGGAATGTCTTCATGTATGCTAAGGGCATCAGAAACATTGCCATATGTCCCAAAGCCTCATGGCCATTTCTCACCAACACAAGCAAGTTGAGCCCCTCCACATCTTTGCGAACACCTGTCTCAACTTCCCTATATCCAGAAGCAACTCTTGCGCTGAATGTATCTGCACAAATTTCTCCATTACACTCATCATCTACTCAGGTGCCTGGACAATCTTACCTGAATTCAGAATCCATGTAGGAACAGCCCATAGCTGCCCAGGTAGTTGAAGAAATTTTCCCATCTAGCCCAAAGACTCTAGGATACGAAGAAAGTGACAAGCAGGAACAAGGAAATTTTCAGTCTGTTCAAGTACTTCTGGGAATTTTTGACCAGCAGAAGGAAGGTTAGGATCTTTGTCATCTGCTCAAAGGGTTCTGGGAACTTCTCTATCTGCCTAAGGGTCTCTGTACACACACAAACAAGAACCTATATGTACTCTGTCATCTCTACCAACGTTGTTCAAACTTCCATCTACTTACTAGAGGGCTCTCACATTTCTCCATCTGCTCAATGTACAATGCTCATCATGTTAGCCACAGACTAGTGAATATGTTCTTCCTAGCCAGGAAAATTAGGAGACATTTTTGTATTTCCCAGGTTATCCACAACACTACCTATATGCACCAGGTGGTCAGGAACATCCACTACCTACTCCAGTAGCTGTAGAACATTTGCTAACTTCTTAAGGGTACAAGAAAAACTGCACAGTTGCAATGGGAAATTTGCATGTGCAAAGTTCTGTGTCATCCATCCAAAGGAATCCAGAACCTTCGACTGATTCAACAGGTATATTGGGATTGGGACAATGTAAACACAAAGAGACTATCATGGGCCCTTTGCCTAGAGTGAAAGAGGATGTCAGATCTTCTAAATCTGTTTTGCTTACTCTAGGAAATTTGGCATCATCACCTCAAGAACCTGGTAGACATTCATCTTTTACTCAAGGAGGTGTAAAAATATCCTCATCTGGTCCAGGAAATCTAGTACATTTGCAATCAATCCAGGGGGACTGACACATTCCATCTCAGCCCAGGCAATGACACATCACTCAGGATCTGCTGAAGGGGCTCTACTGCATTCAGCTCCTTCTCCAGCAGAATCAGAAACAAATGAATATTCTCCATCTTTCTGAGGGACTTCAGACATCTCCAGATGTACTGGACTGCATCTGAATCTTACTATATCACTACATGTGCCACCATCATCTTTGAGATCTGAGCAAGGTACTGTGGGATTCTTGTCTATCGCAAGAAAGAAGTCTGAAAGTGACTAAAACTAAAGACATTATTCTAGGGTCTTCCATGTATTCTCAGGGCACTGAGGGGGCATTGTTTATCTGCACAAGCCACAGTAGGAAAGTACATATCTGTAAAGTAGACTGTGGGAACGTTGCCTCCCACCCCAGGACGATTGGGGTCTACGAAAAATACTCACGTGCTACGAGAATCTATGTCAATTGATCAAAGGCCTCTGGAAATTTCTTTATCTTCACAAGGGACTGTAGGCTCTTCATCTTCCCAAGAGGCTTTTGGACATTTCTGTTCTGCCTAAGGTTCTCTAAAACTGCCCACATCTAAACAGTGGACTGCTCAAAATGTTTCATAAGCTCAAGATAGTTTGAATGCTCCAATTTCTTTGCAGAGAGTTATGAATTTTCTCCAAATCTCCAAAATTTTGCACAAAAATTCCCAGCTTTCCCAAGGGAAACTGGACATTTCCTCCCTATCCAGAAATCTCAAGAATACTTTTGTCCTTAACCATCAAATGTAGGACATTGCCCACCTCTACTGGTTTCTCAGGAGCATCTTGTACCTCCTACAGTGGTTCTAGAAGCTTTTCCATCTTATCAAAGTCCCAAAAATAATTTCCAGGGCCGAAGAGGGAACTTTACGCATATAAAGTTCTTTTTTTTTAACCAAAGGAATATGGAAAATTCAACAGGTTTCACTGGGATATTGTCACAATATAAAGAATCACAGAGTATTTTAGGACATTTTCAAAGAGTGAGAGAAGATGTAACATCTTCTCAGTCTACTTCATCAGCTCTAGGAACTTTGCCACCATCACCTCCAAAACCTGATAGGCATTAATATTGTACCAAGGAGGTGCAGAGACTTTCCCATTTGGCCAAGGGAATCCAGTACCTTCGTAATATGCCCACGGACCTCTAAAACTTTCTATCTCAGCATAGGCAAGGATGAATACACCACAATGTTCTGAATGTTCTCATAATCTTCTGGGTCTTTTTTCCACATAACAAGTGACTCTAGCATCTTCTGATTATTCTCATGAAAGTTTGAGTCCCTTTCTCTCTGCAAATGGGACCTTATATCTGTCCACATGTCCACAAAGGTATATACAATAGTCTACAACTTCCAAAAAGCTTTCAAATCCTTCTTTACATAAACAAGGTATAGGAACTCAGTCCACATCTACACACTCCACAGTAGCAGACTCACCATCTTCCTCAGGGTGTCAGTGATATACCCACCCTACTCAAAATATAGCAAGGATTTTGAGATCTGACAAAGAATCTCTGAGAATTTTGGCAACTGCACAAGGCTCTGTCGAACCTTTGCCATCTTCCTAGGGGACTCTAGGATATTCATCATTTGCATCAGGTGCACAAAAAAATTTGAACAGCTATCCCAGGATATGTGATATGAAATGACTCACCTCTGGGACTTGCAATTTTTGCCCAACTTATTTCATTACTTTCTTCCCTAAGCCTTTTGATTCCTTTCCTTGACACAGAAGAATTTTAGATCTCTCTAAACCTACAGAGGGGCCTTTGACTTCATACCAGGGACCAAATCAGTATTTGAATACTCCACAAAGGGTTAAAAAAACAGATCAAACTGCTTCAGATATGTCAGGTTCTTCCAAAGGTAGATGGTAATCTTACATGGTAATTTCTTTATCTGGACAGGGAACACTAGGATCTCTATCATCTGCCCTAGAGCCTTTGACAATGTCCCTATCTGTTCACATGAATCCAGGACCTTTGTTATCTGCTCAAGAAGCTGGCGGCCCTTTCCTGTCCTTTAGAGGAGAATATGAAAGGTTGCACCTGTACAAAACACAAGCCAGGAATAGCAAATGTTACACCAGGAGCTTTGGAAATTTTAGCATCTACGATAGTGATTCTAGGATCACCTTTATCTGTCCAATTAGATTTGAGAGTGTCACAACTTGTTGTATTGCCTCAGAGAACTTCCCTGTCTTGTCATGGTGTAGTAGAAACATCAATGTCTGCCCAATGGCCTTCAGAAACTTCCTTGTTATCCCAAGAGTCCCCAGGACCTTGTTAGGAAAAAGCGGCTTTAGGATATTCACCATCTGATCCTAAGATCTTGGACTTTCTAATTCTGCAAAGGAAAAACTTGAAACAATGCCAAGTATGCAAAACCCTGCAGAAATACCATCTGTCACCCAAGAGATCATAAAATCTTTGTCAGCCACATAAAATTCTCCCAGATTACCAGTTGCTTCAACACTTAGTCCAGAGATGAAAGAACCTCTGCCATGTAACTAATCTGTTTCTAAGAGTTCAGAATCTGTGGCAGGGTCTCTAGAATCTTTGCTATGTGTGCCAGGGTCTCTGTGTCTTATGAAACACAATGTAGATGTGCTGAGCCCTTTAGTATCTGAACAAGGGATCCTTGGAACACCAACATTAGGCCAGGAATGTCTAGAACTTTCTCAACTAGCTCATGGGACTCTAGAACCTATGCCATCTAGAAAAGACACTATGGGTACTTCCTTTTCAACAGAATTTCCCAGAATGTCCCTTTGTACAGACAGGAACTTAATTCCCTTCTCATGATGATGGCCATATAAAGTTACTCTTATCAGAGGAAGAGCCCGAGTACTCCCAATTCTAACCAAAGGACATTGAAACATGTCTCATTTTCTGAAGGAGAGATCAGATACTGCCTCTCAGAACTTGATGTTTTAAAATGCATCTCTTCTGCCACAGGTAGCATCACATCTTCCAAGTATGCTGAAAAGGAATCCAGTCCTACCTCTACTCCTCCAAGAAGCATCTCCCCCTTTTAATCTTCACAATTGAGTTTCACATCTAGCATTCCTTTTAAGAAAGATCTCAGTTATTCTCCTCATCCAAGGGGTTGTCCCACACCTTCTACACTGTGGAAAATAAGACTAAAGTTTTCCTCTGTAGATCAAGCAGGCCTGAAATCTGTCCTCTAAAAAGATGCTGGCTGGAAACACTCCCTTTATTCCAAAATGCTGGTAAGATCTTTCAAATCTAAGAAAAAAGGTGCAAAGCTTAAAACTATGACTACCATAACCCTCACTACTTCTGATACTGCTAAAGGAGCCTTTGGATGCTCACCATCTCATGAGGAGGGCCTCAGAAGTCCCCCACCATACCAAGGTGAATACAGACCATCCAAATCTATTTTATCTTATCAGAAAAGGACCGTTCTAACCAATGGGACCCTCAAGCTTCCCATTCAGAACATGAGAGTGGCAAACCATGATCCATGCCTAGAGAAAAGTGCACTTAAACCACTCTATTCCTCATGAAGAGAGCCTCAGACATTTCATGTCTCCTAAGGAGATTCTCAGAAATGCTACTTCTAATAGGAGGAGAGAGAGTAGTGCCTCTAATACCCAAATAGCCCTGTAAACTTCTCCAGCAGAACAAGAAGGCATTGAGTTATCTCCAGATGGAGAAAATCCCCATAGAGGTGTCAAATTCTTGTGATCACCCCATGAGGATATCAACCACCCAGTTTTTACTAAGGAGTGCTCAAAACATGTTTCTACTGTCCAAGAGAGAGAGAGAGAGTAAACTTCCATTAATACAAAAATGGGAGCCCACAGCATTGGCTACTATCCTAGTGGGATTCATACATCCATGAATTCCAAATGGGAGTGCCACTTCATTCGCTGTTATGCAAAGTAATTACATGTAATATCTCAAACAGAGGACATGATACTTGCTCTCTCTTCCCCAGGGAGAGAACCTTCATTACAATGTGAATTTGGGTGTCCCTTTGTGACGCTTCTGTCCTAGGAGGCCACAAATATATACATCATATCAAATCAATTTCAAAAGGATCACAGAGCAAAAGGGAAGCTGTAGTTCTTTCCTCTTCCCTAAAAGGGAGTGTCAGACCATATCAATCTGAGCATTGTGAACTCAGACTTTCCAGTTCTCACCAAAGGGACATTTGCTATGTGTCCTATTTAAGTCACGCTCAGAATGTTTTTGGTTGAAAGAGGCAGGCTCTCAAATTCCCAATCTAAAAAAAAAAATGTACCTCACAGATGCTTTCTATGAAAAAAGAGATAACATAAATGCTCTAGGAAGCTTATGACTTAATCCTCACTCCCGAATTACTATTTTGACCCAAGGACACACCAGAACATTACAGCTTGCCAAATGGAACCTGTAAGGCAGTCCATCTCAAGAGGGAGGCCAGTGCCCTTCTCTCTTTTTTCCCTGGCATTTTCAGTTCTTTGTTTGACCCACAGGCTGCCGTCAGTTTTTCCCTTTTTTTGCCCCTTATGAGCAACATGAGTTTAGAACTTTTACTTCTCATCAACCTTCTCTAAATCTTACAATTTCTATTCCTAGCTGCTTCAGATGCACATTGAAGCATCACATATGTCCCTGGGACTAAAAGCACAAACAAAACCCTCTTCTGATTAAGAGTATCTAACAATTTGTAGCCATAAGAGTGTGCTATATAATATCCAGCTCATGTAGAATAGTATGTGCTTCTTCTGATCATTAAGGACCTAGACCAACTAGATCTGATGTAATCCATGGCAAATCGATTCCCGTGATATAAGGTGCACAGAGTGCTCCTTTTTCTGATCCTCTGACCTCATTACCTCAGTCCAAGGATCTTGACCCATGTGCTTCAATGGCCAGAGTCTAAGAGTAGCCAGCAATTTCATAAACCCAGGACATATACTTATATGTTGTCCAGTAGAAACGAGTAAGCCTTACCATGTTCAGAAGTAGGCAGCTGATTTACCAGGAGAAATAGCTGGGAAGTTCCTCTTAGCATACTGGCGATTGATTATGCTGTTGCATGGCCTGCATGATATTCATATTCTGGGTTCCCAGGAAGCCTTGATAATGAAATATTCAGGCTTTCTTTCCTCCCAAAATTGACCTTTTATCTTGAAAAGATACAAGAGTGTTTGATATTCTGCTTTCCCAAATGTGGTATGAGACTTTCTACCTCTAAAATATGGTATTTTTAATAGGTTATTTGTGGATAAATCAACATTTTCCTTCTTTCAAAGGGTCCTCCAAATTGTGTTCCTTTCAGAGAACCCTAAGATGTATTCCCCTATGCTTGAAGTGGGGTGTAATTCACTCTCCATGGCTCAAGGATACCTGAGGTGCAATTGCTCTAAACCAGTAATCCAAATACAGATATTTTTCTCTAGTAATTTTTAGACTTACAACTTAAGAACCACAGATCTACCAAATTACTGTATACCAAAGGGACTTCTGATCTGCCCATGCTGAAACAGGTATTCTCAGATTTTACCCAATTCCCTAAGTGACCTTAAACTAAGCTGTCTAGAACCAATGTGCTGGAGCTGTAGAGATAGCTCAGCAGGTAAGAGTACAGAATGCTTTTGCATAGGTCCTGAGTTCAAATCCCAGAAAACACATGGTGACTCACAACCATCTGTAGTGGGACCTGATGCCACCTTTTGGTGTGTTTGAAGGCAGTGACAGTATAAACATATACATGAAATAGAATATATATGCCTCACAACTTCCTTCAATAAGCTAACGGTGGTTCAGATGTACCCATTCTACATCAAATATGTTAGAAACTCACCAGTGTTGTAGGCTGCATTGACTCATGAGAACCAAAATTTTCAGACATTCTTTAATTGCCCTCAGAATTATCACTTCAGAACAAATATGTCATATAGGTCCTCAATGAATGAAGATATCCGGAGACATATGACATGAGAAGCAAGACTTCAGATTTCAACAATATCTTAATATGGCCACAAATACGGCTCTTTTACTATCAGCGTGCAATAGCTTTGATGAAATCACATCAGGGGGCTTCAGATGTACCCCACTAGAACTGGGATAATTTATATTTCCAGCATAAATAGGAACTCCATCAAGTCACGCACCCTGAGAAGTAAAGTATCCCATGATTTCAAGAGGGCTGACACCCAGTTGGATTATCTTTTGAAGAAGGCCTTAGCCTTAATTCCTCTAAACATAGTAGTCCCTGACATTAAGGGTATGACAAAGGGGTCTGCTGACCTTGAATAAAAACACTTTGTTCTTTCTCTGTCTGCACTGGAGGGGTCTGAGACATGGCCCTCTGATGAAGAAAGTATAGAACTGACATTTGAGAGTAAGGAGTGTGTCTCATACATTCAAGTACAGCTCTGGTGTGCTTAAAACGGAACCCTTGTTACCAAGAATTCACAGGAGTTTCATTCTTTGTTCATGGCTGACTCAGATCTACCATTCAACTACTATAGACCAGAGATTTTCTCTCAGAAATTATTGTTTAGGGGATACACCTTTCACCACCAATAAACTCAGAGAAGTCTGGATTCAAGTCCCATGGCCAATGAATAAAAACTTCAGCCTAGATCCAAGGACACATAAAGGTAATTGTCCTCAACACCCATCCTTGTGTGGCCTATTGTAAGTATAAATAGGGAACAGATCCAGGGACTTTGAGCAGTCTTGTCAGAATAAACCTCAGAGTGCTGTCAAGTGTGCAGTAGAGTCCTCAGGGATAAGAATTTTCTAGAGTTCTCTGAAGATGTGGAGTTAAGGAGTGCCTGGTCCAACCTCCTCTACAGAAGGTAAACAGAGATACTCCCCTAGTGTCCAACAGGATCGAGGGACTTAATTGGTTCCACAGTTATGGTGTTTCCCTTCCTGAGATGATTGAGGTCTTAAAAATCACCCCTTTGAGTCAATGGGCTCTCATAAAAATCATTTCTATTCAGGAACAGATATTTTACCTCTGACAAGGAGCATTTTTCTCCCTCTGGTCACATTTCAGATAAATCAAGTGAAGGAGGCCAATCCTGGAACCCTATGCCATTTCCTTGACTTCAGTCACATGACATGGTTTGAAATCATCATTCTAACACAGTTCTGGTGGTTGAACATAATTCTTAGGAGGCAATCATGCTGAAGACAGTAGCTCAAGCTTTTCATGAATCACGGTATCTATATTTGGCGTCTTGCTAATTCTGTTAAAGATATGGATACTCCAGAATGTGAAGAACCATTAGGTGTGGCAAAGCAGGACCTTATGAGTTAAGGTATGTAATTTTTTTGTACAAACTATTATGAAGATTTTCATACTCTGATCATCTGTCCTGTTACAAGGATAACACCACCTCCTTTCTCCCCAAGTAATACTTACTCCATCTGTTTTTGATTAAGGAGTCATAAGATCTTACCTTGAATCAAAGCGAGTCTCTGATTGTACCACTTTGTCCAAAGGAGTTTTGGACATACTTTTAGGTCGAGGAATCCCACACAACTTGCTGATATTATGGACTGAACCTTAAATATATTTACTAATGGTTCCCAGATTTTCCCTTCAGTTCAAGGTAAACTCTAGGTTCAAAAAATTTTCAATGAAGAATCTCTGACAAGGAAAAAACTTACATTTTATCTTTGAATTGGGGAAATATAGACACACCCCTCAGTTTGAACAGGTCTTAATACAAATTCTGTTGCTTAGGGAGCCTACTGAAAAGCTACTAATATGAAAACTAAAGTTGATGTTTATTTTTGCTTGTGGAAACTTAAAATCAACATCTCTTGACCATGCATACCTCAGAAAATTTACTTGTCTTAATAGAATCCTCAGGACTATTCTTCTACGAGTTCCTAAAATTTCCCATGTTTCCTGGGTGGCCAGGCATGCTCAAATAAAGAAGGGATGTCAAATAACTCTGAAATGATGTCCTGAGACATGACAGTAAAAATATGAGCCATAACCTAACTTCTATTTTTAAGCCTGTCACTTGAAATGGAGCAGCTCCCTCTTTGCTGGCTATAACTGGCATGCTGCTTTACAGAGAACATAGAGTAAGAGATTACCAAACAATTTGTAAGAAAAATGCTCTGATTGTTGGCAAGCACACCTTAATTTCTCAGAACACATTTGTATTCTGAATTGTGTGTTCATTAGCACTTGATAAGCTTTTTTCGACATCTTCTTCCAATTCCAAAGATTAACATTTGCCTGAGGGTTTCTGGGATCATTCTGATCTTCTTTACCCTCCCAACATATTCTCCTTCTCAAAAATGATATTCCTATATATGGTCAAAGTAGTTTTATCCCTAACTTATCAGGCAAATTTCCAAAAGTGACTCCTTCTGTAAACAGGTTCCCTAGTTCACTTTGGTGTGAAGTCCCATAGTCCAATTTCAAACTGGAGCAAAGAACCTGTGCCATCTGTTTCCACACAATTCAATAGAAATGAAATGACTTCATAAATTCTGCTTAGATCTGGATAATGAACGAAGTCAAAGAAGTATCCTAGCCAGCAACAGTCATCAAAAGCCTTTGTAAGAAGGAATATGTTGCTTCCTTGTCTCTCCTGAATGAACACAAACTATGAAAATAAAAAAAATACAATAAAAAAATCTCTGAATAAGAATTGAAAATTGGTAATCATTGCTGGAAACATACTCCACTGTATAAGGTACCAGATACCTTTACCTTGGACCGAAGTTTATATGGCAACATCACAGTTGGCCTCAAGTAGTTTCTGTACTCCTCTTGCAGTAGGGCTTCAGAGATTTCCTTTCCAACATGGGGCTCATATTTTCCAATGTTAACTTACTTTTTCTCACTACACTGAATAGAATGTCAGAACTCTCCTAGAACTAACACTGCCCTAGAACCTATTAGCAAAGTGTGGCCCAAAACATGTATTATTATACCTTACATTGAATATTCCTATTCCTACCATGTAGCTTTGAGCCTTTATTTCCTTAAAAGGCTTTTAGACCATGAGAGAATTATACCACTTATTCTACATAAAAGGGCATCTAACATTCCCTGTCTTCTCAGTAGGAGTATGGGTCTATTGTCTACTTCCATTTACCAAGTGGATTTTAAACATTCAGTTTCAGCAAAAGGGGCCTTGGGAAATCAAATTCTATTGAAAGGACTCTAAGAAGTAGCTTCTGTGTAGAAGGGGAGTTTCAGAACTCCACCCTCTGTACTAGGACACTTCAGATCCACCAGTGCAATTAAAGAACCACCATAGATTCTCTACTGGATTTGCCTCACAAATACCCCGATCAACTAAGTTTGCTTTAAACATATCCCATTTATCCAAGATATCCACACAACACATATGTGAACAATGTCACCTCACATTTCTCCCCTTTTAGATGATAGGGCAGAAAAAAAAAACTGAAATTGTCTCCCATATTTTGTGCCTCAAAATTGGTCATCAAAATGCCCCATTCCTATCTTTTATTCACAGATGTGTGCAGCTGAAAACAGCCTTGTGGAAACATCAATTCTTGCTTAACTACTTATAACGTTGGGAGATTGTTGTGATCATTGCCTGGACACTCAAAGTTGTTACACAGGGTATGTATATGGGGAAAATTCTTGGAAGCTAGTGAGGAAGAGTCTGAATAGTCTTACAGTTCCCAGTGGAGTCTAGGAACTTCCCATGATGTCCATAACTGAACTGGACATTTCTGACCTGGAAAATAAGACTTGGGGCCTCTACTTTAGGATCCAAGATTTTCATGATTTCCTCTCTGTTGAATGTGGTTTTAGAATGTTTCATTCTGAGAAGAGGTTCTCAGAACTCTTCTATTCTTAAGATGCCTCTCGCACTCGTTGCTTTTTGAAGTAGCCAAGAGAACTAACCTGGGTGAGGCTCAGTGAGCCTCAGTCTTTTCCTTCCCCCAAACATGGCCTTAGATATTGGTGATATCTGCAAGGGAGAACATTAACTCCTGTATTTGACCAAAGGAAGGTCAAAATTTCCTTTATATTAAAGGTGAAATTAGATATGCTCTGTTGAATCCTCAACCATTCTCTTATGAGTTTGAAGTATATCAAATGTATGTTCTCTAAATAAGAAAGATTTAAGCTTTTCCCCTTTTATAATGATGGCAAGGGAAATATATTGTTCCTCTCTGTTTTGTCATCCCAGGCACTATGTATAGAATTATTGATTGGATCATATGCTATGCTATGCTCTGCAATCAAATTGAATAGTTGTTGCCCACATATGTACATATTATGACAAAATGAAGGAGTTAACCTAGCCATGGATAGACATTTAGGCTGGTTTAAAACGCTTGGGTTGTTGTTTGAACTCCCCCAGACTAAAAACAAGATGTGGAACTTTTATCAACTAAGAAAGAGTTGAAAGTTCAACAGCAGTGGAGGGACTTCCTTTACTGAACAAGGTAAGAGGGACATTCATGTGCAACAGGATTTGCATAGCAATAACCCTCTCTCCAACGATTTTCTTTCTTTTTTTTTTTTTCAATAGTGGCATATTTATTTTATTTTATTTTTTTATTTTTTTCCATTTTTATTAGGCATTTAGCTCATTTACATTTCCAATGCTATACCAAAAGTCCCACATACCCACCCACCCCCACTCCCCTACCCACCCACTCTCCCCTTTTGGCCCTGGCGTTCCCCTGTACTGGGGCATACAAAGTTTACGTGTCCAATGGGCCTCTCTTTCCAGTGATGGCCGATTAGGCCATCTTTTGTTACATATGCAGCTAGAGGAAGGAGTTACAGAGACAAAGTTTGGAGCTGAGATGAAAGGATGGGCCATGTAGAGACTGCCATATCCAGGGATCCACCCCATAATCAGCATCCAAACACTGACACCATTGCATACCCTAGCAAGATTTTATTGAAAGGACCCAGATGTAGCTATCTCTTGTGAGACTATTCCGGGGCCTAGCAAACACAGAAGTGGATGCTCACAGTCAGCTAATGGATGGATCACAGGGCTCCCAATGGAGGAGCTAGAGAAAGAACCCAAGGAGCTAAAGGGATCTGCAACCCTATAGGTGTAACAACATTATGAACTAACAAGTATCTCCAAAAATTTTCTAATGCATACCATTGTACAACCAGACCTCATCTTTTTCTCTTACTCCTAAGTGTCCAGTACTTCCTCTCTTCCCAAGTTAGCTCAGTCTTTTTTTTTCACTGAAGAGTGTGTCAGACCTGCCTCCTATGACTAAGGCTCCTACAGACCTTCTCTGTTCCCCAAAATGATCGAAAGTACCCATTTAGTGGAAATACCATCAACCTTTCTGCCTTTCAGTTTCTTTGAAAGGGGGACTAAGTCATTTCTCTTATGACAAAAGATGCCCCAGACCAGTGCCTGGCAAATACAGAAGTGGATGCTCACAGTCATCCATTGGACAAAGCACACAGTCCCCAATGAAGCAGCCAGAAAAATACCCAGGGAGCTGAAAGGAACTGGAGCCCCATAGAAAGAACATTAATATGACCTTACCAGTAACCTCAGATCTCCATGGAACTATATCACCAATCAAAGAAAACACATAGTGGAACTTGTGACTCTAGCTATATATGAAGCAAAGGATGGCCTTGTAGGTCATCAATGGGAGGAGAAGCCCTTGGTCCAGTAAAGGCTGTATGCCATAGTATAGGGCAATGCCAGGGCCAGGAAGAAGTAATAGGCTGGTAGTGGTGCAGTGGGAGAAGGAGGGCATAGCAGATTTTCAGAGGGAGACCTCAGAATGTGGATAGCTTTTGAAATGTAAATAAAGAAAAAATCTAATAAAAATGCCCCAGAAGAAGTAAGACTTATTCCATTACCTCTGAAAATGATAGAATAATGTCTACTCACATGTAGTTCATTGTAGTATAAAAGGGGGCTATTATTTCCTCTTTCAACCACAAGAACCCTAGATATCCTATTGCTGGCCAAGGGTGTATGTGCCATGGAAAAATGACAGAGACCTCAGATTTGGTTCCTATGACCAAGAGGGTCTCATTCATTCCACCTGTAGTCATAGAAGCTTCAGATATATTGTCTTGGGATGCGCAAGAGTATGACTTCATTCAAAGGGCAACTTAAGCTTGACCTAAACTCATATTAACTCAGTGCCAATCTCTATGACCAAGATTGCCAGGCAAACACAATTGCAACTACACAGTGGGCTCTCACAAGTTTCTGAGTGTAGGAAGGAGGGCAGAACATAGAAAGGAAAAATCATATACATACAATCATCCTACAGGTGGTTGTCAGAAATGCTGTGCTCCTGTCTCTCAGTTATAGATATATACAGACCAATACAACCTCAGGTCAGACAACCACTCACCCTGTTGGAAGAGTCTGCTGATTGCTCATTGTATTCTTCCCAACAGTACATTCAAAATATGGATAATGGAAGCTGGAAAGACTAGATGGAAGCGAACCATGCACTACCATTCTGTTCACTCTGTAGCCAAGGATAAATCCCTCCCTCCCTGCCTCCTTTCCTTCCTTCCATCATTCCTTAGTTCCTTCGTTCCCCCTTCCATCCTTCTTTCTTTCTTTCCTTACTTTTTTCTCACTTACTCTCTTTCTTTCTTCACTCCTTTACTTCTTTCTCTTCCTTCCTTCCTTCCTTCCTTCCTTCCTTCCTTCCTTCCTTCCTTCCTTCCTTCCCTACTTCCTTCCTTTTTTTAAGTAATTATTTATATCTGTATGTATTTTTTTATTTATTATGCACTCAATGTTTTATATGCATGTGTGCTTGCACATTAGAAGAGGGTACTGGATACTATTAGAGATAGTTTTGAACTCAAGACCACTGGAAATCAGTGCTCTTAACCACTGAACCGTCTCTCCAGCACCAGGTACTTACTTTTTAAGCAAAACAGGCCAGAATGGCCACAGAAGTTGCAGTTATGAATACATCCTACTCAAAGTGTACTTGTTTTCAAGGTATCTCACATCATTACCTTTGGATGATGGGTCATCAGCATTTCACTTGGGATAGGTGTCCTTCATGACCTAGTGCTGTTACCAACAATATCAAAAATCTTCAATTTCTATGCAATATCATTTATAATAATGACTAGAGTTTACTATTGTAATATCAGAGTATTAATTTTTCACAAGGGGAAAAAGATCAAAGTATCCTAAGAACATCTCTGACATACAAATCCTCAAATATAAGACTCCAATCATGAGTTTTAGATCTTTACCCTGCAAACATGGCCTCTAAGAAATTATATGTGTGACCAAAGGGACTTCACTTAATTCTGCCCTGCATTAACAGAGCATGAATCTTAGGTCATCTATCCTTCATACCATCCTTCATGCACACACCCATATAACTGATGATAAACTTCAAGAGAACTTAGAGACTGACAATAATGGCTGATTCATAATGCTTGTATTGCCGCCAGGCCTACCACTATGTATCTGAAGATGATAATATTTTATGCTGTGAAGCGGTCCTACCGCTCCAGATTAATGTACCCTAGGGCTCTTAGCCTAAATGAGGTTTTGGAGTTTAAGCAGACTCTAATTCGGCTTTAATCTGCTAATCCTAATCATCAAAGCTTAGACCACCAATTTCTGTCCATTGTTTATAAAATGTACCCTCTGTATACAAGAGAGTCCAATATCTTTCTTGTAAGACTGATAGGGCTTGGGATCATCTCAACATGCCCCAGGCCCCAAACTCCACTTGTAGTCCAAAAAAAGGTCTTCAATAATTACCCTTTCTGACCAGGAAGGATGACAAATTATTCTCTATCTGACAGAGAGTTAACATTTTTCATTTAAATGTTTCTCTCTTTGAACTTCTCTTTTGAAAGTGACATCAGAATGATTCTTTTTGTTCCAGGGGTTCTCAAATTCTTACCCTCTATAAAAGACGTCTGTAAATGTCCTCCTGTCATACCAAAGTTTCAGAACCTCTCCATCTGCATATGGGAGCCTCAGACACTCTACATCTACTCATAAATATTTCCTCTTCCCCCTCTGTCTAGTGGGCAACAAAGACTTCTTCTAATACCCACATTGGACTAAAGTATTTCCATTTTTTTCAACGGTGGATACATACCTACCCTCTCTCATAAGGTATCAATAGATCTTCTCCTATTGATTATGTGTGCCTGCTATATCCCAACTGTATAGTATTACTTCCAAACTTCTTCCTGCTAAAAATAATCTTATATATTCCACCACTAAAGAAAGGAGTCTTGCTCTTATATTATCTGACCAAAGCTTTCATAGCCCAAAAATAACCATACAACCTGTTGGGATACTGGAACAATTGTTTCTTGCCATATAAACAGAACATAAAATATGTGGATATTTTAAATTTTGAAAAAAAAAAAGAAGAAGAAAAAAAAGAATTGGAAGCTGATCAAGCAATACTGGAACTTCCACTGTTACAGAAGTTATATACATATTCTCCAGTGTTAAATAGTCTTTAATATTTATTGAAAATACCCAAAGATTTTACTCCTCTGACAAGTAGACATAGAATTTCACTTTTGCAAAGTTTCACAGAAATGCTGCTTAAGACCAGAATGCTTCAACTCCCTTATTCCCATGAAGTTTGCCATATTGTCTCTTTGGTGAAGGGCACAACAGTCCTACTTCTGGGCCAACTTGCCCAATCTCTTTCCCTATCTTACATAGGAAGATTTCAACATCCACAACAGAGTTCTCCAGACATGGTTGGTGTGATTGAGAAAATTCCCCAGATTCATCGTCCTCCCATTGGATGTCCTACCTATAACTTCTAACTTCCGTGGTCTGGGAAGCACTGTCCTGACCTAAAAGATTTCATAACACTCTGGGCTGATATCCCAAAAAGAAGAGTATCAAGATAACGGTAAATTAGATTACTGTCTTTGTTGTGATCACTTTGACAGAGATGACCTGTATTCCATGAATAGGAATGTGTGGATGGACATATAACTGAGGAAGACTCTAAATCTGGGAGTACTACAATACACCCTCTTAGAAGACTTCTAAGATTGTTGTCATGCCTACCATGAACATTCAGATGATGTGTATTCTAGATTGTGATTTCAAGTTTGGAGCTGATAAAAAACTAAGTACCTGGAATATCCTACAATTCTCATGACATCAATCAGTGTTCATTTTCTGCTCAACATTGCTGCAAACATGAGAATAAGAGAAAATAAGACTATTACATAAAATCCTGTGAAGCTCCTTTCTCAATCCTTCTATTAAAAAAAAAACTTATCTATTAACAATCCTGCGAGTGTAAGAAACATTTCTTCTTCTGCAAATAGGGGTAGTCGATGTCTTCCCTTACCCAAAGTGTTCTAAACACCGTCTTTTACTGTATTAGCTTTTAGACTATACCTGAAATAATCCCCTTCTCCCAAAAGGATCCACCACCGCTGACCCCTGTTCTAAGAGAGAACTACAGTCCATCAACATCCAAAGGGTTTTCAGACCTTCTAAATTTGCCCGTGTAGGAATAGATTAACTAAGTCTATTTAGTTGGGCCTCAGATCCTTTTGTTTTGAACAATCTACTGCCTCTAAGTTACCAGGATCTCATTTTCACCAAGTGGTCTTCAAATATGCCTTTCTGACTAAGGAAGAGCTTGCATTGTCCTCTTCTGATTCAAAGACCTAGACACCTCCAACCCCCCAATTTTAAGTCCCAAGAAAACATCCAGGCCATCAAAGCTTAAATTACCCAAGCACAACCTTAAGAAGTACAGCCCAGAACAAAAGCTCATTGTCTCAAAGCAGAAACTAAAACGATGTGTTCCTCACCATTCATATCTAGACTCAGCAGATGAACATATGCCTGAGGAGGAGAACCAGTGTGGAACTGTCAGCCAGGATTTTTCATGAAGGCCCCGAGTGCTTCCTTATCCAGCACCACATTTACTACAGTGAAGAGATGCTCTAGTCCCTGATGAGGAGTTGCCAGCTGTTAGAAAGTACCTGGAATGTACTCCACTTCATGAGGTAGGCTGGGACTTTGATCTCATGTCAAAGAAAGAGCATACAAATTTAAACTCTACCCATTCAAACATGTTAGTTTGCCTGTACAAACGGGTTTTAGTTTTTCAATTTTTCCCAAAGAGGCCTTCATGTTTTTCCCTTCAGATCTTTGGGGTCTTAACTATATTTCATGGCTCATAGGGTCTCATTTCTTCCCAATATACTTTGCCCACTCACCTCTTACCATTAGTCATACATCTCTGACTAGTTTTGGGGACTTCACAAAATGACAATAAGGCCATCAATAGTGCCTACATTCCATTTCTGAATGATTGGATCTTAAAACTCCACATCTGTCCAAATATACTTCAGAAAGCTCATTCTCATTAAATGGGGTCTCTATACTTGTATCTTTATTTATTTATTTGCTTCT
Organism: Mus musculus; assembly: GCF_000001635.26. Classification (NCBI taxonomy): domain Eukaryota; kingdom Metazoa; phylum Chordata; class Mammalia; order Rodentia; family Muridae; genus Mus; species Mus musculus. The sequence goes on along the minus strand of NC_000087.7, from coordinate 9,667,279 downwards.
CATTTTACCTTCTGATCTAGCAGGTCTTACACTTCACTCAAAGAGGCTTCACATGTACACAATGTACACAAAGAAGCTTTGGACATTCTTCTGCTCTTCAATATAAAATTAGTACTCTCAGTTATGAAGTCTCCAGAGCAACAAGGAGAGTAGGGAGTAGCATTCATTTTCTTCAGGCCATTCATCTAGCACTCATGTTCAGGGCATTCATCATCAATGGATTGGTCCCAACTTTTGTATACAGACATGGGTTGTTGAGCACAAACTTGTCAGGCTGACAAAGCACTAGACATCTACCCACATTTTTGCAAGCTTGTTCAGATTGCTGCACATCCTAATGAAGATGACACAGATGATATTGTTACTTTTGATTGCTGTTCTCTTCTTCTTGTTGCTGTTGCTGTTTTATTTAAATTTAGAAAAGGACCTGTTATTAGTTTGTTATTATTTTAGTCATCTCCTGGCATTGAAAACCAGCATCCCACTGCCTAAATGTGTCACATTTCCTACTCTTTTGGGAAAATACAATGTACATATATAATTATTCTTATTGTTCCAAAGACATACCAATATGTAATTCTACTTTACAATTGTAATCACTGTCACAAATATTCACATGACTATATATTTTATGTGTAAATTGCTTCCTATGCTGTGTTGTTTTCCACCAGATGACAGTTTCATGTGAGGTCATTTGGAAGATCATTTCTTACCATGTGTCTTTAAAAGATATATTTTGGAGCTGAGGGGTATATCAGTATATCCCAGCACAATAAATATCTTCTATAACATTGCAATCTAGTGGATTATATGTATCAGGTTGTACACAGTAATAACTGAATTAATGAACAAGCTTGAGAAATAGTTTTTAGAGATTAATTTTTCATAATATACAGAAACAAAGTAAAACCTACATATTAATCAAACCTATGCACACCAAATGAATATTGTAAGTTTTCTGGGTGAGTTTGTAGATGACTTTGTATTTTGAATGTCCAATCTTTATGTCTTAACTAAGGATTGTAAACTATGTTCAGGGTGTGTGTGTGTGTGTGTGTGAAGTAATTGGCACCATGTCTTTAGCGTATAGATTAATATCACATCTAATTGTCTATCTATTCATCATCTCTGTGTGTGTGTATGTATGTATGTATGTATGTATGTATGTATGTATGTATGTATGTGTGTGTATATGTATCTGTATATGTATATGATGTACATATATATATATGTATATATATATGTATGTATGAATTAATGATTGACTGTATTTATGTAGATATAAATATGCACCTAGTTCTCTATCATGTACATATCTCTCTCTCTTTCTCTCTAACCCTCTTCTCTGTTTATCTCTAATGCATGAATATAGTATGCCTGTACATAGGTGGGTGTGGTAATTTTAATGCAATTGTTTCCCATAGGCCCATAGGCAGTATTAGGATGTGTAAACTTGTTGGACTAGGTGTTTCCATGTTGGAGGTGGTGGGAGGTCTCATACAAGCTTAAGCCATGCCCAGTATACTTCTGTCTGTTTATTGTCTGTTTATTGTCTGTTTGTCTGTCCAAGACTACCTGTGATAGTGTGTTTAGTGATCCAAGTAGGGGATGTGGGATAGGTGGTATATAAAGCAGACACATTTACACACATGGTGGAAGAAGCAAGGCTTTAAGAAGCACAAACAATCTTATACACATACACACACAGGCACATAGAGACACTGAAACACACAAAAACACACTCGCGTGCGCGTGCACACACGCGCGCACACACACACACACACACAAGCATACACACACACACACACACACACACACTTTTTGGACAGTGCAAAGCTTCAACCACTTTACATATATACTCACATTTGGTGCATGGAGCAAAGCGCCATCATTATTTTTCTCACACTTATTATATATATATGCACAACTTTTCAAGTAGTATAACAATTAAACTGTGGTTACTTTCAACTTTCTTCTAGTGGATAATTATGAGTATATAGAAAGAAAAGCATCTTCTCACTATACTTCTATGATGAGCTGTTTATAAATTATGGTTTAAAATCCCATATTATTACCAAGAATCCACACAGATTTCTAACTAAAAAACTGTTATAGATAAATAAGGTGTATGCAAGCAAGGTAATTTTTTCCAGCCGGTTTTTCTTACTGGGAGACTGAAATTTACGGCTATAAAGGATCAATTTGTTCTTATCTCTCTCATACAATAATTCTTTCTTTCTTTCTTTCTTTCTTTCTTTCTTTCTTTCTTTCTTTCTTTCTTTCTTTCTTTCTTTCTTTCTTTCTTTCTTTCTTTCTGTTCTATCTCTCTCCTCTTTCTTTCTTTCTTTCTTTCTTTCTTTCTTTCTTTCTTTCTTTCTTTCTTTCTTTCTTTCTTTCTTTCTTTCTCTTCTTTAAGAGTTATTGTAGACTATGTTTCTCTGTGTATTCCCTGTCTGTGCTGGTACTCACTCTACAGAACATGCTAGGCTTGAACACAGAAATCTACCTACCTGTGCCCCCTAAGTGTGGCATTAAAACCATGGAACACAATAAACTCTTAATCCCCCAAAATATATAACCAGAAAAATTAAAAAAAAAAATTCAATAACAAACACACACACACACACACATACACACACACACAACTAAATAAAACAGTGAAACCCTAAATAATAATAATAATAATAATAATAATAATAATAATAATAATAAACTAAAGTCTAATAGGAACCAAAAATCAATTAAAAACCCTAAAATTATTAATAAACCCCCCAAAAAAACTACACGTATACTAAAACCATTAAAACCAAAAATCTCTAAAACACTGTTCTAAGAACTCTACAAAACCCTTAAAAAAAACCCTAACAATCCATAATGACAATGAGCCTCTTTTTTCTTTTGTTTTGTTTTTGTTTTGTGTTGTGTTGTGTTGTGTTGTGTTCCGTTGTGTTATGTTGTTTTCTTTTGTTTTGAGTTTTCGGAGGTAGGGTTTTTCTGTGCATCCCTGGCTGTACTAGAACTCACTTTGTAGACTAGCATGGCCGAGAACTCAGAAATCCAAGACCTCTGCTTCTAAAGTTCTGGGATAAAAGGCATGGGTCACCACTGACCTGCAACCCTAAAATTTGTAAACCACAAAACAGCAAAATACAAAAAACTTATTTTTTTTGAAAAATACTCAAACACACACACACACACACACACACACACACACACACACACACACACACATACATACTCAGACCCTGAAGAATAACCCTAAAGTCAAAAAAAAAAAAACCAAAAACCAAAAAAAACAAAAATACTCTATCATGCTTTAAAAAAACAATATGGATACTCTAAAACCTTGTAAACCTAAAAAAAAAAAAAAAAAAAAAAAAAAAAAAAAAAAAAAACTCTAAAACACACTTCTGAAAACGCTTTAAAATCTTAAATTAAAAAAAAATAATAATAATACTAAACACATGAAGCCAAAAATTTCAAAAAAGTTCTTCCTTCTTTCCTTCCTTCAAAAAAACCCCAAAGAGCAAAAAAAAAAAAAAAAAAACTCAAAAAGATAATAGAACCTTAAAAAAAAAATCTATAAATATACTACAATCCTGAAAAACAAAACAAAACAAAACAAAAAAAAAACAAAACAAAACAAAACAAAAAAACCAAAAACCAAACAAAACAAACAAACATCAAAAAAAAAAAAACAAAATACCACTAAAACACTGTTCTAAAAACCCTTAAAGAAATTCCTAAAATTCTTAAAAAAACAAAAAAAAAAAAAAAAACCAAAAACCTCAGATTGACTCTAAAACTCTTTTTTTCATTATTTTTCTCTTTCTATTGAGTTTCTGAGTTTTTGACTCTTTGTAGACTGGGTTTTTCTGTGTATCTCTGGCTATCCTAGAGCACCATCTGAAGAGCATGCTCGCCTCGAACTCAAAAATCCACCTGCATCTATCTCCTTATTGCAAGAATAAAAGGCAATGGCCACCATTGCCTGGCAACCCTAAAACACTTAAACCCCAAACATAAAACTTTAAACATTTTGTTAAAAATACTCAAGAACACACACAGACACACACACACACAGACACATACACAGACACACACACACACACACACACACACATACACACACAAACTTAAATCTTTAAAAAAAGAAAACACTAAATACTAAAACCCAGAAAACCAAAAAAATAAATAAATAAATAAATAAAAAACACTAAAAAATATAAAACATTCTTATAAAAACCCTAAACACGCTTAAAAAAAAAAAAACCTATGAGATCAGAGAAAACAAGCTTGGAGGACATTTATGGGCTTTACCTTTGAGGAAGAAACAATTTAAGTCGGGGTCTCACATCCTACCCTCCTTCTAGTACATAGTTCTAATCTTAGAACTAGGAAAATTCTACCTGTGGCCCAACATGGTCCATATCAGCCTATTCAACTTTTTTGATATTGCTGATGTAACATAAGTACCTGTATAGTGCTGACCCTCTGTCTAATAAGACCCAATATTTTATTAATTATGCATGAGCCTATAATGAGTATTAGAAGTAGGATTAATAACGGCCCCGTCAATGCTGACAATAAGGTAGCCTTTCATGAGGATTTTGTGAACCATTCTTTGAACCATCTTTCATTAGCCTCTCATTGTCATTTTTGTTTCTTTAGCCTCTCTCTGAGTTTGGCCATGGAGTCCCTTATCACCCCTGAATGATCTATATAGAAGCAGCATTTTTCTATAAGGGCTGCACAAAGTCTTTCTTCTTTGAGGAATTGCTGCAGTCTCTGACCTGCAGAGACAAGAACAACACGGACACCAAGATAGCTCCATGCACTTCCTTCTTGATTTAGAACAAGGGCTATTCTTATTCATTCCTGGCAATTGACCTCATCTCGCTCCAAACCACCTAATCCAATCAGAAACACAACACACACACACACACACACACACACACACACACACACACACACACACTCAATGCATGAACCGGGCAAGAGCTCAGGTCAGAGCTCAGGTCAGTCACAAATAGGCTGACAGATCCTAATCACTAGGAATAACCTAACTTGGTAGGCAGCTTACACATGCAGTTTCATTGAGCACATTTGGGCAAGGCAGTAAACGTGTGGGGTTCACGGTGCCTGACAATGTTTCAGAGCGCCATCCTGCCCATGTGGCCGTAACTGTTTCCTGCATCTCCCCCTTTTTGTTGTATTAGTTGATCTGTGATCAGCATCTGTCTTAGGTCACCCCCATCCATTCCAAATCCTTACCCATCAATGTAGTGACAACTCACTTTCCCCATACTGTTTTTGGTTGATATGTGCATGTGAGGCTCTATCCTGTCCTGGCTTTCTGAACCAGCATGTTGAGCCAATATTGGGGGATGTTCCTGCTTCCAAGGCTGCCATAGTCTTTACTAAGTTGTTAATCATCCCTGTATAACCTTCACATACATGCCATCCACCAAAGCATTCCTCCACACACAACAAACAGCAGGAATGCCCAAAAGGCCATCCCTCCTCAATTTTTTTAAGAATTCCACAGTTACCAGGATGATCTCCAGCCGTTACTTTGCAGTTGCATTGTAAACACGGGTGTTGTTCACAGCAATAATAGATGATTGCAGTTCCTTCATCTTTGTGTTGAGATCATTACTCCAATTTCCTAGCAGCATCGCACCAATTGCATGCAACAGTTTTGCAGCTCTGTAAAAATTCTGATACTGAACAGAGTTTACATACATTCCTGACTTATGAATAATGGAGGAATCAAACACTAACTGCTCCAAAATATTCACCTGTTCCTGCAACCAATCCACTCTTTGGTTAACCATAAGGATACCAGCTTTCAAATTTGTATTAATTTGCTCTTGTATGGCAAAAGCACTGGCAGTATTAGATCATTGGGAACTGAAACAGTTCCAACTGAATTAGTATACAACTGCCTCCACCGTAAGTGGCATTGGCAGAGGGAGTGCTTTCACTATTCCCCATAACGGTCTTTCTTGTGATGATACCACTTGCAGGTGCATCCGGATCAGGAACCTGGTCTTCAGGTGTATCATCCTCGTCCACTTTGCATTCTCTCCATGGCCTTGTCAGTCTGTCTGGAACTCAGACTGGGTTCTCCTAATCCTTTGGAAACACACAGACAGCTACTCGGGACCATACCAACATCTGATGTGAACCTTTTTATTTTGCCATGAGGACATCCTTCCATAGAACAGACAGAACCACACCCTGCTGAGGGGTACAATGCTGGTCTGCAGCTGATTTTCCATTCTTATCCAAATTATTCTTATAAGAATAAAGAGGCTTACATTTAGTTTTTCCCTAGGGGATTTAAAATGCAACCATATTCCCACTTTTTGTTTTAAAATGTGTCTTTGATGTGGCATTGGCTCTTTCTACAATTCCTTGTCATTGGTGGTTATAGGGTAGTCCATGGATAACTTTTATACCTAATGCATTAATAAAAAATGTAAAATCCCTGGGAGGTATCAGCAGGTCCTTTATTAGTTTTTATCTGTCTAGGCATCCTCCATGCTACAAACAACTGAAGGCAATGAGATATATCATTAGGGGCTTTTTCCCCTGTTTGGGCGGTAGCAAATATAATGCCTGAATATTTATCAATTCTCACATGAACATATTTAAGATTACCATCTTAACGTGTGTGTAATATCCAAGTGCCAAACAGGAAGAGGCTTAATACCTTGGGAATGAACTCCAATGGGCCTTTGTGACAACAAGGACACACAATATGCACATTTTAACACAATCTCTCGAGCCTGTTCTCTGATAATCCTAAACTTTTGTTTCAAGGTGCCTGCATTAACCCGAAAGTTTAAATGGTAATCTGCAGCAAGCTGTACTGGGGAGGCACTCATAAAAACAAACAGGTAATGAGTACATTCATCTGCAACAGAATTTCCCCTGGCTATAGGCCTGGGCAATCCTGAATGAGATAAAAAATATACAATGCAAAAAGGTTGTTTTCATTCCCATTTTTTTTTCAAGGAGGAGAGTAGAGTACATACAATGGAAGTAGCTTTAATTACCCCAAAGGTTTCTAATTGCTGCACTGCCTGGACTACATACTGACTACCTGAAACTAGATTAAAAGCTTCCTCAAACTCTTGAAACAATTGAAGGATAGCATATAATTCAACAGCGTATGCAGATTGATAGGGAAATACCTGAGCTTGGGGTTGATTTCCTTCAACATACACCATGCCCCCAGTGCCTTTGGATCAATCAGTAAATGCATTAACAGTACATGTGATTGCCTCAGTCCAGGCAATTCTGGGTTATATCATAGGATTTCTCATGACAAACTGAAGCCAATGACTGGTGGGATAATGATTCTGGAACTGCCCAGTCATGCTGGTGCAAACAATGGCCCAATCATTATTAGTGGACACAAGTACCTCAATCTCTTTCGGAGTATAATGGCATGATTATTACATCCGGTTGATAACCAAAAGCTCCTAGCTCAACCTTTATCACTTAAGAATTAGCTGGGCTATGCTTTTAGGATACCATGGCAGTATCTTGGCTAGGGGAGTGAAATAAATATACCCAACATAAAGACCCTTTTTGCTAAAATAGTCCCATGGGAGACTAATCAGTAGCAATAACACAAAAAACTATAGAAAGGTGGGATCAAACATATCAACTTGAGCCTTGGCTAAACCTTGGTCCACCTTTTGCAAACAAGCTCTGGCTAAGGGTGTTAAGTGGCCAAGAGATTGTAAATAGGAATCTACTTTTAAAATATCGAATAAAGGGTGTAATGCTGCATTGGCAAGATTGCAATAGGGCCAAATCCAATTGATATCTCCTAACAATTTCTGAAAATCATTCAAGGTATGCAATTTATCCATCCTAATTCCAGTTTTAGTGGCTCAACAACAGTATGTCTCAATTTAGTGCCTAAATAGTGTTTTACTTCTGTCTTTTGAACTTTTTCTGGGGCTTCACAAAATTTCACATCACCAACTGTTTAGTTAGGGTCCCAAAACTTCTTCTACTTCCATATTAAATGATCAACAAATCAAAATATCATCCATATAGTGGTATAAATATACTCTAGGATACTGTTGTAGGATAGGTCGCAATGCCTTATCTACATAAAGCTGGCACAGAGTAGGGTTATTTGCCATATCTTGGGGTAGAACCCCCACTCATATCACAAATGAGGGGCAGAATGATTAATTGATGGCAAAGTAGAGGAACATTTATCATCAGTCGGATCCAGAGGAATGGTGAAAAAACAATCTATCAAATCTATGACTATTAAGGTAAAATTTATTGCTAACGATGAAGTCATTGGTAACCCTAATTGCACTGACCCCATGATTTCCATTTGGGTAATGACTGCATGTAAATCATGAAGTAACCTCCATTTTCCTGATTTCTTTTTAATAATAGAAATCGGTGTATTCCATGGTGAAATAGATTCTCTAACATGTCTGCATCAAGTTGTTCTTTAAAAACATGTGGGCAGCTTCCAGGGTTCCCTTAGGCAGAGAAAACTGAGACACCAACACAGGCCGATTCAATTTCCTTTTAATAGATATTTGCTCAGTGGCCACCATGAAAAACCCAACACCTTCCTGCCACTTTGACCTCTAGGAGAGATAGGTGAGAATCACCCATCCTCATTTTTGCCAAGACTTTTACCCTTCTGATAGTTCATCCCATCCATGATAGCTTGAATCTGCAAACTATGTCTTTTCTGAAATCATTTTTACACCCATCTTGGTAATAACATCTCTTCCCCATAATGACATGGGGATTTGAAGAACATATGGCTGAAAACTATCCCTATGTCCTGCCTCAGCACTGCAGCTGGGGTCTTGTGCAAATCCAAGACTTTGAAGAGTTTGAGCTGTGGTCTAAAGGGGCCAAATTTTTGGCCAATCTGCTTCTTTTATGATGCTGTGCTCATCCCATGAATCCAGTAAGCCCTATATAGAGACACCCTGAACTTCAAGTTTAAACATAGGGCAATCCTCCGTAGTCATAGAAAACCACACCCCAATGTCTCCAGTGGAGCTGAAGCCACTATTACCCCTTTTCTGCCCCCTTGAAGGGAAGCTAGCATGGTGACTAGGCAAAGGCAAAATTTGAGCAATTCTTTCTCCAGGGGAAATGGCAGACATCCCTGTGGAGGAGGAAATCATGATCTTAATGTCTCCCTCATAGTCAGGATCAATGACAACAGGATGGATAATTAATCCCTTAATGGCTGCTGAACTATGTCCTAATTAGAGGCCAACAGTGTTTTAGGCAAAGGAAGCTTAAAGTCTGCAGCAATCATCTGCCCACCCATATCTGGGGTTAATACAAGTCTGGTGGTGGAGACAGATGTCCAGCCCTGTACTTTCTGTGTGGCTTTGCCGGGACACCCATAGACTATTGGGGAATGTGTTGAAGGTTCGCCCATGGTGTGGGAGTCTGCTGCATGGCCCCATAAATTTGTGGGCCCAGAGGCTGCCCCCACCCCCACAAAATCTGTTTTTTGGCCTAGTACCTGTTGAGTGAGACGTTAGGGGATGACCATCTACATCCCACTTGGATTGACATTCTCAGGCCCAATGATTTCCTTTGCAACTGCAGGGACATATCTTGGGCTGCAGCATGCCTGTCTGAATCTCCAGTCTTCCTTTACTAGGACAGTCTCCCTTGAAATGACCTGGCTGCCAGCAAGAGCAGCATCTCCAGTTGATTCCCCTCTGCCATCCACCCTGATGAGGAGTTTGCCTTTGAGCCTGAACTATGGCCCTGCTAAGCCCTGGTTGTTCAGTGGAGTGTCCACCATATCTTGGCAAACCTTTGGCAATACATCCAGCAGATTGCTCTTTTAAGGGCATATGGTGTCTCTGCAGGGTTTCTTGGCCTGCTCATAGGCTAATTGCTTGATCAATGGCATCGCAGCATCAACATCCGGAAATATTCTCCTGTCTGTTTCCACTAGTTGTGCTAGGAAGTCTGCAAACTTCTCATTGTGTGCCTGTATCACCTTAGACAAGCTGGTCTCAAGGTCTCCAGTGCCTGATAGCATCTTCCAAGCTGTAAGAGCACAGCTATTAATCTACTAATAAACTTGTATAGGGTAACCTGTTTGATTGTTAGCAAAATTCCCTTACCCCATTAACATGTCTATATTCCAGGCTGCATTGGGGAGTCCAGTGGTAGCATTAGCTGCAGCCTGCTCAAGGGCATGATCAATATAAGCAGCCTTACATGTTAAATAACCTCCTCCCAAAAGAACAGCCTAGCAGAGGTTCTTTCAATCAAAAGGAATCATAGAGTACTGCTCTAGGGACTCAACCTGAGTTATGGTCAACACAGCCTGGACCCCATAAGTCAAAATGTTCCTTCAATCTTTGAACAGCATTCCAATGCAAGGGTTCATGATACCGTTGCCCCTGTTGATCCTGAAATAGTGGGAAGGTCACTACAACAGAGGGCACATTTTTCCAGATTTCTGCATGAAGACTATGCTTATCCCTTTTGCCTCCCTCATCTTTATATGGGGGATGAAAAGGCAACATAGGGGCTGAGGGTTTGGGCAGTCTAATGTGCCTCAAACACAAGAGGTACATCCAACTACAAATGTCATTGCTGCTATCAGTTCTGTCACTGTCACTTGTAGACCCTTCATAGCTAGAATCCTTCTTCTCTTTCTTATCTTTCGTTTGTTGTTTAAGCTGTTTAAGTTTTCTTCTGCTAACCTGAAAAGCAATCTCCTTAGCCTCCTCAAATGCCACTGCTCCTTCCTCTATTTCAGCTGTGTACTTTCCACTGGTGTCCCTCAAGCATGCCCTGAACGAGTTCCAGATGGCTAACATCCCTACACGTAGAGGACTTTTCATATGGGAATCTTGGAGATCCCTTCCCAAACACTCTCACCACAGTTGATTAATATACCCTTTCTCTAAAAACCATGGGGCTTCCTTGGAGGGGGTGTCTAGAAATTAATCCAATGTCTCTGCTTTCATGTTAATATTGCTTGTTTTAAGAAGCTGGGTCAAAGCCATTTCTACTTTCACTTTAGATGAAGTTGAACCCATATTGTATAAATTCCCTCCATCTCTCTATCTGAGATCCTTAATGCATTATCCCTCCCTACCTCCCTGGGAACATGACAGGCCTGTGCTTTCTTTACTTACCCTTGCTTTCCATCATGATGTGTTCCCTGTACGGGCTACCACTTGCCAAAGAGACAAGATGACAGGAACACCAGACAGGTTCACAAAGCTTTCTTCTTTACTTGAGGCAGGTGCTATTCTTATTCACTCGTGGCAACTGACTTCATCTCGCTCCACACAACCTCATCCAATTAGAATCACACATGCTCCATGCATGAATCGAGCACGAACTCAGAGTGGTCACAGATAGGGTGACAGATCTGGATCATGAGGAATAATATAACTTGGCTGTCAGCTTAGGCATGCAGTTTCACTGCACATGTTTGGGCAAGGCATTAAACATGTGGGGTTCACGGGACCTGGCAATTGGCCAGGGCATCATCTTGGCCCATGCAGCTGCACGTGCTTCCCACAGGAACAATAAATCTAAGTCTCTTACTCTCTAAGACTATTGCAGAGAGTGTAATCCAATATTCTTCTAGATGACTGATTGACATGTCTGCTGTTATCGCTGTCTGCAATCATTCTAGACCTAGCTTCAGTTGTTGGGGTCCAGTTACAAGGGCAGTAGTCCCCATACGGACACCAGCTGGTAGCCTGATCCCCATAACCATTGTGAGGATGAGAGAAATAGCTTCTTTCTTTTTCCTGGTATTTTTGAAGTCATAAGTGTCCAGAACTTCGCTATTAGGGTGGTAGTAAATCCTAGGTGTGGGGAGCCGTGAGCAATTTCCATCATGAGCCTCCGCTGTGCCTAACTGGTAAACAAGTAAGTGTTCAGATGCAAGAGTAAATTCGTGCCAAGTCACTGCCCATCCCGGGGCGTAGTAGTGGGATGATAAGTGAGCAGCTAATCAGGAGCTGACACGTCACATGGAGGGGTATATAAGCAGCATCATTTTCCTTGATTGTTGTTCTTCTTTCACCTGTGCAATCAATGCTCTCCCAATAAATGTGTGCAGAAGGATCCTGTTGCAGCGTCGTTCTTCCTGGCCAGTTGAGAACCTGCAAGAAATGGTGCCGAAACCCAGGAAGAGAAACATCTTCAGGCACGAGGGAAGACCCCCTGCTACAGGGAGAATTCAGAACTGCATCGCAGGGAAGGAGTGGTTGATAAAGGTTCCCGTTAAACAGACTGTTGAGAAGGATCTGGCATGGATTCAGAACTCTTCAGCTGGGGAATGGTGGTAATGAAGTGTTCCCGCAACACAGACTGTTGAGAAGGATTCAACTGCGTGGATTCAGAACTCTTCAGTTAGGGAACAGAGGTACCCGTAAGTAAAAGAAAATTAATGTGAGTCTCTGAGAGGTATGCTTTCTTACGCAGTAGGTCCAGTAAATTTCTTTGGGGTTGTGTTGCTTGCTTGCTTTCTTAGCCTTGATATTATGCTATTGCCTTAATTTTTCATCACCCTGGACAAGAGTGTATCTGCTGGGGGTAGCTCAGCAGACACATAAGATCATAAAGCAAGTGTAGATAAACTTGTGGATCGACCTTGGGCCTAAGAACCTCACGTAGATAATTGAGTACCTCAAGGACACTTTATTCAGGACAAGAAATGTGAGCTAGCTGTTAAGGAAGGGCAATGACGTTTGCAGGAGCACCATATATAAGCATATCAGAAACCGGCAGAAATGAAAAAGAAGGCACAGATAGAAAAATAAGTAAAATAAATAAATAAATAAATAAATAAATAAATGAATAAATAAATAATAAATAATAAATAAATAAATAAATAAATAAATAAATAAATAAATAAATAAATAAATAAATAAATAAATTTATTTTGGAGCTCTCCTAGGGACAGAATAAAAATGGGAGACGTCCTGCTCTGGGTCCTGTGGAGATATTTTTAGCTTTGGAAAACTTTATCTGCTGGCTGTCCATCCTTTAACTTGTTTGAAAAGCAGCCTCAATTTGTAGAGCAGAAAGTGATAAAAGCACTTTGGCTGGGCCTTAGGTTCAGCTGAAAAAGCCCTGCTGAGTGCCGATTGCAAATGGAGCTCTTAAAGGGGCAGGCAGCCTCATATAGACGGACCTTCTGTTCGGGGATTTGGAGAGAGATTAGATTCTCCTTGCTGGGATGTCCTATTTCCACTGATCAAGCTGAATTTGCATGGAATAGAGATATGCTGCTTGATCAAGGTTGATTTGCACAACATACAGGATATCCAGTGCAGGTATTTGAGCAGGTGAATCAGATTGCCAGAAGGGTATGGAAATCATTACCCACTGGTGTTGACAGTGTTGTAGAACTCCAGTGGGATAATGAGGCACTGAATCAGGTGAGAGAGGAGCACTCTCAATTAGTTTGGGAGAGAGGGTCTGTTTGTGTTTCCTCAGGACCATCAACAACAGCTGCAGGTCCCGGAGAGGCTGACCAGAGCAATTCAGGGCAGGTGGAGCTCTGAGGACGTGGATGTTCCTGTGTCTGGAGGTTCTCCCGCTAGTGAAAACTGAAGAGCTCTGTGTTCCTGAAAACTATGCCATTGACGAATTAGGGTGTTTCCTCAATTCTTTACATCTAACGCCAGATTTTAAGCCTTAATGGAACTCGAATAGCATCCATCATTGCTGGCAATTTTACCTCTGCTTTTTCTTACTTTAAGGAATGGTTGGGGGTAATTTTGTTTGCTGCTGCCATCTGCTGTGGGCTTGTGTCCATGCTCTAGTTGGTCTGCAAGCTCAAAACCCAAAACAAACAAGAAAGTGGCAAGGTCGTTATCACTCAAGCACTTGCAGCCATTGAACAAGGGGCCTCCCCTGAAATTTGGCTATCCATGCTTAAGAATTAATTGACATCTGAGTTCTCTGCTCTTGCGCTCCGCGGTTCTGTGGAAAATGAGAGAGACTCAACAATTAAAGCTCGCCTTAGGCCATACTCAGCTCTTGCACCCCTAGAGGCTAGATTCATTGCACAGGTATGAGTGAGTAGGTCGTTGACTCTTATGGATTGTTGGGCTAAGCACCTCACAGGAGTCGCTCAGAGTTTTGGGCACTACTAGAAGACAAGTAGATTTGCTTGAGGGTTGAGTGTCCAAGTGTCCCTCCCCTAGGAAAAAACGGCACGGGAGCAGGTCAGGTTTGCTCTGGGTAAAAGCCTGTGAGCTTAAGAGCTAATCCTGTACATGGCCCCTATTTCTGCACACTAGCGAATCAACATCTATCTTCATCCATTAAAGGGTGGCTTGCATTTTAATAAAATAAAAACGGGGAGATTTCTTGCATGTGCTCAACTGGCCAGGAAGAACGACACTACAACAGGATCCTTCTGCACACATTTATTGGGAGAGCATTGATTGCACAGGTGAAAGAAGAACAACGAACAAGGAAAATGATGCTGCTTATATACCCCTCCATGTGATGTGTCAGCTCCTGATTAGCTGCTCACTCATCACCCCACTACTACGCCCCGGGATTGGCAGTGACTTGGCACGAATTTACTCTTGCATCTGCGCACATTACTTGTTTACCAGTTAAGCACAGCGGAGGCTCATGATGGCAATTGCTCAGGGCTCCCCACACCTAGGGACTAATTGTGTTACTGCACAACAATCTCTTGACTGGACAAAGACAGCTGTAGCAACACATAGGGCCAATCTGGAGCTACAACCCCCAAATAATGTTTACCAGGTCATAGAAACTGGAATAGTGCAGGTATGATTGCAGAGGTGTCTATGAGAAGTAGGCATATCTCCTATATATTTCCCTAACCCTGAAATTTCGGCTAACATGAACCTATTTTTATACACCCCCAGGGTCTAGGGCTTGCAACTGAAGTCAAAGCAATTGATCCATCTAGTGCTTCTCCTTCATAGTAAGTGGGCCCAGCTGTTTGTGATATTGTTTGCTGAGAAAGAGTCAGAAAATCTCCCCAGCAACCATATCCTGGCTAATCCAGAGTTGCTACACCTGCATCAGACTCTTTCCTTATACCCCTCTGATACCCATATCTTTAGAATAGACATTTTTTTTTACATCTGGAAATCCCCGACTCCCCACCTTCTCCTTTCCCCGTGATGGCATATAAAATCTGGAACCTCTTTCCCCTCGTGGTCGACTCCTCTACCCCTACATAGTATCTGTGTTGTCCCCAGATCTCTGACTTTCCCCGTATAAAGCCTCATGTGGTTTACATCAGTATTGGTCTATCCTGAATTCTTGGGTGTCTGATATTGTCCAGAGGCCTGAGCAAAAGGCTCTTCACAGAGTCTTTCATTTTGGGGCTTGCCTTGGATCAGCATGACCACCCATATCTCCAAAAACCCACTTGGAATTGAAATTTTTTGTCTAAAATTATTTCTGTGAGCTGGCGAGTTTTAGTCCTGAAACTGGCAGTAGCTACGTTTTGTGAGAAACAGTGACTTTGCCTTGGGGTTAGGCACTGAGTGTGAACAGCAGACATGCTGGAATCAACGGCTGCTGCTTGCTCTGAGGGACACTGTGAGTGAGGGCAATGACTCCAGGATTCTGTCTGGAGCGGATATTGCACTTTCCCGACCTTCTGCATTTCTAAGTTGATTTTGTTTGTATGTTAGAAGATGGGCATTTGTCAGTGTGTATTTGTTTTTTGTGTCTGTTTTCAGGTATTTGTCAGTGGTTGTATGTGTTTTGTGTCTGTTTTCCATGATATTGGATGGACTGTAATGCCCTCCCCCCCCCACCAAGTTTGACTTTAGGCCACTGGACTGAAGTTAGATCAAGGCCCATAATTTTTCAGTAGAAATTAAGAAGGAACCTACACAGACTTTCTTGAGCCTCTGAATGTCCTACTTTTAATGTAAAATGGTCACTAAAGGGGACTTTTGTTTTGAAGCTTATCTTTGAAGTTAAAGCCATTGTTTTTCAGAGTGGAACTGGCTCCTACCTGGTTCAACAGCCTTTCAGAATCCACCACCATAAATCAAACCATGGATTCCCCCATGCCTCTCAGAGCCCTGCCCAGCTGCTCCCATGCACGCGGGTGGGTCAGCACAGTGCCCGTGCTTTCTGCCCTAAGAAGCAGTAAGCACAGTGGTGATGGCGGCAGCAGTGGTGACAATGCAGACACTGCCTGAACCAGTGTGATTTCTGGCCTGGCGGCGAAAAGGCATGCAGGCCTACTCCTCAAGCCGCTCCCACTCCCCAGGTCCCTGCATCCTGCTCTAAGTTTGCAAAAGGCACAGTCTGAGGACCGAGTACCTGCAGCTGGGACCCGGAGCCAACAAGCCCAGAGTCCTCCAGCAGATGAAGCTCCTGACACCACTTTTGCCTTTTCCTTTACTAGCTGTGGGCAACCCACCCTCAGACAGGCAGTCTCTGCAGACCCTCCAATATTGGCCTTTCTCATCGGCTGATCTGTACAATTGGAATGCTGCATTCCCTCTGGACCGGCCAGATTAGAACTACAACATGGCTCAAGGTAGGTTGAGGTTGACAGTTTACTGGCCAGGATCTAGTCTTAAAGGGAGCAATGAGATACCCCACCAATTTGTCTAAGGTAAGAGAAGTGATGCAGGGCCCCACAGAGCCCCCATCAGTTTTTCTAGAAAGATTGATAGAAGCATATAGATACTATACTCCTTTTAACCTTACCTCTGATGGTCAACAAGTCGCGGTTGCTATGGCTTTTGAAGATTACATGCCATGGCTTTACAAGATTTAGTTAAGGAGGCAGAAAAGGTATATCACAAGAGAAAACAGAGGAAGAGAAGAGAGAGAGGGAAAAGTGAGAAGAAGAAGAGAGGGAGAATAAGAGGGAAAGAAGACAGGAGACGAATTTAAGCAGAATTATGGCCGCAGTAGTAGGGGAACATAAAGGAAGAAACAAGCCAGATAATAGACAGATAGGTTACCTGGGCAACAATGAACCCAGACCTGAATGAAGAAGGTATGCCCAGAAGATTTTAGAGAAGGACCAATGTGCCTATTGCAAGGAAAAAGGACATTGGGCACGGGAACGCCCAAAGAAGGGAAGCGGCCCTAAGGATCTGCCTCTGAAAAATGATGAGTAGGGGAGGGGGCTCCCCGAGCCTAGGGTAACCCTGATGGTGGAGGGGACTCTCATGGACTTTTTAATTGACACAGAGGCAGAGCATTCTTTCTTGAAATATCCACTGGGAAAATTAAGAAATAAAAGAACCATAGTGATTGGAGCCACCGGTCAGAAACAATACCCCTGGACCAGTGCACACACAGTAGATCTGGGGAAAGGCCAAGTGAGTCATTCCTTCTTGCTCATTCCCGAGTGTCCCACACCGCTTCTAGGAAGAAATCTTCTGACTAAATAATTGCCTAGATTAGATTTATCCAAGAAGGGCGGAGAGTAAGTTGGGAATCTCCCACCTCCGTAGTCTTAGCCCTGCATCTTGAGGAAGAATACTGATTCCATGAAGGCATAAAGCAAACGGAGGTGCTAGACCTAAAAATTGGTTGAGTGCTTTCCCTAGAGCATGGGCAGAGACTGGAGGAATGGGAATGGCTATCAGAGTTCTCCCTGTGGTTGTGGGACTGAAAAGGGATGCAACCCCTATAGGAGTGCAATAATACCCGATGAGCCGTGGAGTAAGAGATAGAATCAGGCCACATATTCAGAGACTATTACAATTAGGTATTTTGGTACCTTTCCAGTCACCCTGTAATACTCCTCTACTGCTGGCAAAGAAACCTGGTACCAGTGACTATCGACCAGCCCAAGACCTGAGAGAGGTCAATAAGAGGGTTCAAGACTTTTACCCAGCTGTTCCTAATCTCTATAACCTCCTCAGCTCACTCCCTCCAAAGCAAAAATGATACACAGTACTTGATTTAAAAAAAATGCTTTCTTTTGCCTGAAGTTACATCCCTCCAGCCAGCCCATATTCGCCTTTGAGAGGAGAGATCTTGACATGGGACAAACGGGACAATTGACCTGGAAGCGGTTACCCCAGGGGTTCAAAAACTCCCCCACCCTTTTTCATAAGTCTCTACATCGAGATTTAGCCTCCTTCTGAGCTGAAAACTGCCAGATAACTCTGCTTCAATGTACTGATGACTTGCTCCTTGCTGCAGCCACGGAGAGAGAATTCTGGCAGGGGACCAAGAGATTGCTAGGCGAACTGGGTGAGTTGGGTTAATGGGCCTCTGCTAAAAAAGCCCAGCTATGTCACATAGAAGTAGTCTACTTGGGATATACTCTCCGGGATGGAAAACAGTGGCTGACAGAGGCTAGAAAAAGGACTGTGACTCAAATACCAACACTGGCTACTCCAAGACAGGTGAGAGAATTCTTAGGCACTGCTGGGTTTTGCAGACTTTGGAAACCTGGGTTTGCAACACTGGCCTCCCTCCTGTACCCCTTGACCAAGAAAAGTGGAGAATTCAGATGGACATCAGAAGATCAGAAAGCCTTTGAAAATATTAAGGAGGCCCTGCTGACTGTGCCAGCCTTGGCATTGCCAGATCTAACCAAACCCTGCATCCTCTATGTTGATGAGAGTGCGTGGAGTCCAGAGGAGTTCTTACTCAGGCTCTAGGGCCCTGGAAGAGGCTGGTAGCATATTCGTCTAAGAAGCTGGACCCAGTGGCCAGGAGATGTCCCACATGTTTAAAGGCTGTTGCTGTAGTAGCACTACACATTAAGGATGCTGAAAAATTAACTCTGGGACAGCAAATAACTGTAGAAGCCCCTCACTCTCTTGAAAGCACTATTTGTCAGCCCCCAGACCTATGGATGGCAAATGCCTGGATGACTCACTACCAGAGTCTGCTGCTGACTGAACGGGTCATGTTTGCTCCTCCTGCTATTCTCAATCCTGCCACCTTTCTGCCTGAAACGGACAACTCCTCACCCGGTCACTGCTGTGCAAACATCCTTGCAGAGTAAATTGGGATTCAAAGTGATCTACGTGACCAGACATGGCCAGGTGTTCCAAACTGGTATACAGACAGAAGCAGTTTCCTAGTGGAAGGTAAGAGGATGGCAGGGGCTGCAGTGGTAGATGGTAAGCGAGATATGTGGGCTGGCAGCCTGCAGGAAGGTAAGTCAGCTCAAAAAGCTGAATTAATTGCCCGACTCAGGCCCTTTAGATTGCTGAAGGGCAGTCCATCAATATTTACACGGATAGCAGGTATGTTTTTGCTACAGTCCATGTCCACGTTGCCATGTATAGGCAAAGAGGGTTGCTGACGTCAGCAGGCAAGGACATAAAAAATAAAGAGGAGATTCTGAGTCTCCTTGAGGCTATTCATCTGCCTGCCAAAGTGGCCATTATACATTTTCCTGGACATCAAAAAGGAAACAATGCTATGACAAGGGGTAAAAAGATTGCTGATGTTAAAGCTAAACAGGCTGCACTTGTCCCTAAGATACTGCCCTTCAGGACTCAATACTGCCATTCAGGACTCAACAGATGGAACCTCTCCAGGCCCTAAGATACTGCCCCTCAGGACTCAATACTGCCCTTCAGGACTCAACAGATAGAACCTCTCCAGAAAGTTGCTCTGCCAGAACCACAAAAAGAAGGGGAAAGATTTTTGGAAAATATACAATCCTGTCCCACCTGGGAGTCAAACACTTCAAACACTGGTAAACTTCTACTTTTTATGTTTTAAGACTCACTGATGTTGCAGAAGCAATAGTTAAGAACTGTGTACCATGTGCAATGATTAATGCAGGACATTCAAGATATGCTCCAGGGAGAAGACTAGGAGGAGATCGCCCTGGAGCCTACTGGGAAATAGATTTTATTGAAGTAAAGCCAGCTAAGTATGGTAATAAATATCTTTTAGTTTGTATAGACACCTTTTCAGGATAGGTGGCGGCCTACCTAACTAAAAAAAAAAAAAAAAAAAAAAAAAAAAAAAAAAAAAAAAAAAAAGAAAAAAAAAGAAAAAAAGAAAAAAAGAATCTTCCAATGTTGTGGTTAAGAAAATCCTAGAAGAAATTTTCCACGGTGTGGAATACCTAAGGTAATTGGGTCTGACAATGGACCCACCTTTGTTGCCCAGGTAAGTCAAGGACTGGCCATCCAACTGGGGGTTGTTTGGAAATTACATTGTGTTTATAGACCCCAGAGTTCAGTCTAGGTAGAAAGGAAAAAAAAAAAAAAGAAACTTGGCTAAATTGACCTTAGAGACCCACGGTGGGAATAACTGGACAGCCCTCCTTTCCTTTGCCTTGTTCCAAGTCAGGAACACACTGGGAATCTTTAAATTCACTCCATTTGAAATCCTGTATGGGGGAGGGGGTCTCCCCCGCTTACTGAAGTGAGACAGTGTTATATCCTTTAAAATTTAACCCTTGTCCTTCATTGTTTACACTCATGAAAGCCCTAGAAGTCGTAAGAAACACCGCCTGAGAGCAGCTCAAGGAGGCCTACGAACCAAGAGATTTGGTGATACCACACCAGCTCCAGGTGGGAGATGCAGTTCTCGTATGACGACATCCAGCTGAGAATCTATAACCTTGTTAGAAAGTCCCTTGAATCGTGCTGCTGACCACTCCCAGTGCTGTCAAAGTAGAAGGCATCTCTCCTTAGATTCATGCCTCTCATGTAAAGCGAGCTCCTGAAGAATAAATCCCCTTAGTTGACCACACTCATTTTTTATACTGATATAGCTTCAGGTCAGGGATGGTGATTTCTCCTGAAGTTCTTTTATTGTTAATTATTTCCACTATTCTAAATTTTTTGTTTTTGTTTTTCCAGATGAATTTAAGAACTGATCTTTCCAAATCTTTGAAGATTTATGTTACAGTTTTGTTGAGGATTGTGGTTTTTTTTTTATAGATTACTTTTGGTTGAATTGCCATTTTTACTATGTTAATTCTACAAATCCAAAACATGGGAGATCTCTGTGTTTTCTCAAGTCTTCTTCCATATCTTTCTTGAGAGACATAAACATTTTTTTCATACATCTTTCACAGTACTCTAATCAGAATGCCCAAGATCAAAAATTCATCAGTTGGAAAGGAGTAGAGAAAAAAAAATACTTCTCCATAATGTTGTTTGGATTTCAAAGTGGTAGATCCACTCTGTTAATCCATCTGGATGTTCCAAGATAATTGGAAATATATCTACCTGAAAACCCAGAAAACCACTCTTGGTCATATACCCAAAAGATACCCCACTATGCCACAAGGGTATGTGCTCTATTATGTTCATAGAAGTCTTATTTATAATAACAAGACAGTGCAAACAACCTAGATGTCCCACAATGAAAGAGTATATACAGAAAATGTGTTCCATTTACACAGTGGACTACTACTCTGCTATTAAAAATGAACATATCATGAATGTTGCTGGAAAATCCATGGAAGTAGAAAATATCATCGAGAGTGAGGTAAGCCAGATTCAAAAGGACATTCATGGTTTGTACTCACTAAAAGTTCATATTATTCAAAAAAGTACTGAATTCTCTGATGCAACCCACAGGACTCAAGAAGTTTAACAATCCGAAGGGCCCAAGTGAGGATGTTTCAAACCGGATTGGGAGCAAAAGAAAGCACTCACAGAGCAGGGGACAAAAGGGAGGGAGGAGATAGAGAGGGGAAATTGGGAACATGATCAGATATTGGGCACGGAACATCACTGAATCTCTGATAGTCAGCAGAACTAATTGAAACAGGCATTCTCAGGACGTAGAATTTGGGGGAACACCCAGAATGCACAGTAGATCTGGGATGTAAGAGACTCTCAAAACTCAAAGGGAGGGACCTTCCTATGCTCTACAGTATGGAGAGGGAACTTGTAGTTCCCACTTCCGGTGGATGGACAGGACATGAAATGGTGAGACGCAGTTGCCAACTCACAGTCAAAAATCTGACCAAGAATTGTTCCTGTTTGAAGGGAAAAAATGGAGAAGATAATGAGAGAAAGGAGGTCCATTGACAGGCCCATATTGGGATCCAGTGCACAGTGAGGCTGGGAATCATGACACTCTCTATTGACGCTGTGGTGTGTATGCCAAAAGGAGCCTAGCAAGGCTGTCTGCTGAGAGACTTACCAATTACCTGAAAGAGTCAGATGCAGATACTAGCTGACGAATAGACAGAAGTTGGGGATCCCTGCAGTTGAATTAGGAAAAGGCTGGAAGAAACTGAAGAGAAGGATGACCTGTAAAAAGATCATAAGTCTCAATTACCCACGATAACAGATACCTCTCAGACACTGAACAACCAACCAGGCAGCATATATCACCTGATGTGATAGGAAGCTACGACACATATACATCAGATTACATACAGACAGTCTGGCCTGTCCTTAATGAGAGAAGATGCAACTAATTCTTGAGAGACTTGAGGCCACAGAGAATAGGGAGGTGTGGTGGATTGAGAGTAGTTGGGAGGCCATTCTCCTAGACATGGGGGGGAGCAGAGGAAGGAGGTAAGTGATGATGGAGAACAGTTTGGTGTCAGACTAGGATAGGAATTAAATCTGAAGTTTTAAAATTATTTAAATAATAAAAAAAGAAAAGAAAAATTACTTCAGACCAAGTTCTCTTCTGAACATTGATGAAAAATCCTTAATAAAAGACTCATAAACTGAATCTAGGAACTAATCAAAAATATCATCCAAAATAATTCTGGTAGATTAGAAAGGAGATGGTTACAAGCAAAATTGGATGGATGAGCAGTTAGGCATTCCAAAGAGCAAATGGTGCTTGACTAACCTCCCTAAGCTATCTCCCTCTATTCTCTGGGACTGGTTGTTGCTAGTCTATTTCTGTTTGTCCTTATATATCAGATTGATATTTCCCAAGTGTTGTTCCTCCATGCCCAGAACCCTTATTTTTAGTCTTACACCTGAACAAGCTTCCTTTCATTTTCAGCTGATCTGCTCAGGTTTCAGTATTAGAGAGCATCTCAGCAGAGCTTGCAGCTCTATAACCCTGGCACTCCCACTGCTGCTGCTTTCCAACTAGCATTTCTGGACCCATCACATGTTCACCTGCAACTTTACTCCAAGATGATTTGGCGGGAATCAGGTCCCTACCCCTGCTTCATAAATGAGTTTCAGAAATAGTAAAATTGAGCTTTGTTCAGAATTTTGCCTTAGCTACATCTTTCTCTTCTCTGTCTAGCTCCCTGTTCTCTTCCAGGTTTCCAAGATTCCTTTCCAGATTAGAACACAGACATGTGAGCCGCTGGCCAGACACAACACATTTGAATTGGTACTTGTGTGTGAATTACACATCTACATGCTCCTGAGGCTGTCAGGAGTATACTCTGTTTCACACTCAGCAACACTGAGTCTAGGAGGCTAAAGGCAAGCTAATGGCTAACAGAAAGAAGGTATTGAAACAAAGTTGCAGAGTGTTGAGTCCTGATACAATGAAAGGCAGAGATGACCATGCCTTAAGTGCTTCTCTCTCTGACAGGCAAATACCAAACAGAAGTCAATTTCTTTCTTGATCTCTTGAGGTTCTATGCCCCTTCAGGGTTCTCATTCTCTAAGCTCTGCATGCATGCCCGACATGACTAGGTCATGTTATGTCTTCTGCTGATCAGAGGAAAGATTTTTCCTGCTTTAGAGCCCAGCCCCAGGAAGTTAGAACCCAATAAAAGCAGACCTAATGATTTATATGAACTCAGGCTGTGTCCTTTATTATAATAGCACAAGGAATGCTAAAATATGGATAGTTATGGTGAATGTGATCCTGGCTCATTGCCACAAGACTCTAGGTGTCTGTGTAAAGGTTTCTCTTGGCTGCATGAGCTTTGCCAATTTAGATATCTGAAGCCTTATGTCATGGACCTTGGCCCACAAAAATCCTGATTTCTTTTCTCCAGTTTTTTCCAGCATGAATCCTAGATACTGCTGAAATATTACTACTGGGTCAGACATTGAGCAAAATTTTGTGTATGAGACCTTACAAGAGAGCTTTATACAATGCCCAAGTCTGCCTTCAAGATAAACAGATCAGATCAGAACTACCTTTACTGGGATGCTCCATATTCTCTGCCCAGAAATCACTGTATTTTACCCAGGACCACTTTTTCTTTTCTCAGCGTGAAGTCTAGATTACTTCTGCCTCTCTCTGATTTCTATGCTCCCCATTCTCTCTCCCAAGTAGATGCTTCAGAGATGAATCATCTCTATAGAAAGGGACTGAATGGTTTAAGAGAAGTTCAAGTTGCTACAACAGTAGTGGTATCAGAGTGGATGACCAGAACTCTCCAGGTTACAACAGACTATTCAGAGAAGGGACTGCAGATATTGTGGTGAATTGTGGAGAGCCTGTACGTGCTGCAAGCAATAGCATGCGTGCCGCTAGTAATCTCTGAGAAGCGCCATGTGTGCAGCGAACAATCGCCATTATAAGATGGTGCGGGCCTCCGCTGTGCCTAACTAGTAAACAAGCCTTGTACGCAGGTGCGAGAGTGAATTCACTCCCAGTCACTCCCATTCTCGGGGTGTAATAGTGGAGTGATGGGCAAGCAATGAATCAGGAGCTCTCATGCCATATCAGGTGCTGAAACGTCACGCTGCGGGTTATAAAAGCAGCACCATTTTCCTGGTTCGGGATCTTCCTGAGAAGCAAGCAATAAAGCTCTTGCTGTGGAAGAATCTGGTTTGTTGCATCTTCTTGCTGGTCGAGCGGGACTCAATAAGTGGTGCCAAAACCGGGGAACTGTCATCACACTGGCGCAAGGAAGATCCCTCATTCACGGGGCAGAATCAGAACTGTGGGACAAAAGGCTCTACAAGGTACGTACAATCTTGAAATTTCTCCAGAGTTAGAAGCCCTTTTGATTGTTTGCATGGCGATTACACTTTTCCTTTTGGTTTCGTTTTGTTTCCACCACTGGAACTGTTGACTGGTTCTTAGTTTCGGTCAGGCCTGGACAGCGCCTGGACAGCAACCAATTTCAGTCCCGGTCAGGCCTGGACAGCGGCAGTATGGGAATCTCCCATTCTGTAGTAGTGGGCTTACGCTCAGTCCTGAAGCAGTGTGGCCTAAAAATCGCCACGAAGACCTTAGAGGGATTTGTCAGAGCGATAGACCATGTCGCACCATGGTATGCTTGCTCATTGTCATTAACTTTCGCCTCTTGGGACAAACTGAAAGGAGATCTAGTTAGGGAACAGCAGAAAGGCAAACTTAAAGCAGGGATTATGCCGCTATGAAATTGGTGAAATCATGTTTAACAGATGAGGATTGTCAGCAAATGGTAGAAGCGGGGCAGAAAGTTCTGGACGAAATTCAAGAAAGTCTATCAGAGGTAGAGCCGAGAGAGAGAGTAAAAATAGAGAGGAAACAAAGTGCACTGAAGAATTTAGGCCTTTCCACGGGCTTTGAAACCAAGGAAAAGAGAATGTCAGGGAAAAAAAACCTGGGGAGAGATTAGAAAAAGGGATGGAAAGGGAGAGAAGAAGGGAGATCAAGCTGGAGAGGCACATAAGGAAAGAAGCCTCTTCCCACCACTAGATGAGTTTAAGCAGCTAGCTGTCAGTAGCTCAGAATCAGATAAGGAACTTAGCTCCAATGTGGAAACAGACTTAGAGAAGAAAGTGACAGGCTGTGAGGGAGAAAGAAACCAGTCAGATGAAAGATGAGTTATTCAGTTACAGAATAACATGAAAGCAGCTAGAGACAAATGTCAAATTGTTGTGCGGTCTTCGGATCTGCAACTTCAGGGTTCTAGTGCACCTCTGCCTTATGTGCAGAGGCACCATTCGGAGCCTTATGTGCAGAGGTATCATTCAGACTCATTTATTCCAAAAGAGGAACAGAGGAAGATACAATAGGCATTTCCAGTTTTTGAAAGAGCTGAGGGAGGGCGTGTTCACGCTCCAGTAGAATATATACAGATTAAGGAGCTTGCTGAAGCAGTCCGTATTATGGAGTCAGCGCAAATTTCACTGTAGAACAAGTTGAAAGACTTGCGACTCACGCTATGACTCCTTGTGAATGGCATACTGTAGTAAAAGCTGCAGCCCCCAGTATGAGGATGTATCTTGAGTGGAAAGCTTTGTGGCAGGACTCCTGTCAGACACAGGCAAGGGCCAATGCCACCATGGAAGGAGACCAAAGGACATGGAGTTTGAATTGTTTACAGGTCAGGGACAGCATGCTGCTAACCAAACAGATTATCATTGGGGAGCGTACGCCCAGATCTCAGCTGCTGCTGTTAAGGCATGTAAGGCACTCTCTAAGAAGGGAGAGGCAAGTGGGCATTTGACCAAGATCACTCAGGGCTCCCAGAAGTTGTACTCAGATTTTGTGGCAAGAATGACAGAGGCAGCAGGGAGAATATTTGGAGATACAGAAGCAGCTATGCCTTTAATTGAACAGTTGATATATGAACAGGCTACCCAGGAATGCAGGGCAGCTATTACACCTAGAAAAAGCAAGGGACTGCAGGACTGGTCGAAGGTTTGCCGTGAACTTGGAGGGCCACTCACTAATGCCGGTTTAGCAGCTGCCATTCTACATCTGCAAAAATGGCCTGACATGGCTGAGCTCAAACTCTGCTATAATTGTGGCAAACCGGGACTCTTAAAAAAGGACTGTAGAGCCCTTGTCAAAAGGAGAACACCAGGATTGTGCACTAAGTGTGGAAAAGGATATCATTGGACTAGCGCTTGTCGTTCAATCAGGGACATTCGAGGCAGGCTCCTGCAGCCAGGATTCCCTCAAGCAGTAGATAATGACACCATTTCAAAAAACCAGTACAGGGCCCTCAGGTCTCAGGGCCCGAAAACATACGGGACCTCGACAGGCAAAAGGTGGACCCCACAGTCCGCAGGGCAACAGAAGGCTCAACTGGATTGGACCTTTGTAACACCACCCAATTCATGCTGATCCCTCAAATGGGAGTGCAGCCTATTCCTACTAACTATAAAGGACCTCTGCCATCTGGGAGTGTCGGCCTAATATTGGGCAGGGCTTCCCTTTCACTACAAGGTCTTATTGTTCACCCTGGAGTTGTAGATCAAGATTATGAAGGGGGACTTCAAGTTCTCTGTTCCTGTCCTAAGGGTGTCTTTTCTATTTCACAAGGAGATAGAATAGCTCAGTTAGTAATTCAGCCAAGCCTACATGGCTGTTTTCCCTCTTCTGGTGTCCCTCAAGCTACCAGAGGGATTGGTTCTACTGGAAATGATTCGGATTATTTAATAATACCTTTAGATTCCAGGCTTTCTTTAGAGTTAGTTATAGAAGGGAAACAATTTAAGGGGATTTTAGACACAGCAGCAGACAAAAGTATTATTTCTTCTCACTGGTGGCCGAAAACTTGGCCAGTTATTCAGTCATCACATTCTTGGCAAGGTTTCGGTTATCAGTCCTGTCCCACTATTAGTTCCCGTTCTTTGAGCTGGACAGCGCCTGAAGGTCAAATGGGACAATTCACTCCTTATATCTTACCACTCCCTGTAAATCTCTGGGGGAGAGACATCTTACAGGCACTAGGACTGACCTTAACTAATGAATGCTCGCCACAAGCTGTTCGAATGATGAAGAAAATGGGCTATAAAGAAGGAAGAGGATTAGGAAAAGGAGAGCAGGGTAAACTTGAACCTATCCCTCAAAAAGGTAATAATGGGAGACAAGGTTTGGGTTTTTTCTAGAGACAGCTGTTGAGGGTTCCATGCCCATAACATGGCTTACAGAGGAAGTTGTATGGGTTCCTCTCTCCTCTGAAAAATTAGAAGCAGCCACAAAACTAATTTCTGAACAGCTACACTTGGGTCATTTAGAGCCTTCTACCTCACCCTGGAATACACCTTTTTTCGTAATTAAGAAAAAATCTGGCAAATGGCGCTTATTACCTGATCTTAGAGCAATTAATGCACAAATGCGTCTGTTTGGACCAGTTCAGCGAGGGCTACCATTACTTTCTGCCTTACCCAAAAATTGGGAAATTATAATCCTAGACATTAAAGATTACTTTTTCTCTATACCTTTATGCCCTCAAGATAGGCAAAGATTTGCGTTTACCATCCCAGCCATTAATTACTTAGAGCCAGATCAAAGATACCAATGGAAGGTCCTACCTCAGGGGATGGCGAATAGCCCCACCATGTGTCAACTGTATGTACAATTGGCAATTAAGTCAGTTAGAGAACATTTTCCATCATTACAGGTGATAATTTATATGGATGATATTTTGATTTGCCATAAAAATTCACAGTTATTGCAAGATGCATACCCTATATTAATAAAAACATTAGGGCAATGGGGATTGCAGGTGGCCAACGAAAAGGTGCAAGTTGCTCGAATGGGAGCCTTCCTAGGGTCACTCATTTATCCTGATAAAATTGTTCCTCAAAAATTAGAGATTCACAAAGATCAACTACATACCTTGAATGATTTTCAAAAATTGTTAGGAGATATTAATTGCCTGAGACCATTTTTGAAAATTCCATCAGCAGAATTAAAGCCCTTATTTGACATATTAGAGGGAGATACCCATATCTCCTCCCACAGAGCACTTACCCCAGCTGCATGTCAAGCTTTACAAATTGTAGAAAAGGCCCTACAAGATGCTCAATTACAACACATTGACGAGTCAAAGTCATTTGAATTGTGCATATTAAAAACTGCACAGTTACCAACAGTGGTCTTATGGCAAAATGGGCCCTTGATGTGGGTCCATCCTAATGCCTCCCCTGCAAAAATCATTGAGTGGTATCCTAATGCAGTTGCTCAACTTGCACTTAGGGGGATAAAAGCAGCCATTACTTATTTCGGGTAAGAACCTTATATAATAAGTGTACCTTATACTTCTGCTCAAGTTCAAACCCTGGCAGCAACAACCAACGATTGGGCAGTCTTGGTTGCCTCCTATTCAGGGCAAATTGATAACCATTATCCAAAACATACAATTTTACAATTTGCCTTATGCCAAGCTATAGTGTTTCCAATAATAACAGTCAAACACCCACTTCCGGATGGGGTAGTAGTATATACAGATGGATCCAAATCTGGTATAGGTGCATATGTAGTAAATGGCCAAGTAACATCTAAACAATATAATGAGACATCACCCCATGTTGTAGAGTGTTTGGTAGTTCTAGAAGTCCTTAAAACTTTCCCGGGACTGCTCAATATTGTATCTGATTCCTTATATGTGTTCAATGCAGTAAATATGCTTGAAGTTGCAGGCTTAATTAAACCATCTAGTAAGCTTGCTCACATTTTTCAAAAGATTCAGTCAGCCTTGTTATACAGAAGACATCGTGTCTACATTACTCATGTTAGAGCTCATTCTGGCCTTCCTGGCCTCATGTCTCATGGAAATGTCTTAGCAGACAAAGCCACTAGAATCGTGGCTGCTGCTCTGTCCTCACAGGCAGAGGCTGCAAGAAAATTTCATGAATGCTTTCGTGTAACAGCTGAGACATTATACCGCCGTTTCACTTTAACCAGGAAAGAATCTCGTGACATTGTCACCCAATGTCAAAACTGTTGTCAATTTTTACCTACTCCTCATGTAGGGGTAAACCCTCGTGGCGTCAGGACATTACAGGTCTGGCAAATGGATGTCAGTCATATTTCCTCCTTTGGGAGAAATCAATATTTACATGTTTCTATTGACACCTGCTCTGGTGTAATGTTTGCCACACCTTTAACAGGTGAAAAAGCCTCTCATGTTATACAGTACTGCCTAGAAGCATGAGTGCTTGGGGCAAGCCCACAATTCTAAAAACGGATAATGGGCCAGCATATAATTCTACTTAATTTCAACAATTTTGTCATCAAATGGATGTCACTCATTTGACTGGCCTTCCTTATAATCCTCAAGGACAAGGCATTGTGGAACGTGCCAACCGCAAACTCAAATCTTATCTTATAAAACAGAAAGGGGGAGTTGATGAGACTCTGCCCTCAGTGCCAAGAGTAGCGGTATCTATGGCACTCTTTACACTTAATTTTTTGAATCTCGACGAGCAGGGACACTCTGCAGCTGAGCGACATACCTCAGACCCTGATAGACCAAAATAAATGGTCAAAGGGAAGGATGTTTTAACTGGTCAGTGGAAAGGCCCGGATCCTATCTTAATCAGATCCTGGGGAGCTGTTTGTGTTTTTTCACAGAGTGAAGACAACCCATTTTGGCTGCCGGAATGACTCACCCCCAGGATATTCATCAAGGATGGTTCAGAAGATGCTGACCTCCCGAGGACTGTTCCTAATGCTGACAATGCTGAACTTGTCTCAGGTTCCTAGTATAATGGGAGAGCAGAGATGGACTATTCTCTCAACTTTCCCAAAACCAATGCCAGTTCACCATGATGCTATAGTTTTTCCAAAATACTTTACTACTGATAAAACAGTGGATTTGCCATATTTACCTTATGATCCCACCCGAGCATCATTAGGAGAAAATCGCTCTTTACTAGAACAGGGTTCTTTATGTTTTCAAATTAATGGACCAGGAAATTGTATCAACCTCACAGCCCGAGCTTCGGGGAAGTTTAATGAGCATCGAGGAGGTTGCGTGAGCACAACCCAAGATACTTCCAATGTAGAGATAACCTTTACAAATCGGAACTTTTGGCACAAGGTAAATTGGGTTAATGGTACATTTCTACCACCTAACTTTTCAGACAAAAAACGTCCACACCAACCAAAAATAGCCCCTCATTGTAATTTGGAAGATGAAGGGCTGATCCTGCCTTGGTCTGATTGTCAATCCTCCATCACTCATTGGGCAGATCAGAGTAAAACCTTTTCCTTTTCTCCCAACATGATAGAAAACCCAGAGAAGGAATTTGTTATGAAAAAGGGACTTTTCATACAGGACATTAGAATGCATCCCTTTCACAAGTGGGTGCTTTGTGGAGTCAATGGCAGTTGTACAGGACTAAATCCTTTGATCTTTATCCAGGGAGGAGCAGTTGGAAAGGCTTCTTTTACTGGCATCTCAAGATTTGCTCAGTATTGGGGAATACATGATGCCTCCCAGGACTCTTATGGATATAGTAATACCAGTGTAGAGATCACTGGGTTCAATAAAACTTTGGTAAACCAGATTAATTATCCATCTACCCCAGTCTGTGTTTACCCCCCTTTCTTGTTTATTCTTTCAAATGATTCATTTGAAGTCTGTTCCAATGATTCTTGTTGGATTTCTCAATGTTGGGATGTAACAAAAAACACCCATGCCATGGTGGCACGGATACCATGTTGGATCCCTGTTCCAGTGGATACACCCTCCACCTTATCTATGTTTCGACAAAAGAGAGATTTTGGAGTTACTGCTGCCATGATCATAGCAATTTCAGCCAGTGCAGCTGCTGCTACAGCTGCAGGTTATGCTATGGTTAGTTCGGTTCAATCAGGCACAAAATTAAATCAGCTTTCAGCAGATCTGGCTGATGCCATCACTGTCTAAACTTCTGCTAGTACCAAGTTAAAGAGAAGGCTTATGACTTTGAATCAGCTCCTTGACCTGGTGGAGGAACAGATAGGTGTTCTATACCAGATGGCCCAGTTGGGTTGTGAAAGAAAACTGGAAGCTCTGTCCATTACCAGTGTCCAGTATGAAAATTTTACTTATGCAGCTAATCTGTCTAGACATCTTTCTTTATATCCTGCAGGAAACTGGTCTGAAAGATTCGATGAGACCCTTGAGGTCCTGAGAGCGGCCATTCTAAAGATCAACTCAACACGAGTGGACCTGTCATTGACAGAGGGCCTCTCCTCCTGGATTTCATCTGCCTTTTCTTATTTTAAGGAATGGGTAGGGGTAGGTTTATTTGGCGTTGCCACCTGCTGTGGACTTGTGGTCATGCTATGGTGGTTTGCAAGCTCAGAACCCAACAAACACCTGACAAGGTTGTGATAACTCAAGCACTTGCTGCCATCGAGCAACGGGCCTTCCTGAAATCTGGCTATCTATGCTCAAAAATTAATTGACATTGGTGGCTGGCCTCTTTTATAGAGTTCGCCCTAGTTCATTTAGTAGTTAATGTCACATAGCATTGTGGTATCCAGGGACGCTCAACTTTCCTCATGCACAGATCAACCTAAGACACGGGGCCCGGTGGCGATAGGGTTACCCTATGACAGGAAAGGCTGTGACATTGGAGGAACGACCTAAGACAGGAGCCACAGTGGATGGGCAAAGTTACACAGGCCTAGACCAGCCTCAAGTTTTAATAAAATAAAAAGGGGAAGATGTGGAGAGCAGGTACGTGCTGCGAGCAATCGCGTGCTTGCCACCAGTAATCTCTGAGGAGAGCCATGTGTGCCGCGAGCAATAGCCATTATAAGATGGCGCGGGCCTCTGCTGTGGCTAACTAGTAAAGAAGCCTTGTACGAAGGTGCGAGAGTGAATTCACTCCTAGTCACTCCCATTCTCGGGGTGAAATAGTCGGGTGATGGGCAAGCAACGAATCAGGAGCTGTCATGCCATATCAGTTGCTGAAACGTCAAGCTGCAGGTTTTAAAAGCAGCGCCATTTTCCCGGTTCGGGATCTTCCTGAGAAGCAAGCAATAAAGCTCTTGCCGTGGAAAATTCTAGTTTATTGCATCTTTCTTGCCGGTCGAGCGGGACGCAATAGTGAATAGCGTTTACCTCCCTGCTGTTGCTCTCCTAGTACTGACCAGAAACTGAGGTGCCATTTCCAGCAGACTGTGCTAGGACATAGTCATAGAACACATCTTCCTTCGAAAGCACCTTCTAGGCTTCATTGGAAAAAACTTAAATCTGTGAATATTGGGAACAGAGTCTGTACATAGCTCAGTTGACAGAGTGACTGCCTAGCATTTAGGATGCCTAGGACTCAGTGATTAGTGCTGTCTTTACTTTATTGCCTTTGGTGGATCTACTTATTATCTTGTAATACATTTGGGATCATAGAAAGAGATATCATGATGACCTAAGGTCAAGACTGTTAATTATGTTGGTTAGAGTCTTCTCTTGTATCCTCAGGCTAAAGAGACCTGATACCAGAGTGACTCACGTTACTGAGAAACTCAAGTTTCTATTTCATTTCTTTTTAAGGCCTCTTAATTCAAAGAGTCACTGCCATTACAAGGTGTAACCATCACACACTTTATCTCTTTTATCTAGGTGATTTCCCAGTGTTCTTTACTTGGTTCATCAGCTCTAGGATTAAATGGAAAATAGCAACCAATAGTATTAAAATCTTGGATAGAACAGATATATAACAGTAATTACTTTGCCTGAATATATTAGTACAAAATCTGACATAACTGAACAGATGGAAACTAGGCTTGTGTCATGGATTAGAGGGCCTAGATCTTTTACACAGCAGGTTATGCACCCTTTAGGATCCCTGTAAAAGCAATGAGGTACAATGGTCACTGATCATTCTCAACAGAGAGGCCCTTCTCTACAGGTAACAGATTCCTAGATCCACATTAAGTTAATTCTTGCTAAGACGGTCTATAGTGTATGACCATGTTAAATTCATGCAGGAAGCTACTGAAAAACAAAGCATTGTTCCAATCAGCAACAGACGGGACACAGAGCTCTGAGTATACAGCCAAGGGGAAATTTAAGTCATAGGGGTTAGGCTAATATCCTCTGATCTAAATTGTTCTGATCATGTCTTATCTTAGTATCTTAGGTATCTTAGGTATCTTAGTACCTGAAAAATATTTCCCTACATTCATTTGCTTATTTATGATTGGAATATATATTATGTGCTTTCTCATTTCGTGGTATGTTAAATTTGGAACTTGGTATGAAACTGTTAATAATCCGAATGTGCAGCATTCAATTGCATTATATATGCCTTAAACACCATGAGACAGAAGGAAATGAATATAATAAATCTTTTTTTTTTTGCCATGTAATACAAACTTATTCAGAAAACCTACTGAAAGACCCCCGTGGGGAGTCCCTTCTCGGGCAAGCACACACCCCGTAGAACACTGAGACCGAACTCACTGTAATTATACAAGGCTTTAATGGCACACAAACACACACATAACAAAGGATCGCTCAAGCCAGCATGCTGGGGACGAAACTCAATCACCACGCAGGGGGCAGGGGAGTTCAACCCCAGCAAAAACTTTTTACAGGCTTATAAAGGCAAAAACCACAAACCAAAAACAGGGGAGCCAAAAGAATTTGCGCCATTACACATAATTGGCTTATTTAAATGGAGGCGGGATGATTACAAATTAACAGGGTAATATGTGCCTGCTAAGATGTAGAAAGAAACAAGGGCTTGGGACTTCTCGAGGTCAGCAGGACACCTGGTCAATGTATGATTTATGGGGTCTATAGGGAGGTGCCATCCTGCCAGATGGCCATTTGGTCCGTCCTGATAGCAGTACCTAGTTCCTGCATTCTCTTTTTAATCTTTTATGGCCGGACATTCTTAGCTGCAGGGTGAGTTTGGCTGTGCCTGGACCCGCCTGTGTCTATTCTTCAGCCCTGAATTTCTTGAACTTACATACCACAATGCTATAAGACCCAAAATTATAAGTTTTTGCTGTTCATTACCCACTTCTGTTAGTGGATAGCTCTAATCTTAGAACGACCTTTCTTCTTGTTGAAGAGTCTGATATTGCTGTCTGGGGACCATGACTTGTATGGTGTTTATTTTATCTTTAACAAAAGCAACCAGCTTATTTAAAATACATGTCCCAAAAGAAAGCAGGAGGAAAAAAATAATCAGAGGGCCTGCCAGGGTGGATATCAGTGTCGTAAAACAGTGAGACCTGTTAAACCAATTTTCATACCATCCTTAATATGCTTCTCTTTCTTTGCTTCGTTTTTCTAACCTTTCTCTGAGCTTAGCCATGGAGTCCCTGATAAGACCAGAATGGTATACATTAAAACAACACTCTTCTTTTAGTGAGGCACAGAGTCCACCTTCTTTGAGAAAAAGTAGATCTAGCCCCCTCCTGTTCTGTAGCACTACCTCTGATAGTGAGGTCAAAGATTCTTCAAGTTTGGTGATGGACTGCTCTAGTGCTCCTAGGTCTGCATCCATAGCGGTTGTGCAATTCATGAAAATAGTGGGGGGTCTGTATCAAGGCAGTTGTGCCTGTAACGACCCGAGCTGCTGTTCCTAGACCCAAAAGGACTGCTAAGGTCATGGTAATGGGTTCCCTTTTATACCGAGTCCAGTGGTTGAATCCATTGACAAAAAAACTGTCATCATGATACAGAAGCCTCGGGAACACTCTGAACTAAACGACATTAATCTTTTGAAGTATTAAAAACAGAAGTAAATACACAGGGAGTGAGTCCAGTGTTGCAAGCCCATACTGTGTCTAAGGGAGGGACTAAGTACTGACCTCTATTATTGGAAGACTGGAGATGATGAGTCTGATTACAGAGGTACCATTTGTCATGTGGGATTTGTTCCAGGCAAAGTCCATTTCCCGAGACAGCTGCTAATGTTAGTTTTCTGTTTTCTCCCCAAGGACACTGAGAATTGTCCTCAGCCTTATTGTATGTCCTGACTTGAGCAACTCCCTCATAACATGGGGGATTGGAGGCATAACACAGCCAACAAGACTTAGTAATGTTGGGATTGGTACAATTGAGTACCAAAAAGCCCCCTGTACCAGACTAAAAGGACGGTTTTCAGTATCAGGGGGAGTAGGGGCAATGTAAGTTTCAGGTCTGAGGAAGGGGTATAGACTTCTGTTGGAATAGCTGGACCAACTAGTGTAGGTCCGGGAAAGGTAGGTCTGGGAAGGGGCATTGGAGATTTTTAACAAGAACGGGGTTAGGTCCTACTGCCTGGGTTGGGGGACACTTCATCTTTAGCCGAATCTTAAATGTGAATCCAGGGCCTGTCCCTGTCACGTAAAATGTTAGGCCCCACTGTCTTCCCTTTATCCAATCTTTTTTGTCTCTTTTGCTTTTTGAGTAAAAGTAATGTTTAAGGAATCATGGCCCTTATTTCATCTGGATACTATAATAATATCGAGCTAGAGGAAGGGTCCCAATGAATGGTACCAGTGGTTTCACATCTCCACTGACTACAGAAGATGCCCTCTCTTCCCCCACACCAGCGAGCCTCTTTTTTATTTACCCTATCCCTGGGACAGACATAAAAGGGCTCCTGACCAAGTCTCCTCTGTTTAGACCCACTACTACAGCCTGGTATATCTGCAATGTACTTTCCTTGGGAACTTAACCCCTGGTGATATGGCCGCTTGTGATAGATTACCTCATCTTGGGGCACCGTTTCATGTGACTCTTCAGGGATATCCCAGGCATCTAATCCATCTATCAGGGAACAGATTTCAGGAAACAGAGGGGGACACCATGTATAAGGGGGGGCACCTTTGAAGTACTCCATACAGTATCTCCAGCTTGAGAGATGACCTCCCATGTCAGGGTCATAAGAGTGTGAGGATTATTACCCAAGGTAGGGGTATAGCGAAGGCACAGTTTAAGAGAATTATCAGTAGCGGCCACTGTCCAATTTTCTCTGAGGTAGTCTTCATCCTGGTTGGGGTCCTCTTTTTATGTGGGATGCGTGGATCCAGGCAGCGATCCTATCTACCTTTGCGACCTTGGCGGTGGTCAGCAGCACTAGATAAGGTCCCTTCCACCGGGGATCAAACATGCCAGCTCGATGTTGTCAGACCAGAACTGAGTCCCCGACCTGGAACCCGTGGGGCACTGCAGTGGTCCCTGGTGTGTATGCTTCTTTGATCTGGTCCCAGATCTGTGTTCTGACAACTTCTAAGGCCTTTAAATGGGTAAACAGAGAAGAGGGTGAGGAAGAGTCAGCACTGGAATCCAATATCCCATCAGACTCATTCAAGGGGGTGGTCCCCCATGTAGAATTTCATAAGGAGTGATGCTGAAACACCCAGGTGTGTTTCGGGCCCTAAGGAGCACAAAGGGAAGGAGGGTCACCCAGTCTTTACCGCTGGTCTCAATAGCTAATTTAGTTAGGGTTTCTTTTTAGAGTCCTGTTCATTCCTTCTACCTATACTGATCTCTGGGGTCTATAAGCACAATATAACTTCCAATTGTTCCCCAAATGTGTGGCTAATTCCTGACTTACCTGGGCAACAAATGCAGGCCCATTATCCAAGCATATTACCCTGGGGATCCCAAACCGGGGTAGGATCTCTTCAAGGATCTTCTTGGTCACCACCTGAGCAGTTTCAGACTTGGTGGGGAAGGCTTCTACCCATCCTGAGAAAGTGTCTATGAAAACTAGTAACTATTTATTACCATATTTTCCGTGTTTGATCTCAGTGAAGACTACTTCCCAGTAAACTCCAGGTCTATCCCCCAGTTGTCGTTTTCCTTGTCCATTAAAGGGGCGTGCAGCATTAATTAGGGAACACACTTGCAGGATTTAGTTACTTGTTCGTCTAGTAGCCTGAGCACATAATATTTTGAGGACTGGATTAAATCACACAATTTCTTTGCCCCCAGATGTGTCAGGGGATGGATGCATTTTACATATGCCTTTCCTTCTCTATAGGGCAAAATAATTTTTCCTTCTTTTGTTCTTGCTATCCCATGGTAGCTAAATCCTTTGGACTTCCCTTGTTCTTCAAGATCTTCAATCATCTCATAATCTTTGGAGGTGTATTCAAAACTGATCTCTGGGGTCCCTTTTGGTTCTTCTATATTCTCTAGAGGCAGCACAGGCATGCCTTATACCACCTGTTTGGCCACTCAACCTGCCATCTGATTTCCCTGGGCTACAGCACCTTGCCCCTTTTGATGGCCAAGGCAGAGGATGATGGCCACTTTCTTGGGCATGTGTATAGCCTCTAGGAGGGCCAAGATTTCTTCTTTATTTTTGATTTCCTTGCCTGCCGAAGTAAGTAGCCCCCTTTGTCTATAGATGGCCCCATGAATGTGGGCTGTGGCAAAAGCATAGTGGCTGTCAGTGTAAATATTGATTGCCTTGCCTTCTGCCAGCCACAGAGCTTTAGTTAGCGTCAGGAGCTCAGCCTTCTGAGCCGAAGTTCCTTCTGGAAGTCTACTTGCCCAAATTACCTGTTTTCTGTCAACCACTGCCTCTCCTGCTCTTTATTTTCCCTCCACCACAAAGCTACTACCATCTGTGTACCAGTCAGGCACACCTGGCCAAGTTCGGTCAGTCAGATCCTTTCTCGTTCCAGTTTCTTTCAGCCAGGATATCAGCAACTTGGTGTACCAAGGTGGAGTCATCTGTCTTGGGGAGGAGGGTGGTAGGATTGAGGATGGCAGGTAGGGCAATAGTCAATCGGTCATTTAGCAACATGATCTGGTAGTGGGTCATCCGGACATTTGTCATCCAATGGTCATGGGGCTGTCATACAATACTCTTTAACACATGGGGAGTGATTACAGTCACATGCTGACCTAGAGTAAGCTTGTCAGTATCTTTAACAAGTAGGGCTACTGCAGCGATGGCTTTTAGGCAGGAGGGCCATCCACTGGCAACTGGGTCC
This sequence comes from Mus musculus, assembly GCF_000001635.26. Lineage (NCBI taxonomy): Eukaryota > Metazoa > Chordata > Mammalia > Rodentia > Muridae > Mus > Mus musculus. The sequence continues at coordinate 9,628,804 of NC_000087.7, read as the reverse complement.
AATTTTTTGGACAGGTAGGCCACTGGCCTCTTCCAGGGCCCCAGAGTCTGAGTCAGGACTCTGTGGGCTACTCCAGCTGTCTCATCAACGTATATGGTGAAAGGCTTAGTCAAATCTGGCAGGGCCAAAGCCTGGGCTGCAATCAGAGAAGTCTTTATGCTTTTAAAGGCTTTTTGGTGTTCCTCTGTCCAGGTGAATGGGACTTTTTCTTTAGTGAGTGGGTACAGAGGTGCCGCCAACATTGTGGACCCTGGTATTCAGAGTCTACAAAAGCCTGCCTTTCCCAGAAACTCACGTACTTGTCACAGAGTGGTGGGGGTTGGGATCTGCATCACAGTCTTCTTTCGAGCTTAGGTGAACCACTTCTTTCCTTCTCAGAGGGAGTATCCTAGGTAGGTCAAGTCCATATGGCATAGCTGAGCTTTCTTAGTGGTACACCAATTCACTTTTTTTCATTTAGAAGCTTCTTGATCCTGTCAAGGCACAGTTCCTGGGTTGAAGCTGCAAGGATTAAATCATCTACATACTCCAGGAGAGAAATTTGTAGGTTCTGTTCCCTAAAGGGCATAAGGTTGTGGTGGACCACTTCATCAAAAAAAGTGGGTGAATTTTTGAACCTCTGTGGCAGCCTAGTCAAGATTAACTGACCTGTATATCCTCCTTTAGGGTCTCGCCACTGAAAAGCACACAGAAGTTGACTGCTCAGGTGTAATCTGAGACAGAAAAAGGCATCTTTCAAATCCAGGACGGTGTACCAGGACCGTTCAGGTGGTAAGGAACTCAGCAAGTTGTGAGTGTTGGACACAGTTGGGTGAATGTCCTGTACCTGCTTATTGACTTTTCTTAAGTCCTGAACAGGCAGATAGTCATTTGTCCCAAGTTTACACACTGGCAGGAAGGGGGTATTCCGATGGGACTGGCACGGGACCAATATACCCTGTTATAGCAGTCTCTGGATATGTGGTTGAATGCCATATTTAGCCCCTTGACTCATGGGGTATTGCCTGACTGAAATGGGTTTGGCAGCCACTTTTAGCTCGACTATATTGGGTGGCACTTGCCTAGCTAACTCCATCCCAGCCTGCTCTGCCCAAACCTCTGGAAAAGCTGTCAACCATTCTTTAAAGGGTAAAGTCTCAGACTTCTGTTCGTGGAGGTGATATTCTTCTTCTAAATTTAAAACTAAGCATGCCACTGGATTCTTCTTCCATGATACCTCAGGTCCGTCAGAAGTAAACTGGACTTGTGCTTTCAATTTTTTCCAAAGGTCCCCACCTAGCAGGGGTGCTGGGCACTCAGGTATCACAAGAAAAGAATGTGTCACTTTATTTTTTCCTATGTCTAAAATCCTTTTGGTTGTCCAGGGATAAAGCTTGCTACCAGTGGCTCCCATAACTAAAATCTTCTTTGATCCTAATTGTCCTAAAGCTTCAGTCAAGACTGAATATTCAGCTCCTGTGTCTATTAGAAAATTAATGGGGGTCCCCTCCACAGAGTGAGTTACCCTAGGCTTGGGGAGGGGGACCGAGCATTGACTTCCCTGGTCTTCTTCAAGGGCCAATACTTTGGGGCCCCTCTGCTTCTTCTTTGGGCAGTCTCTGGCCCAATATTTTTTTTCTTGCAGTATGTGCATTGGTCTTTCTCAAGTGGCGGTCTCTGTTCTCCTGGGGGTCTTCTTGCCCTGTTGCGCAGGTACCCTGACTGACCCTTCTCTGAACTTTCTCCACCTACCACTGTGGCCAAAATCTTAGTCAAGTTCCTATCCTGCTGGCATTCATGCCGTATTTCTCTTTCCTCTACCTCTTACTCTTATCTCTCTTGCTTTTCTTCCTCAGTCTCTCTCTTTCTCACTTTCTCAGCTTCTTTTACTAAATCTTGCAGAGTATAATCTTGGAGCCCCTCTAACCTCTGAAACTTTCTCTTAATATCAGAGGCAGACTGATCAATGTAAGCTATGGCTACAGCTGCCTGCTGTCCCACCTAAGAGGGATCAAATGGGGCTATCTCCTATAAGCCTCCATTAGTCGTGCTAAGAAAATGGAGGGCAGCTCCATTTAACCCTGAATGACTTCTCTTACCTTGGCCAAATTGGTGGGTCACTGTGCAGCCCCCTCTATCCCTGCCACTAGAGTCCATCAGTAGACTGTGAGACGCTCCCTATCTTTCACAGTATTGAACTCTCAGGCAGAACGGGAGAAGGGGAAAGCTGCATTTATAAGGTTGGGGAGATTAGTGGGGGTCCCATCTGGTCCTGGGACGTTTTTTTGTGGCTTCTAGCAGGATCCTCTCTCTCTCTTCAGTTGTAAAGGGGAAATGCAAAAGTTGCTGGCAGTCATGCCAAGTGGGCTGGTAGGAGAACATTAGGAACTCAAGGAGTCCTGTTAAGCCTGAGGGATTCTATGAGAAAGAGGAGTGTTTAGTTATACATATCTGTTATACATATCTGCCAATGAAAATGGCCAGTACTGCAATGGGACTAACTGCCCCGGGGCAGGGATAGGTCCTCCTACATGAGCTCTTAAAGGCAAAACAACAGTGGAATCTGGTTTAGATTCACTTCCCTCTGAGCTATGGCCCCCGCAGCTAGGAGTCCCTCCCGCTGGTCCTGTCACAGAGGCCATCATGGGGTCTGCTGGGGTGGGCAGCTGTGAGGGAACAGGATGAGAAATTGGTTGGGGGTAAGGGGGTGGGAAAGAGTCAAGGAAAAAGGCATCATCAATTTCAGGATAGATCCTCAGGGGGGCCGATGGAACGTGCTCTGGCAGACACGGAGGCATCATTTTCGGTTTCATGGCTACTGCCACCATCGCTGCCTTGGCTCCTGAAGTCCAGGAACGCAGTCAGGATGGCGGATTTTGTACCATTTCCTGCCACACAATTATATACGGTACCGGATCAGGATGCCCTCCTGCGGTCTGAAAAATAACTCACTTGACACCTAGAATAACAGGCAGGCTAAAATTTCCCTGCGAAGGCCAGCCCACACCATAAGTTGGCCATTTAGAGGAGCAAAAAGTTTGCCTAGGTCCCTTCTTGACCTTGAAGCAAAGATTGATGGCCCTAGTCAGAACGTCTGTCCAATGTTTCTGAGTAAGTGTTAGTGGGGTCGTCACAGTCTGTCCCATGTTAAGCTCTGTCACACACATGATAAAAACAATTACAAAGGCTACAAGACTAAAAAACAAAACCAGTCGCCTACTCTGAGTCGCCCAGAGTTCCTGAAAGGAATCAGAAGGCCTAGTAACAGGTCTCAGAAACAGATCGTCAAGGAGAAAAATTATCTCCTGACTTTTCCCGCGGGGGTTCACTAGGCATCCCTGACCCTCCCCCTGACTTCCCTGAACATCTCCCAGGGCGAACAAATGATGGACACCTAGACACACCTGTCCTTATCCACTTTGCTCTCCCTTCGAAGCACTGTCTCATAAGAGCGTTTGCAAAACTGAAACTGCAATCTCACAAGATTTTCAGACAGAATATAGAGACAAAACCAAGACAAGATAGAGGGCCTTACCTCCAAGTGGGTCTAGGACCCCTGGGTGGTCACATACTTCCCGGCCAATGTACCACATGAAAGACCACTTCAGTGAGTCCCTCTTCAGGGAGTCGCGCACCCAGTAGGACACTGAGGCTGAACTCGCTGTAACTACACAAGTTTTAATCTCACACAAACACACAAACCACAAAGGACCGCTTAAGCCAGCATGCTGGGGTCGAAACTCGTGCACTGGGCAGGGGGCAGGGGAGTTCAACCCGGCCCAAATTTTTACAGGCTTATAAAGGCAAAAACCACAAACCAAAAACAGGGGAGCCAAAAGAATTTGGGCCATTACACATGATTGACTTATTTAAATGTTGGCGGGATGATTACAAGTTAACAAGGTAATATGTGCCGGCTAAGGTGTAGGGAGGCACAAGGGCTTGGGACTTCTCGAGGTCAGCAGGACACCTGGTCAATGTATGATTTATGGGGTCTATAGGGAGGTGCCATCCTGCCAGATGGCCTTTGGGTTCGTCTTGATAGCAGTGGCTAGGTCCTGCATTCTCTTTTTAATCTTTTATGGCCGAACATTCTTAGCTACAGGGTGGGTTTGGCTGTGCCTGGACCCACCTGTGTCTATTCTTCAGCCCTGAATTTCTTGAACTTACATACCACAATGCTATAAGACCCAAATTTATAAGTTTTTGCTCTTCACTACTACATCCAAGATTTTACCTCCTAATCAGATCTCTAAGTTTTTAGCTCCAAGTTACTTTGGGTTTTGCAATTTTCACAGGGTGTCTGACAATCTCAATCACTACAGCCTGCTGCTGTTCTTCAACAATTGTCTGACAGGCAACCAAGCTCCTGCTGTTTCTATCAAAGAAAGTCCCACCCAGTCCTCTTGTTCAAAAGTGCGGTTGGACAGGCACTCTCAGCCCAAGGAGGACTCAGTAAACTTTATCTGAACATTCAGGTGCTCTCAGGCACTCCTTTGTTCAGCCATGCCCATGCTTCCAAAAAAAAAGTTCCCAGTGGATAAAAGTCATTTCATTTGTACCTGGCTGTCCACTTTGAACAAATGAGCAAAAATTCTGTTTTTGTGACATATAACAGGTAATGAATATTTTAGTTTAAGTCAGTGGAAACTAACAGCTGTCCCCATTAACTCTTTCACACCAATTAACATTTTTGATTCATGGTCCCTTTAACATTTTCGATTTCCACAGTATTTACACCAGGATGAATACTGAGACATTAAGACCAGGGACATCATTAGAGCAAAGGTAAACAACTCTGTCTCAACATATGTCCTTTCACAATGGAAACAGACCAGAGACCATGGGGATGCACAACTCTGAATAGTTTATAAAGGGCCCTGTAGATATCTGTTCCTGTATATTAAGGGGTGTGTTTAACTGGAAAAAACTTACAGCTCTCATTTGTGAATAGCACATATAAACCTCGAGTGTTTTTTTTTTTAAATGAGGAATGTTGACAGTTACGGTTCTTATATATAGGGAATATCTGGATTAAAAACTAGTCACTACCAAGAATTCATACTTCCTCTGACCCTGACTCTGTAACTTCCAGGTTAAGAATAGTCTTGATGGCCTGATTTCCCCAGTAACAGGCTATCCAGCAGAAAAGAACAACAAACTTCTCAAGATGCATCCAGTATACTAAGACATGGTTCATGTCTAATTGTTTACACAGACAGGCAGAATACAGTACCACTACCAAGATTTGGGGATAAGAAGCCAGTGTCTATGAAAATCAAAGAAACCTCTGCAGCATCAAGATCAGGAGTAGTGGAAACTGCAAGCTTTGTGGCTGCAGTGGTGAATGCTTCTTCACTTGACAGCTCATCCCAGATTTATCACACTAATCTCACATGCCACTGTGAAGAATACAAACACTTTGGATGTGCACAGCTTAAGACAGAATGCTACCCAACAGGCTGACTTACATAGGCTCTATGTGGTAAGGTTGGTAAAGAAAGTTAGAAGTGTCTGAAGGCATTACTTGGGAACCGTGATGAGGACATCTTCTAAAGAAGTATTGTGAGACAGAAAATTTAAAAAAAAATGTTGATGTCTGCTTAGAAAGGGGTTTAATCTCAGGATTTTGGGATAAAAACCAGTAGATTTGAATTCAGGACTGAACTGCACAAGAAGGCCCAGAATTGCTAGGACTATAAAGAAAAATCCATTTCCAGATAAGTTAAACAGAAAAAAAGGAGAGGAATGAAATGAAAAAAGAAGAATGTCAGTGTCCTGATGGTAAATCCTGTCTTTGTGAGCAATAATCAAGAAACTATGAAAGGAATAATGAAGCAATGTGAAAAAAAATGGACACACCATTTGAAATATCTTACATAAATCAGTAAAAAAACATTAAAAATATCTCCCTAAAAATGGCAATACTTGCAAGGTGTTGGTGGTGCACAGCTTAAATCCCAGCACTTGGGAGGCAGACATAGGCAGATTTCTGAGTACAAGGCCAGCATGGTCTACAGAGCGAGTTCCCGGACAGCCAGGGGCATATAGAGAATTCGTGTCTCGAAAAAATCCAAAAATCAAACCACACACACAAATAAAAAAACAAACAAACAAACAAACAAACAAAATCAAAAAACAAAACACACACACAACACACAAAAAAACAAAAATGCAACAACATAATGCAATATTCCCTTACGTTTTGTCTCGTGGTTTTCTTTTTTAAATGTGTTATTGCATCTCAGAGATGCCTCCTCCCTTATAAACACTGGCATCTCAAACACATCATAGATATAAACTTGCAACATCGCCACAGGTGGTTTACAACTCCTTCTACTTCAGTGACACAAGGGACTCCACACACATACTCCTCCCATAGAGTAAATGTGTCCAATATCATACAGATTATTCAAAACAATGGAAATATCTTCAAATTATCTCAACACTTATGCCAAGTGATCGGGTGTCTCAGCTTGAGGCTCCCAATGATCAATTGTTTATAAGTACTAGCTTGTAAAACTGTAAATGAGTTGTCTATCTGGAACCCTTTATAAGATCCTGTCCTCAGCAAGGATCCTATTCAAAGCCATTAGCCACTTTTTTTTAATGTGCACATTTAATGGGATGAAGTAATGAGAGTTTTCCTAATTGTAGAAACGACCTCGTCTCTTTATTTTCCCCCACATTTTTTATTACATATGTTCTTCTTTTACCTTTCAAATGCTATCCCAAAAGTCCCCTATACCTCCTGCCCCCTGCTCACCTACCCACTCACTCCCACTTCTTGGCCTTGGCATTCCCCTGAACTGTGGCATATAAACTTTGCTAGACCAAGGGCCTCTCTTCCCAATGATAGCCGACTAGGCAATCTTCTGCTACATATGCAGCTAGAAGAACAAGCTCTGTGGGTACTGGTTAGTTCATATTGTTGTTCAACCTATAGGGTTGCAGGCCCCTTCAGTTTTTGGGTACTTTCTTTACCTCCTATATTGGGGGCCCTGTATTCCATTCTATAGATGACTGTGAGCATCCATTTCAGTATTTGCAAGGCACACTATTTCATACACCAACAATATTTTACTTAAGGGACCCTGATATAGTTGTCTCCGGTGGTGTTTTGCCCTCAGTCACTTCTATGCTTCAGAAGAAACAAAGCTCTAGTTGTGTGCCATGCAGATCGTGTAGAGGGCTGTCAAAATCCCCTCTCCTCCACCAAAGCCTCACAAACAGTCACAACGATTGTCTTGCAGGACAACTTTGAGTGCCTAAGATAAGGATCAAAGCACCTCTGCTTGCACCAATGTCTAAATGCCACTGCAGATTAAGAAATTCCCTAGCAAGACCCTAAGATTCACAGTCCAGGACCATTTCAGCAACCCATTACTTTTCTAGGGTCCAAACTTGTTGCAATTCTACAGACTTATACTTTGTACCCTTAGAGCCCTTCTCAAGAGCAGGCAGCAACTGCTCCAACTGCTTTCTCCAAAAGCAGCTAAACAGAAACAACCTGCAGAGGCAGGTGATCTCCTCCTGGTTCCACCAAGGTGACTTTGCCTTGTGTGTGGGGTGATAGTGGGAGTTACCTGCTGTGAGACCCTTTTCCTGTAGTTATGCTCATCCACCAAAGCACTTGGAAAGACAAGGAAAGATTTCCTCATTCAAAATCCCTCCTCCTGCCTGTGGTGTTTGTGTTTCTAAGGAGTGGTAAATAGGCTCTATTTGGGGGGTTCTTTGTGTCTTTGTGAGTTTATACACAGTGATTGCTCTCTCCTATCCTACCTTTCCCAGAAAAATTAGAATCATAGTCTACACATCATTTCTTTTATTTTACAAACTGTGATGGTGGGTATGGTTGTTTGTGTACATGCCAGTTTACTTGGACACTTCATGTGTAAAATACCTGCAGAGGCAAAAAGACACTACAGCAGCATATGCTGCTGAAAATGGAGGAAGTGGGAAAGAGAAAGGAAGAGGGGGACTATTAATAAATTTTAAAGCTTTCTAGTTAAATCTGCTCTTCAAGATAAACAATTGAAAGTGTAATTAGTCGCTGGCCTTGTTATATTAAAACTGACTATAACAGTAAAGCATTTGAAATGTTTTGTAAACAATTTATTAATTTATATAATGCAGGGTAATGTGGAATTTAAAAAAAAACTCTCTTAAAAAAAAGGACAAGATAAATTATATCCCCATGCACATTATTTAAATCACACTTTAAGAACTTTGAAATTTGGATGTCAAAGAACTTAAAAATGCCTGATAGTATCTTAAATAGGAGACATAACCATGTCTAGGTCAAATGAAATTAATCTACTTATTGGTATATGGCTTGATCCTAAGTAGCTATTTTATTGGGAAAGGGACAAGAATAGGTTCTCTTCACAGAATGCTGCAGATATATGAAGGCTAATTTTTGTGACAAACTAACAGGTGTGTTTGCTTAGTGCCCTGACTCTAGTGACAAGAAAGCTGAATTGGGTATATGTTTTTGACCTACCTTTGTTTATCATTTTCCCAGTTTCGACAAGCTAAGATGCCTTACTTCAAGATTTTTAATAATTATGGGATATAGAACAGTAGAGACTGTGTAATCTGATTTAGAAAGATTAGTCTCAAGATAGAGTTATAGTGATTCATCTTCTAACTTCACTGTGACCAGGTATCCTAATTCAATATTGGACTGGTCTATTAATAATTCCAGTATTAGAAGAATTAGGGAAGATAGCTAAAATCTTAATTAGCTAGCAAATTTAATTTGGAGCACAGCCTCCACTCCCAGAGAGGCTGCAGCCTTCCTGCAATTCTCAAAGCCACCTCCCCACACCAGGGTCTCTAAGACTAAGCTTGATCATTGCTAATTTGCAACTGAATGGGGTACCTGGACTTCTCCAAAGAAACTTTCATACTGTTGCTTATCACTGTCCCACCTTTGTTTCTCAAGCAGGTCATCCAAGTCCTTCAGCCTGACTGTAGCAGATGTACAGCCTTGCCTCCAATAGTGCAGGTGGCAGTTACTGATCTTCATTCTAGTACATATTATGACTTTGGTCTGAATTGGGAATAAGGTGTGCTAATGAGGGCTGGACATTCAATGACAGATATCCAGATCTCAGAACCATACCAATCTAAGAGAGATGTACATGCCATGACTGTTGATAACACAACACAGAGCCATATTTTGTGTGAAATATAACACAAACTATTTGCACGTAGTATCCATAATGGAATTTGATGCTTCAGGAAGATCTAAGATTTCCTAAGGGAGGTGTGGCCTCCAGTCACCATAACTCCCAGGCAAGACTATAGAGCATAAATACATTTTATGCCTCAGTTTAGCACTTTTTAAAATATTATTAATGGGGGAGGAGTATAACCTCCTCCAACCTATGCAGGTTCAGACCTTATGCCATTGAGGCAGGGCAACCTGCAGTGCAGCTCCTCAGCTAGTTTCCTTTGATGTGAAACTACCTGCCATCTGCCATGAGGCCAAATTTGTTCTCCAAGATTTTCTGTAGTTAACTGCAATCTGTGAATTTGGTGACTTAGTGCTAAAAGGCTGCGCTGACAACTTGGTATCAGGAAAGCAAGAAACTTGGCTTGGCAGAGAATGGGTTTCCCCCTTTATAAGTGCAAACTTTTATTAAATATTTGAGCCTAGATCAGAAAATTGTCTTGGCTCCATTTTTCTCTCACCTATATAATTCCCCTCTCTTTTCAGCCTCTGTTTGCCTCCCAGGTGAAACACAGTTCAAGTTAGGTAAGGCCTGGTTTCCAACAGTTTTGGTCCTGATCTTTATCACATTGAACACAAGACAGAATTTTACACTAACACTAAAGATATCTGCCTGTGCTTAAAATTCTGATTGCAAAACACTTCCTTTAGAAGAGTGGAGTGGTTGATGAACACCAGACACTTACTTAGCAATAGTTGGCCTATGAATTTTGAATAAATTTCTTATAATGTGGAAGATTCAAATTGAATTAAATAGTTTTAAACAAGCTAGGAAGGAAGTAGACATGAAGGAAAAAAAATTCTAGAGTAGATCAATACTAAAACTGAACTAATCTGAGGGTTATCTGTGTGCTAGTGGGGAGGCTAGAGGGAGAGGGAGCTGGAGAGAGAGAGGGAGAGGGAGAGGGACAGGGACAGGGACAGGGACAGGGAGAGAGACAGGGACATGGAGAGGGACTGGGACAGGGACAGGGACATGGACAAGGAAATGGGGAAGAAGGAGGAGGCAGAGGTAGAGCAGAGGCGGAAATGGAGGTGGAGGTGGAGGCAGTGGCAGACTGAGGACCTAGAATTGCAAGCCACAGAAAGGAGTGTAATTGAGGCATTGTCTCCATAACAACTGAAAGCAACATAACCTAAGGGCATCTGTCAATTTCCTGGACAACTATTCACAAAGCTAATCTTTCAAATTCCAACCAAAATTTTCATAGAATGAAGAGGATTGGGATTTCGAAATCAGGTGAACATATTTCTTATTATTCATTAGTATTTTTTACTTAAACTAGCAAAATATATGTATTCATTTTTTTTAATTTCTAATGTATTTCATTATTATTATTATTATTATTATTATTATTATTATTATCATCATCATTATTTTTGTTATTTTTATTACTAAAAATCAGTTTTTCAGTACAGTTCTTATTTTCCTCCTGGTTCAATTTGGTTAGAATAGTCTCTAATTTTCTCTCATTGATTAAATAGGTTGTAACTTCTTTTGCTTTTATGTTGTGAATGTAAGTTATGATTGTTAAAACCTGTTAAATATACATGATATTTTCTAAAGCTAAAATTCATATATGTTAAAACTGTATTTAAAATCTATTTGTAATATTAACCATGGTAGAAGCAAAAAATAATCTCAAACAAAGTCCTGTATGAAAGGAAGAAGTGACCAGTTCCTCATTAGGCAGTGACCATTCCATCTCCACAGGAGAATATGCAGTGTAACTGTGGCTTCATAGAATGAATTGGGTAGTGTTCCTTCTGTTTCTAATTTGTGGAACACTTTCATGAGAATTGGTATTAGTTCTTCTTTGATGGTCTGATAGAATTCTGCACTAGAGCCATCTAGTCCCAGGGTTGTTTTGGTGGGAGATTATCATGATTGGTTCTATTTCTTAAGGTGTTAAGGTGCTGTTTAGATGGTTTTTCTTATGGATTTGGTATATGTCTAGATAATTGCATATTTCACTCGTCTTTTGCAGCGTTTTTTTTAAATTATTCATTACTTAACTATGAAGTTTATTCATTTCAAGTTTTTTTCCAGGCTGCATTCCATGGAATATCTTTGGCTGAACTGGAATTTGCTCTATAGACGAGACTGACAAGGAATTTAGAGATTTTCCTGCCTCAGCATAATAAGTCCTGGGATTAAATGTGTGTTTGCCCCCATTCCCTGGCACCTAGGAATTAATTTTGAAGACTACTTGCATACCTTCATATAGTTCAAACCTTATAATATTACAAAATGGAAGCCTATCACAGTGATTCCTGCTTTTAACCAGAGGACTATGGGTCTTATGAAATCATATCTCTATTGACTTCTAAGAAAGCCATACATACATAGCCAATTTGAGGCCAGCCAGTGCTAATCAATACAATTTGGCCAAAATGGAAAGAAAAAAAAAACACAAAGTGAAAGTGCCTTTCTTATTTTAAGAATGGGCTACATTATAATAACACACACACTCAATCACATTCAGACTCACAGAATCAGACAGACACACAAAGAAACACACACAGACACAATCAGACAGAAACAGAGAGACAGAGAGAGAGAGAGAGAGAGAAAGAGAGAGAGAGAGAGAGAGAGAGAGAGAGAGAGAGAGAGAGAGAGATCCAGAGTGTTGGTGTTGGCAATCATAGCCACCTCCTATTTGGTAGCAGCAACTTTGTGTAACAGATAAGTCATCTTTTTAGATATTGGCTCTAATTTTGAATTGGCCAAGAAAAACCTGATACTATGCAGTCTGGAGCTGACATTTGGATTTCATAGGATCCCTGAAAATGGTTTCTGAGCAAGAGAACATAAAGTTTAATCATTCCTGGTGCATCTCACATATCTTCTGCCCAGTCTCCAAATGAGACACACAGAATTTACTGTTGGGGATTTGATAAAGGGGGGTTATTTTTGACAAGAAGCCCCTGAAGGATTACACAAATACAGTTGAAACAACCTTAGCACTTGTCAGAGTGTGGTACCTCCCTTCTTTATGCTTCTCAGTGCAGCTTCATTTAGTGTGTTCATTTAGTCCTGGTCAGAACACACAACAGAGCAGAAACAAACATTCTTTTCAATTTTTACACACCTTCTAATTTTTTCTTGTTTTTGTTGTGTATCTTGACAGACCCTTGCAAGCATTAATTTATTCTTAGATGAATTTGGACATTTTGAGTAATGTTCTCTTCCTACACCTTCCTTCTCTCTCCAGAAATGTGGAGAATTTTACATGACTCAGAGTATAAGATCATTGGCTGCTCTTGCAGAGGGTCTGGGATTCAATTCCCAGTGATCATCCTGTGTGTCACAGCCACATGTAAGTCCTGTTCCAGGGGATCTGATACAAGCTAACTTAGGACCTCCATGTAGTCCAGGAATGTTCACATCCAACAAATACACTCCTTCAGGTAAAAATGTCCATCCAATAGAAATAATGAAAAGTATGCTGTTTACCAATTGCCATGTAGAACTTGATTTCCAAATGAACACAAATATTATCAAGAGCAGACTTTAAAGTATGCATGTAGGTCAACCATTGTGATATGTTTGGTACATATTTTTTCTTTCTTTTCTGTTTTGCATCCCCTAGGACCTCGCATACCTATGACTTGGAGGAAAGTAATCCAGAGTTCTTCCATAGTCTCTGCTTCAGTTTCTGCCTCTACTTACCAGCTCTGAATCAAGTTCTGTCCTGACTTTCCTAGGTCATGCAATTTACAAGCTGAGACTTGTAAACAGAAAGAAACCATTACCTCCTTTTGTAGTTTTGGGCCCCGATCTTTATCACATTGAAATCAAGACAGGCTTGCATACTTACACTTATGCTATCTGCCTGTGCTTAAACTACTGGTTACAAACAGTTTGTTCAGAACAGTGGAGTGACTGTTCAATGCCAGACAGTTACCTAGAAATTGTTGCCCTATGAATTTGGGTTACATCTCTCATTATACTGAAGATTCAAATTGAATCAAATGGTTTTAGTACAAGGTAGAGAGGCAACTTAATGTTCATAGAAAACCAATTCCACAGTAGATCAATTCTAAAACTAAACTAACCTGTATGTTATCTCAGCACTAATAAGTAGCAGTGGGACAATCAAAGGCATAGGAAGGTGCAGAGGCAGAGGTTCAGATACAGGCTGAGGTAGAGAATGTAGAGGCAGAAAAAGAAGGAGAGGCAGAGTCACAAGGACAGTCATAGGAAGATTCAGAATCAGAGAATGAGTCAGAATTTGTGGTGTGCATGTACCTGGTGTGTGTGTCTTTGTAATTCTTGGACATTTTAGGAAGTTACATTAATTCAAGTCCTGAGAGGTGGGGTGATTGGTTACGACAAAGCTATCAGATTGCAACAAGTATACCAAGACATGGTTTCTGTCTAATTCGCCACCCAGACATTTATATACTTATAGGAGTACTTATAAAAGGAGAGATTCCAAGATAATGGCTTTCTTTCTACTGATAAGCCTGCCTCCCCGAGTCTCAGCATAAACGTTAATTATGATTCATTAGAAAAGAGCACACACAAGACTGCAGAATCTCAGCCAATACTATTGAGAACACTTTTTTTTTTTTAAATCACAAAGCCCTCACACAACATTTTAAAAATCCTTTACTGGATTCATCTTCTAAGTATACACTATATGTTATATTTAGTGTATCATAAAATACTAAAGAGGAGTATCTACTTATGCACACTGAAAGTGTACTTCAAACAGAAAGCATTAATACTGTTACTCCATAGATGAAACATGTTTATGAAGTAACACTAAGGGAGATTTACACACAATATTTGCATTTCATATGAGGTCCCCTGATGAAACTTAATTGCATCAAAACACATGGCACAGCATGGAATAGGTATGACTAATATTAAAATAGTGAACAGCTGAATGCAGGAAGTATGGAATACAGAGTTACTAAGTTTGGTGAAATACTATATTTATATACAACATACATTAGTGAAAAACTCCTGCTGCATTAACTTTGCACAAGATTGAGTGTCAAAGCTAGTACATTTTGTCTGGTGTTTGGTGGTTGGTTACGCAAGTTGGTTGTGTTTTTTTCATATCCATAGTTAAAGAAGAAGCACTAGGAAAAAAATTAGATTCAGAGATTTTCTAATTCCTCTCCTACCTTTATTTCTGTCCTATCTAGTGTTTTGGAGTATAAACAGAAGAACCCAGAAAATATCAAACACAAGCTATAAAATTGAATCTTCCTTGCCCTCCACCAGAAATCATCAACTGTGAAGAAATACACTTCATGTTCTTTATCATAAATTTTAAAGGACTCTCTTCAATAGCTTCTTGACTGGACTGTTTCTTTTTACTACTTTTGTGTATGTGTGTGTGTGTGTGTGTGTGTGTGTGTGTGTGTGTGTGTGTGTGTGTGTGTGTGTGTGTGTGTGTGTGTGTGTGTGGGTGTGCCTTGCTGTGCATAATTCCTTCCTGTGTTGCTATCCATTCATGTTTGTGGATTTACTCACAACAAAGCAGATACAGTGCATTGGAGTATCTTTTGCTTTTTTTGCTTGTTTGTTTGTTTGTTTGTTTGTTTTTGTTTTGTTTTGTATTGTTTTGTTTTGTTTTTTCATTTTCTGGTGGTGGGGAGTGCATCTATGCTTTTTGTTGGGAGCTATTACTGCAACGCTATTGTCCTGATCTCTGAATTGGGTCTCTCCCCCCCCGCCCCGATAAGAAAAGAGGGTCAAAAGCAGGCCACAGACTCACTGCTCCGAGAACAACTACAGATTGTTCCAACCCTAAGTCAGTGCTGGATGTCCTGACCTAAAGATGTACCCTGATAACGCCAAGTTCCTGCTTCCACCAGTAGTCGCCAAAAGAAAAATTTCCGCTGCCCCTTCCTTCCTGCCGAGAAGTACTTCCTCCCCCCCCCCCCACCCTGCTGCCCCATCCCTCCTGCTGAGGTGCATTGCTTCTGCCCCATTTCTCCTGCTGAAAGGCACTTCCCCTTTTGCTTGTGCATTTAAACCTTGGTCATGGCTAATACATTGGGGTCCTGATGTAATTCAGAACATTTCCATATCTTTGTTCGCACAATATCCTCATCTCTCTCTACACCCCATTTATTTCTTAGGAGAAAGTCCTCTCGAGACCCTCGAATAACTGGACCTGCCTGACGGGTCAGCTTTTGAAGTTACAAATCAAATACTACCATTGAGTGACAAATCTACCTTAGACAGGGTTTTGAATACTTTAACAGAAAGTGTTTCTCTCTTTATTACTAAGAAATTATAATCTTGTTTTTCTTGTACTCATGAACTGTTACAGAACTTTTAGGTCCATTTATACCAATTTTATGCAGACACTAAGCAATGTCAACCCATTGCTGACATTTTTTTATTGATAATGCAATTTGATCAATACATGAGTTCTTGTTTCTGCCTTGTGTCTGATTGTGTTTTCTTGAAGACTTGTATCTTATGGGCTATAACAAAAACTTGTAATGCTTGTAATGTACAGTTGAGGAGGGTGGTCTGGAGACTCGGGGGGTATTTCTGTGTATAGAATGAATGCCAAGTGCCTGGTGTTAAATCAGGGAAATGTTGCTCCTTAGGCTACATGCTCACCGTTTTGTGTTCATACATTTGGGGACAATATTTTTCAGTACCACAGAGCAAACGTTACAGGTACTTACTTTTTAAACTGTCAGTAATCACCAAATCTGAAATCTGGGCCTTGGACCACGCTGTTCTCTCAAAGCTAGTCAGAAAATGCTTAGCCATATGAGCCCAATCCTTGCTTTTTATCCTTAGAGTGGAGGAAAACTGGTCTTTCCTGTAAGGGTTTTGCAATTAGAGATTCTGGTGTCAGCAGAGCTTGCATGACCCCTATTGAGGTTGATCATTTGTAATAGCAAGGGAAATGTGGGAGGATCATTACCCTGATGGCTCAAAATAAGTCTAGAACACACTGCATTCTTCCCCCTTGTGGGTGCCATTCCTGTCACATTTTGAAGAGAAACAGTGCTCCTCCAGGAAGCTGGAGGAAATTGGCCTGTATTCCTTTGGATGCTGTTAGACCCAGCCTCCAGGTCTGGACTGACTATCATTAAGGCCCCTGTCCCTGCTGTTCTCTCAGTTCTCCACAAAACAAGAGACTCTCTTTAGCTTTTGTGCTGAGTGATGTCAGCCCTGCTTCTCATATACTGATTAACTAGGCTATTTGGGCCTTAGAAGAATGTCTTTTTCTCAACTATCTATTTACCAGGTAAACTATCAGTGAGAATGGTGAGACATCTATTCTTGTCAAGGTTACCATAATTAAGGGCAGGGAATATGAAGATAATGCAGACTTATTGATATATTCCCAAAGTCTAGATTTAATTGACACTCTAATGACTTGCACAAGAAACATGAGATTGTGGGTTGACTTCAAAGTGTAAAATATGAGGTCCATATAGAAAATCAGGAGATGACTGTTGAGAACAGCACTGGGCTTTAAAGAATTTGTTCTACCATGACTTTCCCAATATTTCACCATCTTAATAAGTATGTTGTGAAGGCAGGAGATGGTGTAAGAGTGTTCTCATCAGCATCTAGGTCCCATGGATGCTTGTACACTCTGTCACTTCAAGATATCTATGGCACAGTGGTTCCTGATTAACAAAGAAGCCTTTGTAGTGCCACAGAGCAGCAAATAGTGGCCTAGAAGCAGGAAGTAGGAAGGTTGACCATGGCCCTCCTTTCAGGATTTACACTTTAAAGCTGAGACACACTTTAAAACACACATGTTTCTGACATTTAGCCCATGGAATGTACAGAAAATATCTCGGTCGATTGGTGTGATGGTTTTAGACATGACTGAAAATGCGTTTATGTTAATCTGAGTGTGCTAGTAATCTTATGCCAACTTGTGAAAATCTAGAGTCACCTACGAAGAGGAAACATGAAATAGGATCTCCCTACATTAGATGGGTCTATAGGCATGCTTTTTGGATTAAAAAAAAAGTATATATTAATTTAATTTTTTTCATGTAATATGGGTTGAACAAATTCTTTCCCTACTTTATATCCCTACCATTCAACTCAGAGACACTGTGAAACGTATAGAAGTCATGGACCAAATGGATTTAACAGATACATGTGGAACATCTCTCCCTAAGACAAGAACACACATGGTATGCACTCACTGCTACGTGGATATTAGAAAATGAACACGGAATACCCATGATATTATACAGTAAATATCTGCACCGAAGCTGTACCCATACTGTATTCATATCATCATGAATCAGTATGCACAGTTCTCAGTACTGTGCATCTCCTAAAGGAGTATTGCCAACAGCAGATTTAGCAAGGTCTCAACAAAAATTATACCACTGGTAACATCACAATTTGTGGCTTTTAGGCTATATTAAGAGCTGGAGGTCATCCTCCTCATCTCTGTTATTCCCACAGCCTGAGGAAATTAGGGGAGCTTGCAATAACAGCAAGGATGGAAAACCAGAGACCAGCAAAGGGACTAAGACCATCTATCAGAATAAAAACCAATCTCTTCTAATATTTTAAATATCTGCCTTCCTAGCGCTTCTAATAAACCTATTTTTCAAATCAGACCTAAAGCCAAAATGCATGGTAGAATGTCTTTAGAATGAAAATAGCAGTTGCCACATTAAGCCTTTGTTTGCAGGGATGCACTCCCCCTGCAGTCTGATTGGAGGATGTTGATTGACCTGCTTAAGAAAAAGAGACCCAGACAATGAGAAAGTAGCAATGCAAAGCTTCTTTTGGGGAAGTCAAGATAATTTATTCAGTTGCAAATTGCAAAGCTCTGAGAGTAGCAAGAAAACAGCTTTTCTGAGAGGCTGAGTCCCCAACTAAATTCTATGCAAAAGAGGAATTTTAGTTCTCAGAGTGATACTTATAAGAAGATTCAGGATCTGTGTTCAGCTAACAAATTAATCTTTTGGTCAGCCTCTGTGCTCCATCTTCTCATGAAAAAACGCAAACCGAGCCCCTTCCCCAGATTCGAATCGGATCTGGACCCTTACATTCCTTAGTTAGTGTGTCCTTTCATTTTATTAATGCATAAGAATTAGAAGTAACTGGATGCCAGTGGTGATCTGCTGCAGACTGACCTTTAATATAAGTTTGCAAAAAATTTAGATCAAATAAAGTAAAGGCAAGATGTGCCTTTGGTGACCTTGGGGGATATAACTGCCACTGTTTTGTCATAAAAGGCCACTTCTTTAAGGTGTGATGAGCACATTGAACTATTCCGTTTGGCATGGGCTTATAAGGAATTCAAGTTTTATGTTTGATTCCAAATTCCTTACAGAATGAAATAAAATTTTTACTAGAATAGGATGGCCCATTATCTGTTTTGATATGTTTAGGCAATCCTATTGCATTAAATGCTTGTGGGCAATGATCAATTATGTTTTTAGAAACCTTTCCTTTATGCAGAGAAGCAGAAAAAAGCAAAAGGAAATCCTGAACAAGTATTGATACAACATGTTCATATTTTAGTTTTCCAAATTCTGCATAATGGGTTATATCCATTTGCCAAATATGATTAGACATAAGGCCTCTAGAATTGACTTATAAATGTGGCACTGGAGATAATGAAATACATTTAGGACATTGCTTTACAATCATTTCGCTTGTTCTTTAGTGATCTTATGTCTTGTGTGTGTGTGTGTTTGTGGGTATGTTATTAAAATAAAAGTTAAAAAAAAAGCTTTCAAATTTTGTAAGAAAAAAAGCTGAGAAAACTGTGCTGAGAAAGCAATCCAATAAGCAGCCTTTTTCCATGTACCCTGCCTATACTCCTACATATGTCCTGTCTTGATTTCACTCAGTGATGGAGTGCAATATAGAAATATAATACAAACTAAGCCTTTTTTCAAAGGGAAGGGAGGAGATGGTGGATGGTTTGGGGATTTGTTGAATGGAAAATGGGAAAGGAGCTATCATTTAAAATGTAAATAAATCCCAAAATTAATGAAAGACAATATGTCCTATGCAGAAATCCAAAATGACAACATGAAACTGCTCACATACTATCTCCTAAGCTCAAATGTGTAAGGCTTGGACATGCATGACTTCCATCTGTGCCTGCAGGCCACTGAAATCCGCATCAACTATGTGGATATCTACCCTGACTTCCTGGCACAGATGCTCCCCAAAATGAAGTGGGCAGTGATTATGCAGGGAGCAGTCACCTCAATCTTGGCTGAGGTACTTAAAGATCCAACTGAAAGCTATTAACAGGACGACACGTTTTTTAGGAAGATGTACCCACATGTGGCTTGAGATTGATGTATTGGATGGTACCCTGCAGTTCTCAGAATCTGGACATCTTTTCCCTATAAGCTGCAGGATCCCCAATATGGTGTTGAATGATAAGGATACAGAGATATAAACTTCTTAGAAACCACACTGTGAGGTGGGAGAGGGTGCACAGGTGAAGGAACACCCTCATTGAAGCAGGGGGACAGGGGATGTGATAGGGGGTTTCTGGAGGAGTGGGAAACTGGGAAAGAATACAACATTTGAAATGTAAGTTAAAATATATGTAATTAAAAAAAAAAAGACCAACCAAATAATGCAAAGTGAGGGGCCCATCGCTGCAACCGAATATGTAGCAAATGATGGCCTAGTGGGACACAGTGAGAGGAGGGGATCCTGGTCCTGAGAGACTCTATACCTCAGTGTAAGGGAATGGCAGGACAGGGAAGCAGGAGTGCTTAGGTTGGTCAGTAGGGGGAGGAGGGACATGTTATTGGGTTTTTAGAGGGGAAAACCTGAAATGGGATAACATTTAAAATGTAAATATAGAAAATATCTAATAAAATAAAATAATAAAATAAACAACCTTGGGAACAATAAGTTAATAGCAGAATAAAAAAAATCAAAGAAGCTGGGTGTGGTGTTGCAAGCCTTTATTCCCTGGACTTGGTAGGCAGAGGCAGGCAAATTTATGAGTTCAAGGCCAACCAGGTTTTCAGAATGAGTTCTACAACAGCCAGGCCTACACAGAGAAAACCTGCCTCAAAAAAAAATAAAATAAGAAAGAAAGAAAGGAAGATAGTAAGAAAAAAAGAAGAAAGAAAGAAAGAGCAAAGCACCAAAGCACTCATGTGCATGCACTGGTTCCAAAGACAGCCCTTTCCAAATGATACAACAGCACGTGTTTTCACAAAATGGATTCTGAACATGTCCTCAGATTGGTCCTTTGACAATACTATCTAGGTTATTCCCCTCATGGTCACAAGAAACAAAAGGAAGCAAGATATTAGTCTTAAGCAGATATCAGACTGATGCCAAGACCAGCCTATGACTCCATTATGCTTTCCGTTTTCAAGCATCCAGAGAGTGGTTCTCAACCTTTCTAATGCTACAGTTCCTTCATATATATTCTTCCTCTTGCTTGGTGAGCCCTTACATAGAATTATTTTTTCCTACTTCATAACTGTAATTTCCTACTGTTATAAATCCTAACATAAATACCTGACATAAAGATAGTCCTAGACAACTCCCATGAAAGTGTCATAAGGACTTAGAACTTATAGGTTGCCATTCACAGTGCCAGGAAATACTAGTAAGACTAGCCAGCTCCTTGATTTTTACACTTTCTGCCTTCCAGAACTGTACTAGGATAGATGTGATCTATTTTATTTGTCTAATCATGTGATCATCTGGAGTTGTCTAAGACTATCTTTATGTCAGGTATGTGTGTTAGGATTTATAACAGTAGGAAATTATAGTTATGAAGTAGGAAAAATAATTTAATGTAGGGGTTCACCAAGCATAAGGAAGAATATATATGAAGGAACTTGGAAACACACATACCCAAGTGGATGATGGAGTCTATTTTTCCTGTCCTGGAATCTTGGCAGGGATGAGTCAGCTCTAATGAAATAGATGAGAAAGGTTACTGGATGAATTCCTACTCAAAGTTATTGGAGACAACAGCAAATCTGTTTTGTCCAAATGGAGAATGGATGAGGATTTGTGCTCCATTAAAAAGGTCAATAAATTGACTAATTTGATTCCTGCCTGTATATTTGTGTGTGCTTTGTACTTTTTTCTGCTTTGTGTTGTGCTCTGTGTTCTTGATTATTAACTCTAGGGTCCTTACCATACTTGCAAAATGAAATATTTCTCAGTTGGAAAAGCTCTCATTTTTTTCTTCTGTATACAATATGATTCTTTAAAAAATAAGTTTTTGATTCCTTTGTACTAATAGTAAGATCAAAATTTCTGGGAAGACACTTTTCATTGAAAATACAGTTTTTCATTCAATAGATTCAGATTACTGTGCCCCCAAATCCTTCTACAACCTCTCCACTTCTCGACCCACCCAAATTCACACTTTTTCTTTCTCCCTTTATTAAAATACAAACAGGCATCTAAATAATAATGATACTATTAATGATACTAATAACAATAATAATGAAGATTAAGATACAAAATAAACAAATGAACCAGAACAGAACAAAGCAAACATAATAAAAAAGAGGCAAAGAAAAAGTACAAGAAATATACATGTAGACACAGAGATATATATGTTAACAAACACTCAGAAATCCCATAAAAACAAAAAAAACTGCAAACCATAATATATAAACAAAGGACCCTTAAGGTATTCTTTAAAGAACCCTGCCAATACCTTATAATATAAAGGACCTCCAAGATTATTATCCAGTTTGATTTTCATTTGCCAGGCAATGCTGAACTAGAGACTTAGATTTAAGCATGGTTTGCATACCCAGTGATACCCTAGTGGAAATTTGAATGTTTTCCTTTCCAAGCTACAAACTAGAAATAACTTCTGAGATAAAGATAGTGGCATGCACGCCCTTCCCTCTCATTGCTTGGGCTCTTTCTATCTCAGACCTTGCAGGCGCTGTGCATACAGATACTGCTACAGACACTTTTAGTTCAATGCAACTGATATTAGAAGGCCTTGGGTGAGAGTTTTAACCACTTCGACCTATGGGAGTGATAGGATGATAAGAAATATCAATGGCTCATTTAAACTTTGGTTGCTTCATTTTCTATACTCATGCTGGTTTGCAGCATGACCACCTTCATAGTCTCTGTGGGTTTTGACATGATGAATGAACAGGCAATCTTCAGAGGATGTAAAGAATTGAAGCTCAAGGAATGTATGAGGTGGCCCACTAGCCACTCAATTAAGGTTACTAGCCACTCAAGACCGCGTACCTGAACTTCATATCTGAAATAATATACATGGTAGAAGAAGAGGATTGTCTCTTCCACACTGTCCTGCAATCTCTACACATGTGCAGTGGTTTATGCACAGTTACACACATATGTACTTAATCAAACACATGTACCCATAATGTAAGTACATTAAAATGTATAAAATCATATAAAAACAAGTAG
This sequence comes from Mus musculus, assembly GCF_000001635.26. NCBI lineage: Eukaryota > Metazoa > Chordata > Mammalia > Rodentia > Muridae > Mus > Mus musculus. The sequence goes on along the minus strand of NC_000087.7, from coordinate 9,606,206 downwards.
ACCTTCTACTGGAAGTTTCAGAGAGACTACATTTATAGGATTTGGAGCTTGTTTGTTTCCTACAAACCTCCCATGCAGAAGGGAGGTTTTACATCTACTTTCGCACGACTAAGACTTCGCTTGAAGCATTTGCCTGGGATTCCTGTAGATTTGGTTTTTCTCGCCACATATGAAGAAATCTCTGTGTATTCTGAGTGCCCTAGATGCTGCTGAACTGAAAAATGCACATGCAACACAGACTTCCCACAATTGCTGAAGGCAGGCCCTCCTTTCTTTCTTTTACTGTAGAAGTAACTTTTCCATTTTCTAAACAACAGACAGTAGTAGTTTCCTTCCTAACACAAATGTCTCTGCTTTAGTTAAATAGATTTATTAGCTTCAAATCTGACAATACCATGCAAGTTCATTTTCAGAAGGGTTAAGTGGAATTGAATTTGTGTTGTGTATTACTAACTGAGAGGCAAATTTATAACCACAGAGCACTTTGAGTTGAGTGAAAATAATATTTTTACAATTATAAAATGCATAAAATTCCGTACCAAATTTTTATCAAACTTGCTTTATATGTAAGATAAACCAAAAATTAACAGACAACTACCAAACAGTTAAAGCATACACCATGGCAATAAATTAAACGAAAATGCTTATTTAGAAGTGGGAAGAGATAAGCTTTTATGGAATCTGTTTAATTGTATAAGAAAGAGAAACATCACTTTTCTTCACATGCTCAGAATTTAAGAGGGGGAAAAGATCCATGTGATAATCCAGTTCTATGTACACAAAATTAAGCAAGATCCTCATAATTAATGTGTGAGTACACAATGCCTGACTCAAATTCTATCATAGACGCTCAAGTCCTGTCACTGCAGGCTCATCAGTCTCACTGTATTATTATTATTATTATTATTATTATTATTATTATTATTATTATTATTATTATTTATTAATTGCTGTTGTTTTTCTTTTTCTTATAATTACATAATTTAAATTTAAAATTTATTAAATTTCAGTAGATGATATTCAAGAAATGTTCAAAACTTTTAATATTGACCAGGGACAAATGATACTGCACTAAAAAACTAGATCTCATTCCCCATATTATTATCTGTTAACAGTGTGCACAAGAAGACCTGAGACCTAACAAAGTTGTCCTTTAGTTCCTCATTTTGCTCACATCAGCATCTGTAAACCATTGCAAAGTTCAGAGGCTAAGAATCTGCATAGTATCTTTCACAGACCAAGTCCTCATCGATGACAGAAACTGTGGCTATGTACTGTGTTTATACTTTATTCCTCATGATGAAGGAACAGCTGAAAGCAAGAAATTGATGCTCTAAAGGGCTTACCAAGAAACTTCCCTGGACAATATTGGTATGAATTAGTACAATTTGACTAAAAGAGCACTTTGTCCACCAGGCTTGGAAGATGTAGAAAATGTAAAAATATTAAAGAGAAAAATGTAAAGCTGTACTTGTAATATAGTTAACAAAACACCCATGGAAGGAGTTACAGAGACAAAATTTGGAGCTGTGACGAAAAGATGGAGCATCTAGTGATTGCCATATCCAGGGATACATCCCATAATCAGCTTCCAAACGCTGACACCATTGCATACACTAGCAAGATTTTGCTGAAAGGATCCAGATATAGCTGTCTCTTGTGAGACTATGCCGAGGTCTAGCAAACACAGAAGTGGATGCTCACAGTTACCTATTGGAATGGGTCAAACGGCCACCAATGCAGGAGCTAGAGAAAGTACCCAAGGGGCTAAAGGGAACTGCAACCCTATAGGTGGAACAACAATATGAACTAATCAGTACCCCAGAGCTCTTGTCTCTAGCTGCATATGTATCAAAAGATGGCCTAGTGAGCCATCACAGGAAAGATAGGCCCTTTGGACTTGCAAACTTTATATGCTCCTGTACAGGGGGACGCCAGGGCCAAAAAGGGGGAGTGGGTGGGTAGGGGAGTGGGGGGATGGGTATGGGCAACTTTTGGGATAGCATTGGAAATGTAAACGAGGAAAATACCTAATTAAAAAAAAGAGATATAAAAAAGAGTTTATGGTTAATGAGGGTAAATTTTTGTTAAGATTTGTTCACATAGCCTGTCTTCCACTTAGCTCTATTTCCATAGCCAATGGAATGAAATTCTGCCAGGCCTTGTCTATCATCAATATGAGTGGATGTGCAACTACAATAGCCAAAACTAGAAGTTATCATGGAAGATCTCTTTTCTGAAGAAAAATTGAGGAAGAGTGGATTGGGGTAGCAGGAGTGGAGGAGAAGTCAGGGAGCAGAGAAGAGAAGGAATACTAGGTTTGGGATGTTGATTGATTAACTAATTTAAAAAATCAGCTCCAGGACAGATTATTTTCTAGTGTTAGAGAAAACTCATCTCAACAATTATTATTAAGGAGAATTTTATTATCTGAGATCCTACAGTGAATTCGTATTGGTGTTTGTGTCTGTGTCTGTGTGTCTTGGTGTGTGAACCTACTATGTTGCTTAAAGAAGCTAGCAAAATATAATTTGTCTTTCATGAACTCACAAGCCAGGATTCACTTCTCTGACTACATGGCCATCTTAAGAAGTATCCTCCTGACCAAGCAGTTGTTATTTAAACATAAACCTGGGATTCAATCTACCCTGCTTCTAATTGGGACCAAATGTATAAGCCACATGTGTTTCTCTGCCAGACTACTAGTGGATGAGACCCTCGAGTATCAGATGCATACCATGTTGGAGAGGGTACATAAGCTCCCATGCACTGACCTTATCAATAAATTAATGCTCAACCTTTTCTATAGAGAAAACTGCTATACTCATTTAAAATTAAGAAATCACAAATTGTACATCCCTTTAGGCACAGGAGTGGTATGCAATCATTTAAAAATTCCAGTGTGTGTAATAAAAGCCAAAATAATCAAAGTCACTTTACTGCTCTCTTTTACTTCCACAGAGATGGATAACTAGTATGGACAGTGAGATCTGTAAGTGGACTTCAAATGCTTACAAGTTTCTTAGGTTTGTGTTGGCTTTCAGGTCTTCTTGTGTTCCCCAAGCTTCCGTGAAAATAGACAATGTCAAGGGAGAAACTGAGGTGACAACTACCATGGTAACACTGAAGGAAGACACAGTCTTGTCATCTTGTTCATAAATTTACCTGAATCTTTGTTTTGGTATTGTATGACGGTCAACATTATAGCCACTGAAACTATGCCATGAATATTAATTCTTTCTGACTTCAAGAGCCCTAATAGCATTTTACATCTCTTCTGAGAAAAGTGAAGAATTAAATCATAGTCCATGGTACCTGAAACCAGAGGATAGTGTCTAAGAAAACATTGCTATGGACACAGATGTCAAACAAAAACATAGGTTGGATACAAATGTCAAACAAATACTCATTTCTTTTATTCCTAATACAAAAAAAAAATTGTGTGGATAACACAGATAATGAAAGACAGTGGGAAGCAACTTATTATTCTATTTTATTTTTTTTTGATATGAAACATAACTCTGCCAAATTTTCTAGATTTTAAACATTCTTTATATTCTGTCCCTGCAATATGATAATTTTCCTTAGCTTGGCAATTCTGTCTGAGTTTTCTGACTAAGTGAGGGTGCATGTGTGTGTGTCTCTCTCTCTCTCTCTCTCTGTGTTTGTGTGTGTGTGTGTGTGTGTGTGTGTGTGTGATATGTATTCAGGGTCCAAAGAGACCAGAAGACCTAGATATACAAGTAAGTTTTTATTCTTGTTTTCTGACACGTTCTGGTGTCTTAGAAGTCTTGATTGTCTGTTAAACATTTTCTCACACAGGTTACATGTATAGGGATGGTCAGCAATGTGGGTCAGCTGGTGCTTAATGAGGTTACATTTCTGAAGGAATGGTCTCCCACATTCAATACAGTTAAACAGAATTCTCTCCTATATAAAATCATTGATGTTCAACTAAATTTGTATTATGATTAAAGGTTTCTGGCACCAGGAACACTGATGTAGTTTTATTTCTTTGTGAGTCAGATAATGTATTTTAAAATCTGAACGGTGTTTTTCTGCGTGTGAGGGTGCATGTGTGTGTGTGTGTGTGTGGGGGGGGTATGTATTCAGGGTCTAAAGAGACCGGAAGACCTAGAGATACCAGTAAGTTTTTATTCTTTTTTTTTTTGATCTTTTGTTTTGTTTTGTTTTGTTTTGTTTTGTTTTGTTTTGTTTTGTTTTCTAGACAAAGTTTGTTTGTTTACCCCTGGCTTTCCCAAAACTCACTCTGTAGATCATGGTGGACTCAAACTCAGAAATTCGCCTGACTATGCCCCCACCCCCCAAATGCTGAGATTGAAGACCTGTTCCTTCACTGCCTGGCATTAGACAGTTTTTTTTGGTAACTATATTTGGTGCTATAAACAGAACGGGAAGTTTAACATGTACTGTTCAAGAATTGAGCCATCTCTTTCTTCACAATGCAAAGAATAACAAGAATGAATAAAGTAGAAAAATATTGTGTAATAGATATGAGGGCTTATCTATAATTGTTTAAGAGTTAAATAATAACAACAAAAAGTCAAACAGCTCAGTCTGGATATATGTATACAAATTGCGAAGTAACTTTCAACAAAATACACAAGCAATTCAATGAAGGAAGGCTATAAATGTCAATAAATTATGGGGAGCCAATTGGACAATGTGATGAGTGTTCTTGGTTTTGAACTTTACTGCATCAAGAATTAATTAAAATCCAACTGACTGAGCAAGACGTTAAAGGATTTTTTTCTTAATACTTTGAAATGGCAAGCTCCATTTTGAATCTGAATCTTTCAAGTGGGAAAAGTCAACTTAAACCTGGCACACACTTATATAAATGTTCTGCAACCTATATGAAAGACGTGGAAGAAGAAAGTTTGTTTTCTTTGCCTGTTTGCCCTCATTGGGAAGCCCATTCCTTCACTGTCAATACAGGCCATTTTCAGTATTCCATAATACACTGGAGACTACCTGAGACAATCCACCTCATTGACTGAATAACTATTAGGTTCTTAGAATATCAGTTGGTAGACAGCTATTGTTGGATCACACCCTGTAATTCACTTTAAAGTCTATTTAAACTACATTTAAAGTATATTATATAACAAAATATTATAAATGATAAAATATATTACATATAAAATAAATTATATATAATATATACACCATAGTTTTATAACATTATGCATATATATAATTTGTGCTGTATGTTTTGTTTCACCCGAGAGCAGTGACACATAATAGGTAAAAGAGTAAGCCTCACACTCAATCTCAACTTCATACTGTATGTAAAATAATTCACAAGGGCATGGACTTAATGTAAGAACAAAATAAAAGATTTAGGAAAATTGGAGTATATGTATGATTAATAGAGTTAAGAGTTCTAGATTTCATGGAAGAAATATTCATTCTAAGAGAAATAATTGATCCTCACTAAAATTAAGAACTTTCACACTGAGCTGGATGATGGCGGTGCATGTTTTAAACCCAGAACTTGAGAGGCAAAGGCAGGTGAGTTTGTGGTAAACCTGCTGTACAGATTGATCTTGAGGACAGCCAGGGTTACGCAGAGAAATTGTATCTTTAAAAAACAAAGAAAACAAATAACCCAAAAAAAAAAACATAGAATTTTTTTTTTCTTTAGCAGTTCCTGATTCAACAGTGAAGAAGCAATCTAAATCAATTATAACCCAAAAGGTAATATCTCCCAGGGTGTATTTTTCACCGTTACAGTCCAGGTTACACAATGTATACACAAAGGAAATGAGTTATAGTTAATCAGTTAACCTAGACAGGTGGTTAGCTTGTAGATGACCAGCATTACAACACTGTAGAGTGTCTTCTTCGATGGGTTAGCATAGCCCATTCTTCCTCAGATAAATGCATTTGTATATCGTCAAATATTAACATTCCTGAAGAAGAGAAAGGACTTGAATTTAATACTGAGGCAGAAGCAGTTGTTGTACCTGTCTGTGAATCATGGCAGGCTGCATGCTGAGGAAATTATCAGTAAGGAATTTAGGTAGAGAAACTGAGATGACCAGCGGTAGGCAAGTGGACCAGATAATTGGTTGTAAAATATCCAGTTTCCACTCTGACCCTGACAAGTCTAGTCGCCTGGAGATCAGTAAGGTTGAATGTACCAGAGAACACTAGTGGTCTTAGCAGCAGGAAAAATCTAAACTAAGACTGGCTGAATTCAAAAGGGAAATGTTAAAATAAAATAAAACAATAACAAAAAGCAATCTGACTTTCTCCAGCCCCTCTATGGTCCAGTAGCCTCCATGGCTATTTAACACCAACAAACCACTAGTAAACACTAGTGTTGGGCAGATTTGTGTGTTGCTGTAAAGCTGCCTTGATCATTTGCTTTCTTGGGTGTTATCCTTCATGAAGTTATTTCTCTCTTTTCCTTCTCTGTAAAATATATAAGACTAAACTTAAAAGCATTTTCTGAAGTGATACATGAGTCCCAACCTCTCTATATAAGATCTGGTTACCATGAGTCAGCCAAAATAAACTCCGCCTGACATTCTTAGGTATGATTCTGAAAGAGGTGTTTTCTGTTGTCACTGGGGTGTCACTTAGTTCCCCATTCACTAGCAGCAGCTAGAACATGGCACTAGGGTACAAAGGCCAGTGGAAGTCCTCCTCTCTCAACTCATGGATGTATTTTCATAAAAAGATATTAATACCAGCATCTATTCCACCTCTAGAGAACATGAATGCTAGCCTAGGCTCCTATACCTAACAAAACTCTCAATCACCATAGACGGAGAAAACAATATATTCCACGACAAAGCAAATTTTACACATAATCTTTCCTTAAATCCAGCCCTACAAAGAATAATAGGTAAAAAACAACAACACAAGGAGTGAAACTACACCATAGAAGAAACAAGAAAGTAATCTTACAACAAATCCACAAACACATGCTTCCACCTCTAAGAATAAAACTAATAGAAAGTAACAATCACTTTACCTTAATAAAAAAAAAAACTAAAACAATAAAGCAAAACCTAAAACCCTAAAAAACCAAAAAATTATTAAACAAACACTAAATGACCCAAAAAGCTATTTTTTTAATTCTTAATAAATATTTTTAAAACCATAAAATTCTATAAATAAGAAAACACAAGAACTCTAAAAAGACCTTAAAAAATTATAAAACTGTTTCTTTCTGCACAAAATCAGGCCATTCTGTCTTCCATCACTGAATCGGGAGGGCTCACTATCCCTCATCACTATCTAATAAGGTATAGACAGTTGATGAGGGATGAACAGTCAGTTTTCATCAAAGGTATTGCCTTTGAAGGTGATAGATTGGCCATGCTCTAGTGGAAGCCAGATGTCCAAGAGTTTATGGGAAACACAAATGATTTTGAATGGGTTGTAACAAAAGAGAGAAGATAAGATATGAAGTTGGCAGGAGGAGTTAGGTGGGAATGGGCCTTATTTTGTTCTGGGAGGAGTTACTAAAAGGATTGGAAAGTAAATTCCATCAAAATATTTGTATGCAATTCTCAAGTTATTAAGGAAAGTAGTTCTTAATATACCATGTGTGTACTGAACACATACAGACCACTTATATTGCCATCTTCTAAATAACAACTTCTTATACAGCAGTTTCATTACATTGAGAGCAAAAGTAATCCATAGGTTATTTAAAATAAAGAAGAATCTGGGGAGATGGCCCAGGGGTAAAGCCAAGTGTTTGGTCAAACTTTCACCTGCAACACTGGTGCTTAGGAATGGGAGTGGAAGAGACAGAAGGATGACTGAATGTCAGCCTCACTCCTATTTCAACAAGAAACCCTATCACGAGGGGAAAATTAGGGACTGAAGTAACAGAAAACAGTATATCCTTCCCAATCCTCTGCACTTACCTGTATATTTCGGTATGCATACACACATCAATATGATTACTGTATAAAAGAGGTTACTTTGCATAAATATAGGCAAAAGCAATGTTGTTTTAGCCTAGAGACCTGAAGACTTTTATATCATTAGGGTCCTAGAGAAACTCTCCAGATATAGAGGATGGGTATATCTTCTTCCTATGCAAAGGAAACCTCAGTTAAGTGTGTGTGTCAGTGACTTTAAACATCTTTCCTCCTCTAGATTTCTATTTATAACACACAATGGTCTGTAAATAATGAAAATATGAAAATAAGCCTTTTGACTGGCATTTCCCTGATGATTAAAGATGTTGAACATTTTTTAATGTGCTTCTGTGCCATTCGGTATTCCTCGGGTGAGAAATCTTTGTTCAGTTCTGAGGCCTATATTTTAATGGGGTTATTTGATTTTATGGAGTCTACCTTCTTGAGTTCTTTATATATATTGGATATTAGTCCCCTGTCCGATTTGGGATAGGTAAAGATCCTTTCCCAATCTGTTGGTGGTCTTTTTGTCTTATTGACTCAGAGCCACTAGTCAAATAAACTACACCCTATAAAATTAAATTTGCTTGGAAAACAATTTTCCAAGCAAATAGTCTGAAGAAACAAGCTGGAGTAGCCATTCTAATATCAGATAAAATCGACTTCCAACCCAAAGTTATCAAAGAAGACAAGGAGGGAGACTTCATACTCATCAAAGGTAAAAATCCTCCAAGAGGAACTCTCAATTCTGAATATCTACGCTCCAAATTCAAGGGCAGCCACATTCATTAAAGACACTTTAGTAAAGCTCAAAGCACACATTGCACCTCACACAATAATAGTGGGAGACTTCAACACACCAATTTCATCAATGGACAGATCGTGGAAACAGAAAATAAACAGGGACACAGTGAAACTAACAGAAGTTATGGAACAAGTAGACCTGACAGATATCTACAGAACATTTTATCCTAAAACAAAAGGATATACCTTCTTCTCAGCACCTCATGGTATCTTCTCCAAATTTGACCACATAATTAGTCACAAAACAAGCCTCAACACATACAAAAATATTGAAATTGTCCCATGCATCCATGCAAAGATTCCACAACATTTCTAGACAGTTTTCCCAGTTTGAGACAACTGAGACTGTGGGAGATATAACCCCCCCAATCTTAATTAAACTAAGCCACACAAGTGCAAAATATTTTTGAAAACAGTTTAATTGCAATTTTGTATAGAGAACAGAGAGCTCTACTTGAAATGGACTGAATTAGTCTTTAGGTTCCATTGTGCACCCTAAATAAAATATAGTGTAAAAGAATACATTTTCTATGTAGCAAGTGAGGGCTGAAAACAACACAGTAATGGAGATAAAATGCAAAAAAAAAAACAACAACTGGGATATATAGTAACAATTCAAACTGACAGTGTGAAAAACAATGTATTTATACATGTTAACTGTCCTTTTGACCACAGTGTCATTCATCATTGTGTTAGGGGATCCAATCTAGTGATTAATCATCAGGGTTTGACAGTAAAATTTTTAGGCTCAATACACCAGACATTAGCTGGAAAATGATTTACAAGAATGGAATGCCCTTTGGTGTCTTCTCTGTGAATCTGTTGTATGGATGCCTTGTCATTGGTTGTTTTAGTTGTTGGTGTTGTTTTAAAATAGAAATATTGAATGCAAAAGCAAGTGGCAGGAGCCCAAAAGGTCTTTGCATCCTCTCTTTCTCCTTCCCATAACTTTCTAATTTTCCCAATCCCCACATTCATTCAAAAATTCAGAAGTTCAAAAAATACAGAAACTCATTCATCATCTTTACTTTGTGCTTCCATGCTGGTTGCAATTATCTTGTAAGCATTAAAAATCAGGCTAACATACTGCCTATGTTCAATAGGGTTTCATTGATGTGAACAGATATCATGACTCAGGAAACTCTTATAGGGAAATTTTAATTGAGGTTGTCTTACAGTTTCAGAGGGTCAGTACATTATTATATTGGTAGGAAGCATGGCAGCATCCAGGTAGAGGAGGTACTGAGGAAGAACTAATTGGTCTATATCTTAGACTGAAGGCAACCAGGAGGAAGCTTGTGGCCACAGGTAGCAAGGAAGAGGATCGATTTTCGTCACTGGGCAGACATTGTGCATTACATAAAAGCAAGCCTAAACAATGATACACTTCCTCAAACAAGCCATCACCTTGTAATAGTGCCACATCCCATGGGCAAAATATATTCTAATCAACACACTGCATCATAGGAAAATGGCAGAGAGACATAAAGAAAGATACTGCATGATTGCATTCCTCTGGTCACAAGTGCTACATACCTACATGCTTATATGCACACACAAACACACACATACACACACAAACACACACACACATGCCTATCTGATGTGCATAATAATAATGTGCAGTCTAGGGTCCTGGGCAATTTGATTGGACCAGGCGCTGTGTTCCACTCACCAGAGGTCTTAGGATCCCGTGGAGGATCCTGTGTGGGTCCTTGTGGGTGTCCACAGAATCCCCCAGTCCAGGGACCATGGTGCTCCCTTGATCTACTTCTGTTGTCCAATTGCTCTGGCTAGGATTTCAAGTGCTATATTGAATAGATAGGAAGAAAGTGGGCAGCCTTGTCTAGTCCCTGATTTTAGTGGGATTGGTTTTAGTTTCTCTCCATTTAGATTAATGTTGACTACTGTTTTGCTATATACTGCTTTTATTTGTTTAAGTATGGGCCTTGAATTCCTGGTCTTTCCATGACTTTTATCATGAATGGTTGTTGGATTTCCGTAAATGATTTCTCAGCATCTAAGGAGATGATCATGTGGTTTTTGTTTTTGAGTTTGCTTATATATAGTGGATTATGTTGATGTGTTTCCTTATATTAAACCATCCCTGCATCCCTGGGATGAAGCCTACTTGATCATTATTGATGATCTTTGTGATATGTTCTTGGATTCAGTTTGCATGGACTTTATTGAATATTTTTAGCATCGGTATTCAGAAGGGAAATTGGTCTGAAGTCCTCTATTTTGTTGGGACTTTATATGGTTTAGTTATCAGAGTAATTGTGGCTTCTATAGAATGAGTTGAATAGAGTATGTTCTGTTTCTATTTTGTGAAATAGTCTGAGAACAGTTGGAATTAGTTCTTTTTTGAAGGTCTGATAGAACTCTACACTAAACCCATGTGGGTGTTCCTGGGCATTATTTGGTTGGGAGAGTATTAGTGACTGCTTCTAATTCTTTAGGGGATATGGGGCTGTTTAGATCTTTATTCTGATCTGTATTTAACTTTGGTACTTGATTTCTGTCTAGAAAATTGTCCATTTTGTCCAAGTTTTCCAGTTTTGTTTAGTATAGCCTTTTGTAGTAGGATGTGATGATGCCTAGGATTTCCTCAGGTTCTGGTCTTATGTCTCCCTTTTCATTTATGATTTTGTTAATTAGCATACTATCCCTGTGCACTCCAGTTCATCATTCTAAGGGTTTATCTATCTTGATACTATTTTCAAAGAACAGGCTCCTGGATTGTTTGATACTTTGAATAGTTCTTTTTGTGCCCACTTGTTTGATTTAAGCCCTGAGTTTGATGATTTTCTGCTATCTACTCCCCCTTGTAAATTTGCCTCCTTTTGTTCTAGAGTTTTTAGGTGTGCTGTCAAGCTCTTAGTGTGTGCTCTCTCTGGTTTCTTTTTGGTGGCACTCAGAGCTGTTGGTTTTCTTTGTGGGACTACATTCATTGTGTCCCATAAGTTTGGGTATATTGTCCTTTCATTTTCATTAAACTCTAAAAAGTGTTTAATTTCTTCTTTATTTCTTCCTTGACCAAGTTATCATTGTGTAGAGGGTTGTTCAGCTTTCACGTGAATGTTGGCTTTCTCTTATTTATGTTGTTATTGAAGATCAGCCTTCGTCCATGGTGATGTGATAGGGTGTATGGGATACTTTCAATATTTTTGTTGAGTCCTGTTTTATGACTGATTGTGGTCTATTTTGGAGAAGGGACCATGAGGTGCTAAGAGGAAGTTATAACCTTTTGTTTTAGGGTAAAATGTTCTGTAGATATCTATCAAATCCATTTATTTCATAAATTCTGCTATCTTCAATGTGTCTCTGTTTAGTTTCTATTTCCAGGATCTTTCTATTGATAAGAGCGGGTTGTTGAAGTCTCCCACTATTATGGTGTGCAGTGCAATGAGTGATTTGAGTTTTACTAAAGTTTCTTTAATGAATGTGGATGCCTGTGCATTTGGAGCATAGATGTTCAGAATTGAGGGTTTATCTTGGAAGAGTTTACCTTTCATGAGCCTTAACTGTCCCTTCTTGTCTTTTTTGATAACTTTGGGTTGGAAATTGATTATATTCTATATTAGAATGGCTACTCCAGCTTATTTCTTCAGACCATTTGCTTGGAAATTTTTTTTCCAGCCTTTTACTATGAGGTAGTATCTGGTTTTGTCCCTGAGGTGAGTTTCTTTTATGCAGCAAAATGTTGTGTATTGTTTATATAGCCAGTCTGTTAGTCTATTTGTTTTTAATGGTGAATTGATTCCAGATTAAGGCAACTTCAGACCAACTTCTCTTATGTATATCAATGCAAAAATACTCAATAAAATTATCCCCAAACTAAAAGGGCTATTAGGTAATTTTCTGATAGTCAAAACTGCAATGAGAACTGCCAGTTTTCCAAGTGTCACTGGATAATTGCTCTTAGATAGTAACCAGGCTTTCTCCTACTCAGAGCACATTCCAAGAGGTTGTATAAAAATTAACCAAAGGTCATCAGAAGGGAACTAAAGATTTATTATAGGTTCTAGGGTAAAAGATAAAATATTGATTGGGTTTACCTATACAAAACTTCACTAATATCTTAGTTATGGTTTGATACCTTCAGTGAACCTGTTGATCTGAGACAGTTGATGAACTTTGTAGCATGTGGTCATGTATTCTGAAATATGTATAAGTGCTGAGGACAAAGAGACGAGGAAAATCAAGAGAGAAGTTTTTATTTTTCTTTTCTCCACTTAGACTTTTTTTTATTTTTCTTTTTCCTTTTCCCCACTTAGAAGAATTTTTCCCTTTCCGCACTTAGGATCTTTCTGCATTTGCCCTTATATAACTTTCATAGGAAATTTTTTATAACTTAGTAATAACTTCTATAATAACTTCTCTAAATTCCTTCTCTTCCAGTGACATCTGGCTAGTAAGCTCAAAATTAGAGCCCAGTAATTCCTGCTGAGCTAGAAAAAAGTCTGCATTGCTTAATCCTCCTCTGTTAGGCTACAGGTGTTAATCACCTAAACCAGCCTACCCTCAGAAAGACCAAGTACTTTTTAGAAGTTATCATCAGCATTTCAGTACAATGAGAGAGCTAGAAAGCCCTGGGACACTTAGATTTTAAAGCCATTGCCAGGGTTCTACTCTGTGACTCCACTGTTATCCTGCCTCAGAGCAATCCTGGCCCTCAAACTCTACTATAGAGCAAAAGTGATTAAAACAAAACAAAACAAAACAAAACAAAACAAAACAAAACAAAAACTACATGGTATTGATACAGAGACTGACAGATGGATCAGTGGACTAGAACAGAAGAACCATAAAGAAAACCACACATTTATGGATACTTGACAAAGAAGCAAAATATATATGTATATATATACAATGGAATAAAGAAAGGATTTTCAATAAATTGTGCGGTTCTAATTTGCAGTCTGTATGTTGAAAAAAAATCCATATTGATCACCTTGCACAAAGCTCAGTTTCAAGTTGAACACGATTATCAACATAAAATAAGATACACTGAATCTAATAGAAGATGAACTCATTGACACAGAGAGGGAAATGTCCTAAAAACATCTCCCGTGATTCATGCTCTAAGATCAACAATTCATAAATGTGACCTCATGAAATTGGAAAGCTTCTGTAAGCAAAGCATATAGGCAATGAGACTAATCATCAACCTATAGACTGGAGAAAAAAATCTTAACTAATCTCACATCCAATAAACGGCTAATATCCAAAATATATAAAGAACTCAAGAAACGAAATAAACCAATCAAATATGGGGTATATATCTAAATAGAGATGTTAAGTCAGAAGAGTCTAAAATGACTAAGGAGCACTTAAAGGTAATAATAGTGCCACTTAAAGATCATAATAGTGCCACATCCCATGGTCAAAAGATATTCTAATCAACACACTGCATCATAGAACATAAAGAAAGATACTGCATGATTGCATTCCTCTAGTCACAGGTGCTACATACCTACACCCTTATATGCACACACACACACACACACACACACACACGCCTATCGGATATGCATGTTCATACAATTATATTTTTTTATTTATTTGCTTACATACTTACTTACTTACTTTGTTTTAAATTTGTTGGGTAAGAACTTTCTGCATACATATAAATGAGTTTTAGCAAATTCATCCCTATCTTCTCCTCCTTGAATTGTTCCCCATTTCTCCTGTATCACTTTTATCCTTAATTACATTTTCATTTTTATATAGAAAGCTGTGTAGTGCCATGTCCCAAGCAATCGCGTGCGTGCCACAAGCAATCGCTGAGAAGAGCTTGCGTGCCACGTGCAATCGACATTATAAATCAGTATTTACATATTTCCATTGACACCTGCAATGGTGTAATGTTTGCCATACCTTTAACAGGGGAAAAAGCCTCTCATGTTATACAGCACTGCCTAGAAGAGTGGAGTGCTTTGGACAAGCCCACAATTCTTAAAACGAATAATGGGGCAGCATATACTTCTACTAAATTTCAACAATTTTGTCATCAAATGGATGTCAGTCACTTGACTGGCCTTCCTTATAATCGTCAAGGACAAGGCATTGTGGAATGTGATCACCACACACGCAAGTCTTATCTTATAAAACAAAAAGGGGGAGTTGATGAGACTCTGCCCTCAGTGCCAAGAGTTTTGGTATCTATGTCACTCTTTACACTTAATTTTTTGAATCTCGATGAGCAGGGATGTTCTGCAGCTGAGCGACATAACTCAGACCCTGATAACCAAAAGAAATGGTCAAACAGAAGGATGTTTTAACTGGTCTGTGGAAAGGCCCAGATCCTATCTTAATCAGATCCTGGGGAGCTGTTTGTGTTTTTCCACAGAGTAAAGAAAACCCATTTTGGCTGCTGGAACGACTCACCCGCAGGATATTCATCAAGGATGATGCAGAAGATGCTGACCTCCCCAGGACTGTTCCTGATCCTGACAATGCTGAACTTGTATCAGTTTTCTAGTATAACAGAGATGGGCTATTCTCTTGACTTTCCCTAAACCAATGTCAGTTTGCCATGATGCTATAGTTTTCCCAAAATTCTTTACTACTAATAAAACAGTGGATTTGCCATATTTAACCTATGATCCCACTCGAGCAACATTAGGAGAAAATCACTCCTTACTAGAACAGGGGTCTTTATGTTTTCAAATTAATGGACCAGAAATTGTATCAACCTCCCAGCCCGAGCTTTAGGGAACCTCCATCATTTGTTGGGCAGATCAGAGTAAAACTTTTTCCTTTTCTTCCAACATGACAGATGACCCAGAGAAGGAATTTGTTATGAAAAAGAGATTTGTCATACAGGACTTTAGAATGAATCCCTTTCACAAGTGGTTGCTTTGTGGAGTCAATGGCAGTTGTACAGAACTAAATCCTTTGAATTTTATCCAGGGAGGAACAGTTGTAAAGGCTTCTTTTACTGGCATCTCAAGATTTGCTCAGCATTGGGGAATATATGATGCCTCCCAGGACTCTTATGGACATACTAATATCAGTGTAGAGATCACTGGGTTCAATAAAACTTTGGTAAACCAGATTAATTATACATCTACCCCAGTCTGTGTTTACCCCCTTTTCTTGTTTATATTCTTTCAAGTGATTCATTTGAAGTCTGTTCCAATGATTCTTGTTGGATTTCTCAATGTTGGGATGTAACAAAGAACACCCATGCCATGGTGGCACGGATCCCACTTTGGATCCCTGTTCCGGTGGAAACACCCTCCACCTTGAAAGAAAATGGGAGAAATGCAGTAAAGATACATGAAGTACACACTAGATTAGTTGAAAAATGGAAAAATTAGCTGCTAAGAGCAACTGTTGTTTGGGCAGTGGTGGTTTATGCCTTTAATCCCATCACTTGGGTGGCAGAGGCCAAGAATTTGTGAGTCCGAGACCAGCTTGGTATACAGAGTGAGTTCCAGGACAGCCAGGTCTACACAGAGTAACCCTCTCTCAAAAAATAATAAAACAAACAAACAAACAAACAAACAAACAAACAAACAAACAAACAAACAAACAAAAAGCACCTGTTCTATGAAGAGGACCGGGCACAATGCTCCCACATAGTGGCTTACAATTTATGCACAGCCACAGTTTTAGAGAATCACTGCTCTCTTTCAGCCTATGTAGGCCATAGAGGCATAAGTGAGAGAATAGGCATGAGCACTCTATCACATAAGGGAGAAAAAGGGGCTGGGCAGCCTAGCACATAAGTGAGTGAGAGAGGGCCTGCACATCCTAGCATACTATTGTAAACAAGCTCAGTACTAGGAAGGTGGAGGTGGGAGTTTACCAGGGATTGTAGTGAATCTGGATGTTCTCTTCTGATCTATTAGGACAGCATGGACTCTTCTGTTGTGGGAATGTACATACAGAAAAAGTGCACACATTTTAATTTTTATGCACATAAATAAATAACAAAAAATATTACACTTGAAATTAGTAGTGCCATTTCCAGTGCTTTCATATGTTACACATTTGTACATGTTTTTCAAGTCTGCAAATGCTTTTCAACCTAGAAATTGGAAATCATTTGTCTTAAAGATGGTAGCTCTTTTCCACCTCCTGAGAACTCCCTTCCAATCAATGGTTCCTGGTACTCCATGACAGCATACACAGGGTATATTCAGCCAAACAGTGAAATCCCTGGATGAGACCTGTTTTCTCCATCTGGCATCACAAAGGCTCCTCAGAGTACTCCATCTGGGTCTCTCCTGATAACGTTTTGTTTGTTTGTTTGTTTGTTTGTTTGTTTCTTTTTGTTTTGTTTTTCTTTTTCTTTTTGTTTTGTTTTTCTTTTTCTTTTTGTTTTGTTTTTGTTTTTCTTTTTGTTTTTGTTTTGTTTTTATTTGTTTGATTTTGATTTGTTTTTTTTTTTGGTTTTGTTTTATTTTGTTTTGTTTTTTGTTTTCGTTTTTGTTTTGTTTTTTGCTTAGTTTTTTTTTGTTTGTTTGTTTGTTTGTTTTGCTTTGTTTTGTTGTTGTTGTTGTTGTTGTTGTTGTTGTTTTCATTGAGCAGCCAAGCAAGGAAGGGTTCAGTTGTGAAGGAGTTCACTTTTGAATGACCTGCTACTGATAACCAGCTCTGATCAGGGTAATTGGACTATTAACAGATGTGTGACTGGTGGGAAATCTCAGTCTCAGGAGGCCACTCTGTGAGGAAAAGCCTCCCGATCGGCATTTCCTATGGCTTCTGAGGGTTAAATGAAGGAGGAGGATCATATTCATTGCACAGGATTGAACAGGACAGGGGCTTAGAGGATTGAAAACCCTTGGAGGACACAAGCTTGGGGCCTAGGGAGAGGATCAGAGAGCCGGCTGCAGGACTGGGGGTCAGGGGATCAGGGTGCCATTGGTGAGGAGTCTTGGCAATTGTCCTATGTGCTGAAAGAGGCCTTAGGGTTGAAATTGGCACTTGTCCTGTGTGTAGTCCAAAATCTATTAGAAACACACTGAGGATTCCTCTACCCTCACTGTCTTCTCTAGTGTGTATTTCTTTGGTAGAGACTGTATGGATACTACAGAAAGGGGAGTGGCATAGGAAGAATAAATGAAAAGAATAAGAGCAGACAATGCAGAAGATTCATAAGTCTTCTAAGATGGATTCTGACCACAGATCCTCCCCTCTCATTCCCCAAGTATTTCTATTAAAGACTTGCACCACGGAGATCAGCCTTTTCTCTCCGTTTTCCTTCTGTAGGATGGGTTCTTCGTTTGTAGCTCAGGCTGTCTTGGTTTGGGCTGGCCTTGGACTTACAATATCCAGATATTTGAAAACCAAGACTTCCCCAAATCCCTGCTTTCTCCAATAGAAGGTCTTTCTGTGTGGGTGCTGGTGCTGTTGGGTGTTTATTGTAGAGGGAGCTTTGGGTCTTCTCAAATGAATATACAGTTACCATATTCATTATCTATCTTGATAGCAGTGTGAGTTTATTTAAAGACAGAGACACACTGATAAACAAAATTGCTAATGTTTTGTTTAAAAAGAATCTGTGGGAAATAGGAACAAGAATCAGATGACTCAGAAATTAAATGCAAATACATTTTCCTCATCGTCTTTGGGTAGTTAAGAAGTCTCACATATTCAAGGCTGGCCTTTTTCCCCTTATTTAAACTGGGATCTGACATATTGTTAACTCTGGTTCTAAAGGAGTTTTTTAAAGAAGTAAGTTAATAAGATTTTAAAACAATGTTGTGAGGGAGAGGGACATGATAAATGGGATACATGGAGGAACTGGAAAGAGGAAGTGCATATAATTATTTCATTTTTGATATTTTTAACTACTTAAATGATACCTTTGGATTCAGATTACTAAGATTTTTTCCTTGTTTTCCATTTTTTTTTAACTAAGAAGACATTACAGTTTTTAAGAGAAGAATGGCTCTTAAGAAAATGATGGTGATTCCAAAGGAGATTACTTATTACTTTTGGACTTTGATGATGAAGAAGATGACATAAATATTTCGGAGGAGTCTCTTTCTGAAGGTTATTGCATATTCAGGGTTGGGTATTAATTGCGTGTCCTGCAGTTCACTAGACTTTTACCTAGTCAGCTGAATTGGAAGAAGTCTTTTCTAAGAGATTTTGTATAATTCATTTGAAATTTTACCTATATCTATATATTCCTATACCCGAGTTTTAGCAACTAAAATATAACTATTTTTGGCACTGTAGTCACAATATGTTGATAAAAAAAACTTGTTATTATTTTTCCAACGTAAAATACCTGAACATTGTTCCAATGATATGTTTGTAAAACTTGAATTTATTTCAAGAATACTACGAATAATTTATTTCATTCTTTTTTTTATTATTTATTTTCTTTTTTCTTTTCTTTCTTTTTTTTTTTTACATTTCAAATGTTATTCCCTTTTTTTTTCCCCTCTAAAAATCCCAGTCCTTTCCCCTCTCTCCCCTCTCTCCCTGCTCTCCTACACACCCACTCCCAATTCCTGGCCCAGGCATTCCCAAAACTTGGTCATAGGAACTTTACAAGAACAAGTGTCTCCCCTGCTATTGATGACTTACTAGTCCATCCTCTGCTACATATGCAACTTTTGAGGGAAAAGTTCTGTTTTCCATCAGAGCCTGAATTTGCCCATCTAATGGTAAAAAGGCAAGTTGAAGCTCCCTATCAGTAGTAAAGAAATGTGGAAACACTTGTGCACTGTGCATGGCAGGCATGGGCAGAGGAAAGGTGGACATAATACCCCAACACAATTCCCCCGATATACTAGGAACCAGGATCACCAGTAGAAGGGTCAGTATCCTTCTTTGTTTCAGTATTCCCTCTTTTGTCCACATCTTCTGAAGGGGAGATCCTTTAGATGAGGCATTCCGGAACGCAAAGAGTATTGTCTTCTTCCTGTGGAAAGACACAAATAACTACCCTGGATCTTATTAAAATAGGATCCGGGCCTCTCCATTTTCCGGTTAAGATATCTTTCCATTTGATCATTTCTCTAGATCTGTTTGGTTCTGAACAGTGATGATCAGCCGCAGTGTGGCCTTGTTCATCAATATTCAAAAAATTAAGAGTAAAGAGTACCATGGAGATGGCCACTCTCAGTGTTAAGGGCAGGCCCTCATCAACTCACCCTTTTAGTTTGATAAGGTAGGTTATAAGAGTGTGGTGGGCATGTTCCACAATGCCTTGTCCCTGTATGGCAAATCAGTTAAATAAGATACATTCATCTGGAGACAGAACTGTTGAAATTTTTGAGAGGTGTAGGCCAGTCCATTATCTGTTCTAAGAAATTTGGGTTGTCCCCAAGCACTCCAAGCTTCAAGGTAATGTTGAATTACATGTGAGGCTTTTTCTTAGTAGAGGGATCAGTTTTACTGCCCTCTTTTCTCCATCCCTTCCTTCTGAATCCTGGGGAGGGCCCTTTTTCGTGACGTGTCTTTCTTTTTTCGAGCTCCCTTTCTCCCATTCTGTTAGGTTTCTGACATACTGTCCTGAACCTCTTCTAGTATTCCCTGTCCCTCCACATTGGCTGGTCGGCAGGTTTCATCCTCTAGACAGTTTTTTATCAGCTTCCAAATTGCCTTGGTGCCCAGGCATGAGTCTCCCTCTTCGTGCTTATGGTCAAGGTCCCTTCCTAGCTTATTCTATAAGGCTACAGTTAGAGACCCCGAATAGGCATACCAGAGAGAAATGTGATCCACCTCCTTAACAAAGTTCTGCAGCATACGGGAGGCAACCTGCAGGTCATGTTGCTTTAGCACTGACTGTAATGTGGTGATCACTGACTGTGAGGAGCCCAAGATAGAGTGAGTGCCTGCGGCTGATCTACACCCAACTTATAGTATTCCTTATGCAAAGTGAAAGTAAACACAGCACTTTGCTCCCTTATCTATGGAAGGCTTAGAAGATACCTCAGTGCTGCCACTTATCTACATTGGACTGACAACACCTCATTTTTCAGCACCAGCCGCGATTGATCTCAAATTTCAGCACCAGCCTCGATGGATAGAATAAGAAACAGAATGAGGGCCAGGGCAACCAAAACTAGAGCTTCTACTGCCCCTTCCTAAGTTGCATCTAGATTAAGACCGAAATCAAAAGGGATAAGAGGTTCATGATCAGACATACTTCTCCGAACTTACCTTTTCCATGCAGTTCTGAATCCATCCCTTCTTCAGGGGTTCCCCTCAATGCCAGCAATGTTGATCCTGGGTTTCTGGCACCAGATGACCCACGCTACCATCTTGCCAGCAAGAACGCATCTAGGACACTCGGACCTTTCTGTAGTAAAGCTGTAATACATCTCGAGATATAGATGAACAGCTTCAGGACAGGAGACTTAGAAAGCAGAAAACTTCCCCCTTATATTGGCTGCGAAGTATGGTTAGAAGTAAGGTTGGGGACGTGCACCATGGGATTGGCTGCCCACTATCAGCCTGATGACGCCATGGGAGAGGCAGGGCTCAGGTAATGGAAAGATATTCTGACACCCACGCGCACTCACCATGAGCAATGGTGACAATGGTGTTGTCAGCACCATATTGTAATGGCGACCATGAGGGCGGCTTTTCACAGTGGTAGAAGTCATTACAGGGTTTATCTGATCCTGATTTGAATTTGGTACCTGATATCTGTCTAGATAAGTGTCCATTTTATCCAGATTTTTCAGTTTTGTTGAGTACAGCCTTGTATAGTAGGATCTGATGATATTTCAAATTTACTAAATTTCTGTTGTTATTTCTCCCTTTTGATTTCTGGTTTTGCTAAATTGGATACTGTTCTTGTGTTCTGTATTTATTCTGTCTAATGGTTTATCTATCTTGTTTATTGTCTCAAAGAACAAGCTCCCAGTTTGTTTGATTATTTTTGTATTGTTCCTTTGTTTCCACTTGGTTGATTTTAGCACTGAATTTGATTACTTCAAGATTTCAACTCCTTTTGGGTGAATTTGCTTCCTTTTGTTTTATAGTGTTAAGGTGTGATGTCAACCTACTCCTATATCCTCTCTCCAGTTTCTTTTTAGAGGCATTCAGAGAAAGCTATGAGAGTCCATCTTAGGGCTATTTTCATTGTGTCCCATAACTTGCAGTATGTTGTAGCTACATTTTCATTAAACTCTAAAAAGTCTTTAATTTAGTTCTAGATTACTTCCTTGACTGTTTTGTCACTGACTAGATTTTTATACACATTCCACGTGTATGTGGGTTTTCAATTATTCATATTATTGTTGAAGATCAGCTTTAGTCTGTGGTGATCTGATAGGAAGCATGACATTATTTCAATAATTTTATATCTGTTGAGGCATGTTATGTGACTGAGTGTATGGTCAATTTTGGAGAAGGCATCGTGAGGTGATGAGAAGAAGGGACATTCATTTGTTTTAGGATAAAATGTTCTATAGATATGAACTAAATGTATTTGTTTCATAAATTCTGTGAGTTTCACCGTGTATCTTTTTAGTTTTAGTTTCCAGGATCTGTCCATTAATGAGGGAGGGGTGTTGAAGTCTTCCAATATTATTGTGTGTGGTACAATGTGTGTTTTGAGCTTACTAAAGTTTCTTTTATCAATGTGGATGTCATTGCATGTGGAGTATAAATGTTTCGATTTGGGAGTCCAATTTGGTAAATATTAACTTTAATGAATATGAAGTTTCCCTCCTTGACTTTTTTTTTATAACTTTGGGTTGA
This sequence comes from Mus musculus, assembly GCF_000001635.26. NCBI lineage: Eukaryota > Metazoa > Chordata > Mammalia > Rodentia > Muridae > Mus > Mus musculus. The sequence goes on along the minus strand of NC_000087.7, from coordinate 9,583,812 downwards.
AAGTCAATTTTATTTGATATTAGAATGGCTGCTCCAGCTTATTTCTTGGGATCATTTGCTTGGAAAGTTCTTTTCCAGCCTTTTAGTCTGAGGTAATGTCTGACTTTGTCCTTGGTGTTTGTTTCTGGTGTGCTGAATATTGCTTACACATCCATTTTGTTCTTCTATGCCTTTTTACTGGTGAACTGAGTCCACTGATATTAAGAGATACTAAGGAAATATTCTTGTTGCTTCCTGTTATTTTTGATGTTAGAGTTGGAATTTTGTTCATGTAGCTATCTTCTTTTAGGTTTCCTTCAAGTTTAATTTCTTGCTTTTTCTTGAGTGTAATTTCCCTCGTTATATTGGAATTGTCTCTTTATTATCGTTTGAAGTGCTGGATGCATTGGAAGATATTGTGTAAATATGGTTTTGTCACAGAATACCTTGTTGTCTCAAGCTATGTTAAAAGAGTTTTGCTTCATATAGTAGTCTTGGCTGGCATTTCTGCTGTCTTACATTCTGTATGACATCTGCCCTAGATTTTCTGGCTTTCTTAGTCTAAGGGAAAAGTTATGTGTAATCCTGATAGATCTTGCTTTATATATTACTTGACCATTTTCCCTTACTGCTTTTAATATTCTTTCTTTGTTTTGTGCATTTGTTGTTTTGACTATTATATGATGGCTAGATTTTTTTTTATTTCTGGTCCAAATAATTTGGCATTCTGTAGGCTTCTTGTATATTCATGAGCATATCTTTATTTAAGTTAGGGAGGTTTTGTTTTTTTTTTATAATATTGGTAAAGATATTCAATGGCCCTATAATTTGGAAAACTTACTTCTCATCTATACCTATACCGAATATCATGTATGTAATTACGTCATTTCTTAAAGCTGTTTAAAAAATTCACATGGGCAGTATTTCCTGAGAAATTCAAATCATTAAAACTTTATTCCCTTTTACTAATATAGCATATTATGTTTCCATTTTCTGTTGTCCATATAGTACAGAGCCCAGCATTTGACAAAGATGAGAATATATCACCTCAGGTAGAAACAGATGAAGATACAGTACAATATTTTCAATTTTTTCCCATTTCAATAGAGTACTTCAAAAGTGGTGTTTGTGATCCCTTGACTGGAGAAGTAGATTCAGGAAAAAGAGCAATTCAGGGTCAGATGCTCTTATATGTGTAGTTCAAGACCAGATTGTGGTCCTTTAGACCTTGTGATCACAAAAACATAGCAACGAGTACAATACAACCACCTGCATGAGATGTTTCCATATATACACACAAAGAAAAGGAGAACCATTATAAAAATAAGAGAGGGACCATTTGGGAAGAAGAAGGATCTCAGCAAGGGTAGTACAGTTATGAAGAAGTGCTGTGGGGTGTAAATGTATAAATTGTTTAAAGTAAATATTACAAGTTTTTTTGGAATACTACCATGTATTTTATATGGATTTAACATTTGGTTCAAACCAAATATTATATATTTATTATAAATAATTGAAATAATTTTCTGTGTAAAGTTTTGTGTGTTGTAGAAAAAATATCCTACTGGGAGATTCTAAATTAAAGTATATCTCCCAGTAAGGTAAAGCTCCTAGACATTCCCCAAGCTTGTTTTTCCTGATCTCTGAAAATACAGCTAGGAAGAAGCTCTTTGTTCTCTATAGCCAGCAATAAAGCATTTTTTTTTATACTTTACAACCAGAGATGCCTGCCTTCCTTTGCCAAGGACAAGGAGATAACAATTCAGAAAGAACTCACTCCCCAGTTCTGAGGAAGTTCCAGGGATACCTGGAGATCTCCTATCAGGGTGCCAAGTGAGAGTGTGCTCACTCGGGTGTCTGTTTCTGTTACTGGGTGCCAAGTGAGTGTGTCCTCTCTCGGCCATCTTATTGAGGCCTGTTCTTGTTTATTGTAATCTTTTTGTGTGTATATATTGGTTTTTCCCCTGTATGTAACTCTGATGATGGGACCGACTATTAGCATTCCCCTTCGACTGACCCTTGTGCACAGTACTGAAATTAAGACTAAGACTCACATTTTCTCGGTGGATGTCTGAAATAGATTTTAGAGAACTTTCTGCTCTACGTAATGGCCAGCTTTGATGTTAGTAGGCCACTAGAGGGCACCCTTGGTTTGGTTCTGTTTTCAGCTCTTAAAGTTGTTTTACAGAGGGGACCAGGGTCTCAGCCAGATTGAGTGCCCTACATTCTCATCAAGAAAAAAATTAGCACAGGATCCCCCCTCTCCTATCGTGTTTAAAGCCTTGGGTTCAAAAGAATAATCCAGGCTCCCCAGTCCTGGCCCTGTGCCATCCAGAGGGGGAAAAAAAAGTTAAATCTGGCACCAGTTGAACTGCAGCCATCGGTTTCTCCCAAGATCTATCCAGAGTTAGAAGAACCTCCAAAATGGCACAGCACCCCACCCGCATATTCACAACTGCCCCCCCCCAAGAACACTCAACAGGGTGCCACTAGATATTTGGGGAGGGACCAGTTGCTAAAGCCCAAGACCAGCGAGCTCAAAGCCCAGAGGGACCAGACTCAACCATCGCACTGCCTTTATGTACTTATGACCCTCATCCAGCGGACCCCAGACAACTGCAACCCCTTCAGTAATGGCCTTTTTCCTCCTCTGATCTCTATAACTGGAAGGCAAATCACAATCCCCTTCATTGAAAACCCCTCGAGCCTTGCTAATCTAAAGGATTCTCTCATATTCTCTCTTCAGCCTATTTGGGATGACTGTCAGCAGCTTTTACAGGTTCTTTCACCACAGAGGAGAAGTAGAGGATTCTGAGAGGAAAGAAAGAGCATGCTGGGGGCCAATTGACTACTAATAAAACTTCTGAATGAAATAGATGCAGCCTTCCCTCTGACATGTCCTGATAGGACTGACCATATGGAGCAATTGACAATTTTCTGCTGGGCTCTGATAATAGGACTGAAAGGGCCAGGCAGGTGCCCCACCAATTTGGCCAAGGTAAGAGAGATCCTACAAGAAAAAAGGAGCCCCCAGCAGTGTTTTTAGAGTACCTCTTAAAGGTATAGAAGTGTTACACTACCTTTGACCCTACTTCAGTGTGCCAGCAGGTGACAGGTGTCATGGCTTCTATAGGGCAGTCCTCTTCTGAAATTAGGAAAAGGTTATTGTGTCTAGAGAGTCTGAAAACATTATCTTTACAACATCTGTTTAAGGAGGCAGAGAAAGTGTACCATAAGAGAGAGACTGACAAGCCAGCACCAGGGCACATTGGGCTCGGAGTCTGCAGACACCACTAAGGTCCCCACAAGACCCTCAATAGGATCATAAGACCTCTGTTGAATGTAAAACAACCTCTGCTCCAATCCAATCTCACAGGATCTGAGACTGCATTAATTAGGGAAGCAGAAAAACTGGCCTGACAATGGTCTCAAGTCCCTCTGGTCTGTGCCAGCACCTGGGCAACATATTGGGCAGAGTCTGAGGACAGCCCCAAGGTCCTCACAGAAACATCCATGAGATCTTAAGACCTTTGGTGAGTGGAAAACAACTTCTGCTCCAATCCTATCATGCAGGACTTGTGACTGCATTCATTAGGGAAGCAGAGAAACCGGTATGATCAGGTTCACAAGTCCCTTCCAGTCCATGACAGCATCGGGCACCTTGTGGGCAGAGTCTGTGGACACCCCAAAGGTCCCCAAAGGACTCTCCACGGGATCTAAGTACCTCTAGTGAATGGATCACAACATCTGCCAGAAGGAAGGTTCGAACACCAGATATCTGGGCCCCTTCTCTGCAAGTGGAGATCTTGCCTGCATAGAGTACTCTGAACACTGAAACTCAGGAGAAAACTAGTCTCCCAGGTCTACTGATAGAGGATAACATAATCATCTGAGGAACAAGATATAACCAGAGACAATTATAACAACTAACTCCAGAGATTACCAGATGATGAAAGGCAAACATAAGAATCTTACTAACAGAAACCAAGACCACTCACCATCATCAGAATTACAGCACTCCCACCTCATCCAGTCCTGGAAACGCAAAAACACCCGAAAAGGTAGTCCCATATTTAAAAGCATATCTCAGGTTGAAGGTAGAGGACATCAAGAAGGACTTTAAAAACTCACTTAAAGAAATACAGGAGAACACTGCTAAATAGGTAGAACCTTAAGAGGAAGCCAAAAAAAAAAAAAAAACTTAAAGAATTGAAGGAAAACACGACCAAACAGGTGATGGAATTGAGTAAAACCATCCAAGACCTAAAAAGTGAAGTAGACACAATAAAGAAAACCCAAAGTAAGGCAACACTGGAGATAGAATACCTAGGCAAGAAATCTGGAACCATAGATGCGAGCATCAGCACCAGAATACAAGACATGGAAGAGAGAATGTCAGATGCAGAAGATTCCATAGAGAATATTGGAACAACAATCAAATAAAATACAAAATGCAAAAGATGTTATCTCAAATATCCAGGAAATCCAGGACACAATGTGAAGTCCAAACCTACTGGTAATAGGAGTAGATGAGAATGAAGATTTTTCAAGTTAAAGGGCCAGCACATATCTTCAAAAAATTATAGAAGAAAACTTGTCAAACCTAAAGAAACACATGCCCATGAATATAAAAAAAGCCTACAGAATTCCATATAGACTGGACCAGAAAAGAAATTCCTCCTGACACATAATAATCAGAAGAAGAAATGCACTAAATAGAGATATACTGTTAAAAGTAGTAAGGGAAAAATGTCAGGTAACATATAAAGGCAGGCCTATCAGAATTACACCAGACTTTTCACCAGAGACTATGAAAGACAGAATATCCTGGACAGATGTTATACAGATACTAAGAGAACACAAATGCCAGCCCAGGCTATTAAACCCAGCCAAACTCTCAATTACCACAGATGGAGAAACCAAAGTATTTCACGATAAAAAACAAATTCACACATTAACTTTCCATGAATCCAGCCTTTCAAAGAATAATAACAGAAAAAAAACAATACAAGGACAGTAACCACCCCCCAGAAAAAGCAAGAAAGTAATCCCTCAACAAACCAAAAAGAAGACAGCCACAAGAACAGAATGCAAACTCTAACAACAAAAATAATAGGAAGCAACAATTACTTTTCCTTAATATCACTTAATATCAATGGATTCAGTTCCCCAATAAAAAGATATAGACTGGCTATAAAAACAGGACCCAATAGTCTGCTGCTTACAGGAAACCCATCTCAGGGAAAAAGACAGACACTATCTCAGAGTGAAAGGCTAGAAAATAATTTTCCAAGCAAATGGTCTGAAGAAATCAGCTGGAGTAACCATTCAAATATCGATTAAAATTGATTTCCAACCTAAAGTTATCAAAAAAGACAAAGAAGGACACATACTCATCAAAGTTAAAATCTTCCAAGAGGAACTCTAAATTCTGAATATCTATGCTCCAAATGCAAAGGCAGTCCCATTCATTAAAGAAAGCTCAAAGCACACATTGCAGCTCACACAATAATAGTGGGAGGCTTAAAAAAAAACTTTTATCAATGGACATACCTTGGAAACAGAAACTAAAGAGGGACACAGTGAAACTAACAGAAGTTATTAAACAAATGGACTTAATAGATATCTACAGAACGTTTTATCCTGAAACAAAAGGATATAACTTTTTCTCAGCACATCATGGTACCTTCTCCAAAATTGACCATATAACTGATCATAAAACAGACCTCAACTGATAAAAAATATTGCAATTGTCCAAAACATCCTATCAGACCACCAAAGACTAAGGATGATTGATCTTCAATAACAACATAAATAATGGAAAGCCAACGTTTACGTTGATAATGAACAACAGTCTTATCAGTGATACCTTGGTCAAGGAGGAATAAAGAAGGAAATTAAAGACATATTAGAGTTTAATGAAAATAAAGCCACAACATTCCCTAACTTATGAGACTCAATGAAATCATTACTAAGAGGGAAACTCATAGATTTGAGTGCCTCAAAAAAGAAACCAGAGAGAGCACATACAAGCAGCTTGAAAACACATAAAAAATCTCCAGAATTAAGGAAGCAAATTCACTCAAGAGGAGAAGATGTAAGGAAATAATAAAACTCAGTGGTGAAATTAACCAAGTGGAAACAAGAAGAACTACTTAAAGAATCAACCAAAGAGGAGCTGGTTCTTTGAGAAAATCAACAAGATAGATAAACCCTTAGCTAGCATCCCTTAAGGCACAGAGACAGCATCCTAATTAACAAAATCAGAATTGAAAAGAGAGACATAAAAACAGATCCTGAAGAAATCCAAAACTCCATCAGATCCTTCTACCACAGGCTATACTCAAAAGAACAGGATAACATGGACAAAATGGACAAATTTCTAGACAGATACCAGGTAACAAAGTTAAAACAGGATCAAGTTAACGATATATACAGTCCCATATACCCTAAAGAAATAGAAGGAGGAATTAATAGTCTCCAAATCAAAAAAAAAAAAAAAAAGGCCCAGGAACAGATGGGTTTAATGCAGAGTTCTATCAGACCTTCAAAGAATATTTAATTCCAGTTCTGCATGAACAATTCCACAAAATAGCAGTAGAAGATGCACTACCCAACTCATTCTATGAAACCATATTACTCTGATACCTAAACCACAGAAAGATCCAACAAAGATAAAGAACTTCAGAACAATGGCCCTTATGAATATCGAAACAAAAATACTCAGTAAAATTATCCCTAATCATATCCAAGAACACATTAAAAATTTCATTCATCCTTACCAAGTAGGTTTTATACCAGGGATACAGGGATGGTTTAATATATGGCAATCCATCAACATAATCCATTATATAAATAACCTCAAAGACAAAACCACATGATCATCTAATTAGATGCAAATAAATCATTTAAATATATCCAAAACCCGTTCATGATAAAAGTCTTGGAAGGATCAGGAATACAAGGTCCATACATAAACAGGATAAAAGCAATTTACAGTAAACCAGTACCCAACATCAAATGAAATGGTATGAAGCTGGAAGCAATCCCACTAAAATCAGGAACTAGACAAGGCTGCCCACTTTCTCCCTACCTATTCAACATTGTTCTTGAAGTCCTAGGCAGAGCAATTTGACAATGAAAGGAGTCCAAGGGGATACAAATTGGAAAAGAAGAAATCAAAATATCACTTTTTTGCAGATGATATGATAGTATATATAAATGAACCTAAACATTCCACCACAGAACTCCTAAACTTGAAAAACAACGTCAGTGAAATAGCTGGATATAAAATTAATCAAACATATCAATGACCTTTCTCTTCACAAAGAATAAACAGGCTGAAAATGAAATAAGAGAAGCATCACCCTTCTCAATAGTCACAAATAATATAAAATACTTTGGAGTGACTCTAACTAAGGAAGGGAAAGATCTCTATGATAAGAACTTCAAGTCTCTAAAGAAAGAAATTAAAGAATATCTCAGAAGATGGAAAGATCGTCCATTATCATGGATTGGCAGTATCAACATTGTAAAAATGGCCATCTTGCCAAAAGAAATCTACAGAGTCAATAAAATCTCCATTAAAATTCCAACTCAATTCTTCAATGAATTAGAAAGGGCAATCTGCAAATACATTGGGAATAAACAAAACCTGGAATAGCAAAAACTCTTCACATGGATAAAAGAACCTCTGGTGCAATCACCATACCTGACCCAAACCTGTACTACAGAGCAATTGTGATAAAAACTGCATGGTACTGATATAGTGACAGACAAGTAGACCAATGAAATATGATTGAAAACCCAGAAATGATCCAACACGCCTATTGTCAATTGATCATCTACACGGGAGCTAAAACTATCTAGTGGAAAAAAGACTGCATTTTCAACAAATGGTGCTGGTACAATTGGTGGTTATCATGTAGAAGAATGTGAATCAATCCATTCCTATCTCCTTGTACTAAGGTCAAATGTAAGTGGATCAAGGAGCTCCACATAAAATCATACTGAAACTTGTAGAGGAGAAAATGAGGAAAAGCCTCAAAGATATGGGAACAGGGGAAAATTCCTGAATAGAAGACAAATGGCTTGTATTGTAAGATTGAGAATTGACAAATGGGACCTCATAAACCTGCAAATCTTTTGTAAGGCAAAAGACACCTTCAATAAGACAAAAAGGTAACCAACAGATTGTGAAAGGATCTTTCACTATCCTAAATCAGATAGGGGAGTAATATCAAATATATATAAAGAACTCAGAAGGTGGACTCCAGAAAATCAAATAACTCCATTTAAAAATGGGGTTCAGAGCTAAAGAAAGAATTCTTACCTGAGGAATACCAAATGGCTAAGAAGCACCTGAAACAATGTTCACCATCCTTAATCAGCAGTGAAATGTAAATCAAAACAACCATGAAATTCCATCTCACACCAGACAGAATGGCTAAGATCAAATATTCAGATGACAGCAGATGCTGGCAAGGATGTGGAGAAAGCAGAAAACTCCTCCATTGTTGTTGGAATTGCAAGTTTTAAATCAACTCTGGAAATCAGAAAATTGGAAATTGTACTACCATAGGCTCACACAATACCTGTCCTGGGCATATATCCAGAAGCTGTTCCAACTAGTAAGACACATGCTCCACTATGTTCAGAGCAGCCTTATTTATAGTAGCCAGAAGATGGAAAGAATCCAGATGCCTGTCAACAGAAAATGTTTACAAAATTGTGGTACATTTACACAATGGAGTACTACTACTAATAATACAGCTATTAAAAAGAATGAGTTTATGAAATTTATAGGCAAATGGTTGGACCTGGAGAGCATCATCCTGAGTGAGGTAACTCAATCACAAAAGAATGCTAATGATATGTACTCACTAATAAGTGGATATTAGCCCTGAAACCTAGAATAACCCCAAGATATAAGATAAAATTTGCCAAATACATGAAACTCAAGAAGAACGAAAACCAAAGTGTGGACACTTGCCCCTTCTTAAAATTGGAAACAAAACACCCATGGAAGTAGTTACAGAGACAAAGTTTGGAGCATAGACAAAAGGATGGACCTTCTAGAGATTGCCATATGCAGGGATCCATCCACTAATCAATCTCCAAACACTGACACCACTCCATACACTTGCAAGGTTTTGCTGAGTGGACCCTGATATAGCTGTCTCTTGTGAGATTATACCGGGGCCTAGCAAACAAAGAAGTGGATGCTCACAGTAATCTATTGGATGGATCACATGGCCCCAATGAAGGAGCTAGAGAAAATATCCAAGCAGCTAAAGGGATCTGCAATCCTCTAGGTAAAAAAACATTATGAACTAACCAGTACCCCAAAGCTCTTGACTGTAGCTGCATATGTATCAAAAGATTGCCTAGTAGGCCATCCCTGGAAAGAGAGCCCGATTGGGCATGCACACTAATTATGCCCCAGTACAGGGGAACGCCAGTGTCAAAAAGTGGTAGTGAGTGGGTAAGGGAGTGGGGGAGGGGGAGGGTATGGGAGACTTTTGGGATAGTGTTGAAAATGTAGATGAGGAAAATACCTAATAAAATATATTAAAAAGAGATTGAGATTGAAGAAGAAAAAAGACAAATAAAAAAGAGAGAGGCTGAGGAAAGAGAAAATTGACGAGATAGAAGCCTTGATAAAAATGTAACTAGGTTTGCGGCTGTATTCACAGGTGATAAAGAAGTTTATAGAAAAGGTAGATATCCTTGGTCTGTCTGATCGTCTGGGAGTCAAGTTGCCTTTGGGACCATGAAATCCTGGTGGGACCAAGATCCTGGGATCCTGAGATCCTCTGCACCTGGCCATGTTAGAACTCTGGGTGTTATGGGGCTGGCTGCTGAGTTTGCTTCCAAGGACTGCTCAGGGCCTTGGCCAAGACAGAATAGAAATAACCCATGCCACTTGTCCGGCACGGTTCCTGCATGCCTGGATCCTTCTGGTTTCAGCTACTCCATGTGTTGATGACAGATGTTCTTCCTCCTGTCTGATTATCTGATCCTTAGAATGTTGGAGTACCTTGGATTGAAGCTGCCTCTCGGTGTTGTGGGGCTGCCTTCAGAGTTTGCATGCATGGCCTGCTCAAGGCACTGGCTCCAGAAGTATTTTTAAATGATGCTTCTTGCAAACTTGCCTGTCTCCAAAAATATCTGACATATTTTTATAGGAATGGATTTAATCTTATAAATATATTAAGGAAAAATGACATCTTGATGATTTTAAAATATCCTAACAAGAAAAAATAATGGACCTTCTCCACTAAGTCTAAAATAATTTTGAAACCACGTGGTGGGGGCACACACATATTTCGAAGTTTTTGGAGGGAGAAGTAGGCAGATCTCAAATTGAGACCAGTCTAGTTTACAAAGTAATTTCCAGGACTAATAGATATACAAAAAAAAATACTTATAATAAAAAACAAACAATACAAAACAAACAAACAAAACAAAAAACAAACAATCAAACAAAAAAGACAGTCCTGGAAAGGAATGATAATTTTATATTATGTGGTTGTTAGCCACATATCCCTGTGCACATATGTAAATACACATATGTTTTTTTTTTATTTTAGTAGTTATTTTCTCCATTTACATTTCAAATGCTATCATAACAGTCACCTTTAGCCTTTCCCCTCCCTTCCCCCTGCCCTGATCCCCTACCCACTCACTCCCATTTCTTTGTCCTGGAATTCCACTGTACTGGAGCATCAAGTACAATGGAAACAGAGAGTAGGGGCTGGTCCTGGGAAAGAGAAAGGGGCCAATCAGTCATTTTATCCTTCCTCTCAGGTAGCAGTTTATTTTGGTTCAAGAAACAAATATACTTTCTTTCAATGAATTTTATAAGTGAACAGGAAATATTTCCATCTCTCAGAACTGCCTGTGGAAATTTTATTGTGGTTATAGGAGTTTTTTTGGGTCTATTTTCCGAATTACAATTAAAGCCAGGTATGTTTAAACATACCTGTATTAGCACCAACACGGAATGCTGAACCACAACACTCTATCACTTCCTAGAGAATACATAACATACTAAGTGCCTACCTCAACACTAAAATGAAGTGAAATAAAATTAAACAAATGTACCTTCGATAATTGTATCTAGTGCATTGGTAAGTTTATAAGATAATGAATCAAAAAATTCAATTATCTTTATGATAAAAATAATTAGAAATGTTAAGAAGGTTAAATGATTACTACAAGAAGGGGGAGGGAGAGACCTGGGTGAGAAAGCACACACGGAGGGGAAGAGATGAACTTGATCAAGTACTGTGGGGGTTGTGAAACAGGACTGCATTGATGAAGATCAGCAAAAAGAATGGAAACAGGCAACTTTGTGAGGTAGGAGGTGAGAAAACCCTCTAGAATGTACCAGAGACCTAGGAGCTGAGAGACTCCCAGGACTCAGAGGGAGTGACCTTAGATGAAATGCCCTCCAGTTGGGAAAGGGGACTTGTAGAGTTCTCCCAGCAGTCCTCTTCTGTATGTGTATTGGAGGCCTCATATGAGCAGGTGAATTCTGTATCTTTGATGGGTCAGAGTTTCAGACTTCATGGTTGAACAGTTTAAATGAGACTGTGGGTCTTCCTAGAGGGATGCCCTTGTTTTTAACATTTTTAAACTTTGTTAATTCAACAACAAGCGTCAGATGCTCCAGTCCATTAGTTGGTTGCAAATATCTGCAGCTGAATCCTTCACCTGCTAGTTCCTAATGAGGTACATGTCTTAAACTTGTTGTAGTGTATGTACTAGATAATGAATCAAAATAATATCAAAAATATATTGCATATTGTAACTGAGAAATATAACGTTGGTTCTAAGGGACCTATTCACATTCAGTTCAAGATATAGGTAATAAACAGTGTTTCTCAATGTTTCTTAAAATGACTGTGGGTAACCTAAAGAAACAAAGCTAAACCAAACTAAACCAAAAGAAACACCCTCTTGTATACATTTTCTCATCTTCTTCCAATTGACCAGTTCTTAAAAGCCATGCTCTTGAGTGTAACTACACATTGGAAGTGCCCTTCCCCTACTCTGATTCAGAATATCAATTTACATGAGCTCAGATATCTTATTTTGTAATCTGAGTGAATGCGTGACTTTGATATTAGTTGATTGTTAATAGAAAGCACAAATTGTGTAGGAATGTGAATGAATGTTACAGATGCCATTCCAATATCATTCCCATTGGAGGGAATAAGATAAAAGAATCATAATTCATAATAAGTATTAGAGAAGTAGAAATTGAGAGAGAGAGAGAGAGAGACAGACAGACAGACAGACAGACATAGAGATAGAGACAGAGACACAGAAACACAGAGACAGAGAGACAGAGAAATTTCATCACCTAGAATATAATATTGTAGAGCACTGATAGATATTTCAGTACTTTTATCATCTATTGCTTTTGCAGAATACCTTCTTGCAGTAAGCAACCTCTGCAGTTTTCTGAATTCACACATTTGTAATATTAATACTACCATGACTGTACTTCTTAAGAACTAACAAGTAGGTGAAACAATCAGATGAAGTTGTATGCAACCAACCAACGGACAGAATATGTTGAACCATTGGTTTAATTGGAGAAAAACTGAAGGAGACTGAGGAGGAGATCAACCCTGTAGGAGGACTAGATGTCTCCATTAATATGGACCCAGAATTCTCCCAAATGCTAGACAACCAAAATGGCAGCTTACACCAACTATAGTTAGAAGGTCCCCAAAACATACACAGAAAAAAAAAATTCTTGGTCTCTGTTCAATCAGAAATGATGCAATGATTCTCACGAACCTAGAGACCCCAGGGTGTTTAGAAATCAGATGGAATGGGTACAGGCTCTTGGAGACAGGGGATGGCCAGTCTATATGGCATGTGGAACAGTAGGAGGGTGGACAGGGTTCAATGAATGAATGAATTAATAAATAAAAAAGAATACTGCCAAGTAACCACGCCCCATATACTCTAATTCTTTAATCATAATCCAAGAAAACTCACATGTTCACATAACAGCACACTCAAAAATATAACTAAAAAATACGCACACACATATAACTGAAATTCCATGATTTTGAAGTTCATTTTACAAAGAAATACAGTGGAACAGAGTTTTTCTTTTGTTCCATTAATTTACATACATTTGTTCTCCTAATCTACCCAAAATATGGATTGTTCTCCATATAAAAGGCCAAAATCTCCTACCATAGTTTTTATCTGGGAAAATCTCCCAACATAATTTTATCTAGATCCACACCAATTATACCTTTCATTAGAATATAATCTGGATTCAGTTAGATATACATTAAATTTATATTTAAATTTCACTTATTTGTTGTAACATGGATGTAAAGTAGAATATCAGGGTAATGTCTTTTTCATTTCTCTACTGATATGGGCATTGGTTTAAAAGAACAATAACCTGCTGGGCACTGGAAAGAAGGCTCCATGGAGAGAATATATTCTTGGCACCTCTGTAAAATTCCAGGCATTTCTATTCATGTCTGCAACACTGTGGGTGGGAACAGGTAGATATCCCAATAGTGTACTGGCTATTCAAACTCGTCAAAATGGTGGGTGTAATACACTCTGAGAGACCAAATGGTGAGGACATTCTACTCATATCTGAACATATGTGTATGTTCATGGTGTGACCTCACAATTGGGAACAGACACTCCACTCATATGAAGCCAGCAAACCCTCTTGCATACCACACATGAAACCTTGAGTTCAGCAGTTCCATAACCTATGTGTCTCTAAGTATGAAGTGGGAAGTTTTATATTCTTATTGTCTTGTTAATCCTGTTTTCTCTTAAATTCCAGAAATTAAACCAATGTATTCTCAGATTCAGAATGGTAAAACACAACATTTTGTCTTTCTGGAATAGCATCCAACTATCATCAGAAAGAATTTTCAACTTACCCTCAGGACAATAAGTATCCATTTAGAGGGTTTTAACAGGATAACAAATGTATTTAGTTTTCTATTTGAGAAATAGTCTGTCTAGAATGTACAACAATGTACAGGTAAAAAATGAACTTACCTTGGAGCCTGGCAACAGTGAACTGAAAATGATTGTCAGTGGTGTTCTCTGTATATGGAATATGTCAAGGGAATAGATCTTAGAGTGACAGAGACAGAGTGGATATGGACAGAGACAGAGACATAGAGAAATAGAATGGGGTGATGAGATGATGGATGGTCTTGATTTTAAAACGTAAATGAAGAAAATATCTAATGTAATATTGAAAGAAAAAAAGAATCATTTTTACAATATTTCTTTTCTTCAGAACCCCACGCCTCATACACCAAATTCATACAGTTTCCGTTTGTGAAGCACGCTTGATACATCTAAAAAGAAAATGTGACAAAGAGTTGCAACAGAGAGTTTTGGAAGGGGCTAGACTGAAAGCCTAGCAGTTAATCACTTGCTCCCTCCAAAACTAACATAAATGCCCTGTTGATGTAGAAATCATCTATTAGAGGATCACAGAATGCAGGGGAAGGATGCCCAGAGAAACCTGTCTAGAAAGATGACCCATACCAAGAAGCTTTTCCTCTAATTGAGAGACCTTGCCTCAGTGAAAAGATAGACAACACATTAGGGTCATTTCCTGAATCCACTTTGGGCTTCAACAAGTGTCTGCATGCACATGTAGAGGAAAAACCTTCATATATACTGTTCTTTCTCTTATAATTGCCAACACGCATGGTATCTCTTAAACACACACACACACACACACACACACACACACACACACACACACATAAACACACGCAGAAAAGAAAAAAGTTCTGGAATAGGGAAGACCAGACAGAATGGCTAAAATAAGAAATAAAAAAACCCAATGCCACTGTTGCAGATTCTTGAAGCCACAACCAAAGCTTAGGTACTGCTTTTAATGGATGGCCTGCTGCAGACTGGCCTCAATCAGCCCTCCTCAATCTCTGGGAGAAATCATTGTCCTGGTATAGGTGGGCAGGAAGCTGACATTTAAGTGTCAATCAGATACAAACACAGAGGGGGTGCTGTATCTGAATGTAATTTCTCAAAGAAATCATCAGATTATTAATATAGAAACAAATAGGGAAGTTGGTTTTCAAATCAGCCAGGTAAATGAGGTTACTGAATTCTTAAAGACTCATGTCCAAAATAGAGCAATAAAAACATAATGACTGGCAGGGACTGAGCAATAAAATAACTGAAATGAATTCTTCTCTAAAGTCAGCTATATTCTTTGAGGCCAGGTTTGAACACTTTATGATCACACCATGCAAAAGGCTTTCACACTCAAGCCACGGTTCTAATTAGGGAGTTTCTTTCTAGCTAATCTTCTCATGAATAATTCAAAACTGTTGTTCCCCCTCAAACCACAGCACAAGTTATTTCCTAAACCATTGTAAATTCCTGTATATGAGAGGGATTGTATGGGGGAATCTTTCTACTAACAACTAATGTAGCCTGCCATGCATAAGTATAACAAATATTCTAAACATACTTTCCTAAAGTTGTCCTGAGATTTCTAACTCTATGTAGTATATAGCAATGGCTGTCACAATCTCTCTTATAATACTAGAGGTAACTCTGGTTGTTACAGGTAACATTCTTACTGAATTCCAAGCCTAGGATCCGCTCAAGGACTACCTAGCATATTGGTGAAGGACAGGGAACAAAGTTGGATATTGCTTAGGTATTTGCCAAGTCATTACTTGGAGGTACTTATAATAAAACAACATTGAAAGAAGTCACAAAGATTCAATCACTTACTAATGTAAGGACAAGTTTGATGCATTTTTTCCAGGATGGTATGTTCCTGAAGAGAAGACTTAGTTTCCATGAACTTTTTGACTAGGGACTGTGTCTAAATATTTAGGACTGTCACGGGAGTCACTACTGGGGTTTGTGTTCCAATGGGTGGTGTGCGTTTGTGTGTGTGTGTGTGTGTGTGTGGGTGTGTGAGTGCGTGTGTGTTTGTGTGAGTGTTGTGTGTGTTTATGTGTGTGTGTGTGTTTGTGTGTGTTTATGTATGTGTGAGTGTGTGTGAATATGACAACAAGCTAATGTTCATCTCTTAGTGATACTGTGAGCACTCTGCTGCCTATCTTAAATCATCACAGCTGTCAGTGTCTAAAGCTAACTGAATTCCAGAAAGCAATTTAGTAGATTTGATTAATGTCTCCTTACATCACATAGATATTTTCTACAGTGCATATAAGCACATATATTTTAGAATATACTGAAACTTGAAAATGTAAATTAAAAAAAAACAAAAACCTCTACCAACTTCAAATTAAAAAAACACATTTATTTTAGAATTCTCTAGGATACTCGCAATTTCCTGTATTCCCTACTCATGATGTCCATATGTTAGCATCTTACAAATTTGTATGACAATAATGAGGAGAAAATAAAATTTGTAAGGAAAAAAAGACAGTTTTGTCTTAGACTACTTATTAACAAATGCCTGGGCCACAAACTGTGGCTTTTTCCCAGAATAACTTATTTAACACATTCAAAATATTTTATGTTTTGTACATTTTTAGTTACCCCTTTATCTATTTACTTAGCATCTTCCTAAATATCTCCCTTAGCATATGTGCCAGCATCTGTCCCTGAATCTGTTTATTCTCCTAATATTTCATAGAATACTCTCTTTTTGAAAAGTCTCACCTCATATTTTCTTCCTCAGCTCATTTGTCATACACATTATTTAATTGACAGATGATGTTTATAAGAGAGTCTCAAAATTTGGGGCACTAATAACAACTAAATATCTCATTTAAAATATATAAAGTAGGTTTTGTGTATGCCACATGGCTGCAGTACCTGGAATGGCCAGAAGAAGAAGTCAGATCTCCCAGACTTAGAGAGAGATGGGAGGGTGCAAAGGGTTCTAAGCCATCTCTCCAGCCCCTCAATAACAAAGATTTGTCACAGAAAAGATAAAAACGGACATTGCCATTTCTAAATTCTTTCACACTGTAGATATCAGTCCACACTCCTTTTAGTAGTCAAGAGACCTGGAGTATATTAATGTTTTCTTACTCCCACTTTTGAGGGTACTTACACCTGAATTTTCTCTAGTATAAGATTGTGAAGGAATGAATGGCAGATTTTCCAGGCTATTTGCTCACGTTATACCTGTTTTGGTCTACAGAGCTTCCATACACTATCCTGCATGCCCTTAATCTGTGACAACCCCCTTACCTTGTGGATTCTTACCTTTGGACACTGATTTACACTTTTTTCTTGTGCAGCCATCAGTGTTTTGGCACTAACAGATTTTGTTCAGTAGGTGCTATTTAACACATAAAGATCCACTGAATTTTAAAATATTCAGTGTTATAATTTAATTTTATACAGATAGTATTAAGATCTCATATGGAATTCAAATGCTTCAACAGAAATGAATTGAATTTTGGACGTTGTGTAAACTTTTAAAACAATCCTCTGGTTTTAAAATTTGGTATGTGTGTGTGTGTGTGTGTGTGTGTGTGTGTATGTGTGTGTGTGTGTGTTTGTGTGTGTGTGTGTGTGTGTGTGTGTGTGTGTGTGTTTGTGTGTTACTCACCGTGGCTAAGTTTCCATCAACAAAATTTTCACAGACAAATCCAAGAATAGATGGGGCAGACTCAGAAACTTTCACCCCCAACAAAGGAGTTCTTGGAAATTAATGGCTTCAGGTGAGAGGGCCAGTTTTCTTCATGGATTTGGCTAGTGAAAGGTTGCCCGTGTTCCAGTATATATTTGTCCCTACCCACACATATGTAGTCAGGACTAAATGGACTCAGCTATCTATATAAAAATGCACATGGACTTAAGGATAAGAGTGATACAGGAGAAGTGGGGAACATTTCAAGGAGGAGAAGATACTGATGGATTTGCTCAAACTCATTTACATGTATGTAGAAAGTTCTTCACAAACAAATTTAAAACAAAGTAAGTAAGTAAGTAAGTAATTAAATACATAGACAAATATATTTGTATGGACATACATATCAGATAGGATATGTGTGTGTGTGTGTGTGTGTGTGTGTGTGTGCACATGTGTGTGCATATAAGCATGTAGATATGTAGCACCTGTGACTAGAGGAATGCAATCATGCAGTATCTTTCTTTATGTCTCTCTGCCACTTTCCTATGATGCAGTGTGTTGATTAGAATATATTTTGCCCATGGGATGTGGCACTATTACAAGGTGTTGGCTTGTTTTAGGAAGTGCATCATTGTATAGGCTTGCTTTTATGCAGTGCACAATCTCTACCCAGTGACAAAAATCGATCCTCTTCTTTGCTAACTATGGCCACAAGATTCCACCTGGTTGCCTTCAGACTAAGATATAGACCAATCAGTTCCTTCCCCAGCACCTCCTCTACCTGGATGCTGCCATGCTTCCTACCAAGATCATAATGTACTGACCCTCTGAAACTGTAAGACAACCTCAATTAAATTTTCCTTATAAGAGTTTCCTGAGTCATGATGTCTCTTCACATCAATGAAACCCTGTACAACATACGCAGTATGTTAGCCTGATTTTAATGCTTACAAGATGATTGCAACCAGCATGCAAAGACAAAGTAAAGATGACGAATGAGTTTCTGTATTTTTTGAACTTCTGAATTTTTGAATGAATATGGGGATTGGGAAAATTAAAAAGTTATGGGAAGGAGAAAGAGAGGATGCAAAGACCTATTGGGCACCTGTCACTTGCTTTTGCAATCAATATTTTTATTTTAAAACAACACCAACAACTAAAACAACCAACAACAGAGCATCCATACAACTTATTCACAGAGAAGACACCAAAGGGCATTACATTCTTGTAAATCATTTTCCAGCTAATGTCTGGTGTATTGAGACTAAGGATTTTACTGTCAAACCCTGATGATTAATCACTAGATTGTATCCCCTAACACAATGATGAATGACACTGTGGTCAACAGGACAGTTAAGTAAATAGATTGTTTTTCACACTATCAGTTTGAATTGTTACTATATATCCCAGTTTTTTTGCTACTATATATCCCAGTTTTTTTGCATTTTATCTCCATAAGTGTGTTGTTTTCAGCCCCATTTGCTACATAGAAAACGGAATCTTTTACATTATATTGCATTTAGTGTACACAATGGAACCTAAAGACTAATTTAGTCCATTTAAAAGTAGAGCTCTCTGTTCTCTTTTCAAAATTGAAATTAAACTGTTTTCAAAAATGTTTTGCACTTGCCTGGCTTAGTTTAATTAAGATTGTGGGGTGGGAGGGATTTCTCCCACATTCTCAGTTGTCTCAAACTGGAAAAACTCTCTAGAAAGTTTGTGGAACCTTTGTGACTGTGCCCTAGCAGAAGGAGGTCACTGGCGCAAGAAGGAGGGAACTGGCTAGTTCTGACCTAAATCTTGGCTTCTAAATCCAACCAAATGTGAGAAGGGCCCATTCAGGCTCTGAATGCCACAGATGAACTTGTTGTTTCCTACTATGCTGTCCTTATCATGACAGTCTTTCCCTGTTGAGTTTTTGCCATATACATCTCTTCCTGTACATTGATTGTGTCAGGAGTTTTGACAACTTAACTTAAAAATAATTATTGTAAGTGTACATCTGTCTCTCCACCTCTTCCCCTACCCATACTCCTCTCCCCTCCTTCCTTCCTTCCTTCCTTCCCTCCTTCCCTTCCTCTCTCTCTCTCTCTCTCTCTCTCTCTCTCTCTCTCTCTCTCTCTCTCTCTCTCTCTCTCTCTCTCTCTCTCTCTCTCTCTCTCCCTCTCTCTCTCTCTGTGTGTGTGTGTGTGTGGGTGTGTGTGGGTGTGTGTGGGTGTTGTGTCAAATAGATTGCTGTCAATTTTGCCTACATGTATTTTTTAATGTGTGTGTGTGGAATGATTTTTCACGTTTAAAATTATTCTCACATTTCATAAATTTCAGTGCAATCTTTACTTTTATGGAGATAAGATTCCAAATGGCTTTTTTTCTGGAACGCAAGAAATTGGAATGCTCCATAGTTTTATGACCTGAGTGAGAATTGTCAATAGGTTCCCAGTGATGCTGTGGGGCCATACTTAAGATCTGTGTAGCAGCTAGAGGAGCCTCTGTGTTCTTTGAGCCCTGCATTTGGAGAATAACTACGAATTGTTTGTACAGTTGGCTCTAGCATAGAGACTCTTTTTTTAAATTCTTTTCTCTTTGTCACTAGATGCCATGCTTTGGAAAGTCCTTCCACATGGAAACTACAGACCATATAGAATGGGGGAGAAAGGAGATTCACAGTAAATTATAAATGAAGAAAACAAAAGTTACAGCCCTATAACTGATACGCCCACAGCTCTAGCTGTGTAGAAGCATGGAGAATGTTGGAGGACTTGCAAAATTTATTTTGGATCTCATTCCTCCTCATTGCTCACATAATTTAGTACTTAATATCCTCGTGATTTCATAGATATATTTTTCTAAATACTTCTTAATTAAGTTGTGTGAATGTGTGTAACTCTGTGAATGTCTCTCTTTCTATGTATATTCTTCTCTGTCTCTGTGCCTACTTGTGTGTCTCTGTGTGAATGTTTATGTGCATGTCTCACTCTGTATGTCTAAGTTTCTCTGTCTTTCTGTCTCTGTCTGTCTATCTATGCCTCTCATCTTTTCTCATTTCTTCTCCTTGTTTACCTTCTTCTTCTATTGTTTCTCCTTCTTTGCCTTATCCTTCTCCTCCTTATTCTTTTCTCCTTCTACTTCTCCTTTTCCTTCGCCTTCTCCTCCTACTCCTGTTTCTTCTTCTTCTTCTTCTTCTTCTTCTTCTTCTTCTTCTTCTTCTTCTTCTTCTTCTTCTTCTTCTTCTTCTTCTTCTTCTTCTTCTTCTTCCTTATTCTTCTTCCTTCTTCCTTCTTCGTTCTTGTTCTTCTTCTTCTTCTTGATATTGTCCTTGGTCTCCTTCTCCTCCTCATTCTTCTTCTTCTTCTTCTTCTTCTTCTTCTTCTTCTTCTTCTTCTTCTTCTTCTTCTTCTTCTTCTTCTTCTTCTTCTTCTTCTTCTTCTTCTATGCCTTTGACTTCTCCTTCTCTTCCTCCTTGACTTATTCTCCTTCTCTCCTTCTCTCCTCCTTATTTAACCTTCTCCTTTTCTACTTCTCCAAGTCCTCCTCCTTCTTTTTGCTCTTCCTCTTCTTTTGTTCTTCTTCCTTCTCCTTCTCCTTGTCGTTCTGCTCCACCCATTCCTCTTCCTTTCCTTCTTCTCTCTTCCTCTCCATATTCTTCTCCTTCATTTTTATTTCTTCTTCTACTTTTTTCTCTATCTCACCCTCCCTCACTCCCTCCTACCCTTACCCTACCCTCCCTGATGCATTCACAGACTCTCCTCCAGTACTACTGGTCATTTGAATTTTGTCTTGCCAAGCTATGAAAACAAGGATGGTCTCCTGAGGCATCCCCTGTTACTGGTCTTTACCATATGTCTTTTCAATTGTCCTTTCACTGTTTTACAGATTTCTTCTAAGATCATTTTATCCCAACTCACCTCCATGCCTTGATTTCTTATGGTGGGAGTCTCCAGAGTTTCAAACTCACATCCTCTTTCCTGGTGTTCTGCCTGAGAAACCACAAAATCTAGGGGCTAGAGTTAAATTTGATCATTGAGTTTGGGGCATTGTGCTATGTACAAAATGCCTGGTCTCCAGTCATGCTGAAGTCCTTAAATCTGATGAAACCTAATGGGTCGTAATTTTCACCTACATCGGAAGGAAGGCATTTACTCAGTGTTTCTGGAACCCTGGCTCCTGGTAAAGTTACCAAACCCACAAGCACTCCCGCCCAGCAGTGGCTAATGGCTAGCAGTCACATACAAAATGACCAAAGGTTCTGATCTTCAGGTTAGATAACTTCTAGTTACCTAGCAACAGCAAGATAACAAGCCCAATATATGAGAGGCTACTTAGCCCTACATCAGTCTCTCCCTCTCTTTCTCTCTCTCTCTCTTTCTCTCTCTTTCTCTCTCTCTCTCTCTCTCTCTCTCTCTTTCTCTCTCTCTCTCTCTCTCTCTCTCTCTCTAACCTTTACAATCCTTACTCTTTGTAAACTTTTACCTCTTTCTCTAAGTGTTCACCTTTCTTACTCTCTAACTTGCTTTCTGTCCTTCCTTTCCCCATCTCTCCTTTTGGCCATGGCAAGTCTAACAATCTTTTTACCCTTTGTTTTTCTCACTGCTGTCTAAAATAAAGCTCTAAAATATTAGACTGTCTATGTTTTTTAAAGCCCAATATGGGATGCCAGAGTGTAAGAATCTGGTACCATTGTCTTCCCCTAGTTCACCCCCATCCGTGTAGTGTCAGTGGATTTACACAGCCAGATGCACAATCAGGTATGCATGGTAATTATCCTTCACTCCTCCCATGTCAGCCTTCACAGAGCACAGAACCTTCTGTCGGCCATGTTCTCTCTCACTTCATCAACTTCCCCTAAACCCACAGTTTCACACTGGACACTTAACATTACTACGAATTATTAAAATGTAACTGCATTTAAATTTAAAAATCATCTCCTCATTTGTGTTGGTAACAATCCAATGCTTAACAGATATTTGTTAGTAGTGCTTACCTGTTGACATTGATACCATGAACTTCTTATTACTTCTGGTGCTTTGTGATTTTTTTTTCCAAGCAAGATGAGGACTTGATCAATTTCTGAAATCGAGTCTTTGGACTCACAGCACTTACATGATGTAGTTCTAGTTTCTCAGAGACTTCCAATATCTGTGATGAGCCATGAACTTGGGACATCTGCAGCATGACCCAGAGTTTCATTGTGCTGAGCAGAGAGATCACAAGATTTGACTGCTTTCTCGGTCCAAAGTATATATATGCGAATAAATTACAGTTGCATAGTGGTTTTTATTACTCTGTGTTATTATCATTTCAAATCCTCTTATTTCTTGGCTGAGTTGCTAAATGATACCTTGTTCTGTGAACCAGCTGCCACTTTTGTTCTAAAGCGATTGGATGAATCTTTTCAGCTTTCCTAGTTCCATTTACTGAGAAAGGTAGCTTCCCTCTGAGGTTATGGTCTCAGAAGTTGTTGGATGTTTCAAACCCTTCCCTGGAATGTCTGGGACTCTGCAGAAAAGGAACGAAGACTTTTGAAACAAAAGCGAGAAGCTACTTGGTGACTTCTTGTCTTGTGAAAATTCTGAGATCCATTCTTACAACTGGAAATATTCAAACACATTAAAATTATTCTACAATGAGAAAATCAACTGCATTATAATTCTGATACTTACTGACACATGAGTTATAAGGATGTTCTTTATTAAAAAAATCAATTAGTTCTTACACTCTTTATTTCGTTCTAGAACACATTTTCTCCCTTTTATCAGCTAAAAAAATCTATTTTACTTCAATTTCATTTTTTAAAATGCATATTATTTTAAAAACTTTAGTGGTAATTGTAATAAATATCTATAAAGTGTTGCAGATGGATCATGCCCCCTCTTTCTGTGGCTAATGGAAGGTTATTAAAAAAATTCTTTCTAATGAACATCTATTCTTTTTGTTGTTTTTGTTGTTGTTGTTATTGATTTTGTTAGAGGTTATTACTTGACTTCAGGAATGTTAAATGCTAATGAGGGTCTTATTGTTCTCCAGATGTCTCCTTTTACCCCCCCAATGTATATATATATATATATATATATATATATATATTTGTAAAAATGTGGTGAGTCCCTGTATGCACAATATCAAATGTTTCTGATTCAACTTGTGCACAAAGCAATCTAGATTCTGTCTTTTTACATTGGTTTTCCTTTGCAGGGAAATGAAATACCAAAGCCTATCTGAAATTAAGGATTTTTCAAAAGTCTCATTTCCTTGGGAATTCTAAATAAAAGTTTATATTCATTATGGAGAATGTATTAAAAGCTTGTCAAGGGCATTTGAATATGAATTTCTTTCCTGTTATGTTTATTTTTCCTTGGTGATTTGAAGTCGAAGCTACTCAAATGAAAAAAAAAAGAGGTATCTAAAACTACTTCTCATTATCTCACTTTCTTTAAATTGAGATTTCTGATGTTGAGGAGGAATGAAGTGAGTGTGCTGATTTTTTCCACAAAATTCCTAAAAGAAAGAGCAATAGTCATGTTCCACAAACACATGTATTCGACACCCCAATTAAATTGCATGGGTACTGGCTGAATCTAAAGTCCCTGTAAATGAATGTGTGTGTGTGTGTGTGTGTGTGTGTGAATATTTCCATGTGTGTGTGTCTGTGACTCAGTATATCTAGGTGAATATGTACATGTGTGTGTTAGGATTTTATTGCTGTAAACAGACACACTTATCAATGCATGTTTTATTAGAAAACCATTTAATTGGGGCTGGCTTACAGGTTCAGAAGTTCAGTCCATTATCATCAAGGTAAGAATATGTCAGGATCCAGGCAGGCATGGTTCATTTGGAGCTGAGAGTTCTACATCTTCATCTGATAGCTGCTTGGAAATGAATAGCTTCCTGCCAGTAGGCAGAGGGCCTTAAAGTCTGTTCCCACTCAACATCAAATGTGTTTTTGAGTGTTTATGTGAGTATTAGTATGGGTTCTATTGACATGAAATGTCACCAGGATCATAGTAAATCTTGAACACTTTTTAACTTCTTTTCAGTTGTTTACTCCATTATTTTCATGGCTGGAAACATGGTAGCCTTCAGACAGACACAGTGCTGGAGAAGGAGATGAGCTTTAGGTCTTGATATACAGGAAGCTGATGGAGACTGTGTCAAACTGGATATTGCTTAAGGACAGCAGGCATCCAAGCCTACCACCACATTGTTACATTTCTTCCAACAAGATCACACCAACTCAACAAAGACACATCTCCATCAGTGTCCCAACTACTCCACCAATGTAACACCTCATGAAACTATTCCACACCTCCTGAGAGTGCCACACCTATTGGCACTATTTATATGGGCCCATTAACATTATTCTTAAAACTGTTCAATGGACCTTTCATTAAAGGTAACTTTAATGAAAGAAATAAAGAATGTTTCAAAAAATAAACATAACCTCTTTTATACAGTTATCATATTGATGTGTGTATGCATACAGAAATATACACGTAAGTGCAGAGGATAGGGAAGCGTATACTGTTTTCTGCTACTTCACTCCCTAATTTTCCCCTTATGACAGGGTTTCTTTCTGAGCTAGGAGTGAGGCTGACATTCAGGAAGCCACAGTCATCCTTCTGTCTCTGCCACTCCAAATCCTAAGCACTGGTGTTGTAGGTGAATGTTTGACCAAACACTTGGCTTTACCCCTGGGACATCTCCCCAGATTCTTCTTTATTTTAAATAACCTCTGGATTACTTTTGCCCTCAATGTAATGAAACTGCTATATAAGAAGTTGTTATTTAGAAGATGGCATTATAAGTGGTCTGTGTGTGTTCAGTACAGACATGGTATATTAAGAACTACTTTCCTTAATTCCTTGAGAATTTCATACACTATATTTTGATGGAATTTACTTTCCAATTATTTTAGTAACTCCTCCCAGAACAAAACCTGGCCCATTCCCACCTAACTCCTCCTGCCAACTTCATATTTCATCTTCTCCCTTTTGTTACAACCCATTCAAATCATTTGTGTTTCCCATAAACTCTTGGACATCTGGCTTCCAGTAGAGAATGAACAATCTATCACCTTCAAAGTCAATACCTTTGATGAAAACTGACTATTCATCCTTCATCAACTGTCTATACCTTATCAGATAGCAATAAGTGATAGTGAGCCTTCCCGTTCAGTGATGGAAGACAGAATGGCCTGATTTTGTGAAGAAAGACACAGTTTTTCTCTTACCTCTGTGCCTTACAAGATTTTCATTCTCTTCCTTGAGGATTTCTAAGATTCAGCTCCTCTACTTCTTGCCTCTTTCTGTGAATATTTGTGAATATGCATGTGTGTCTATATTACAGATGTCTCAGTATATATACAACTCAACTCATAGTGGGATTTTGCAATTAACTGCTGGCACTATCTCACACTAGACCATATTCCTTAATGCAGACTTGGTGTGGGTAAGTACCAGAAAGGAACTGGAGATTGCTAGATATCTTCAGAGTTAGCTGTAGTATAGGTGAAGTTTAGACTTCTGACCTTACATTCTGGCTAGAACCTATGGGTTTAAGATGAATGGATAGGTGATGAATATCCTGAACTTGCATTGCATTTTTGTTCTTTTTGAACAAAACGGAGATATCCTTGAAGAGATAGATGGATCCTATCACTTTGTTTCAAATAAAGAATTCTGTGGTTAAATTGTTTTGAAATGTCAGTCATGGGTCTTTGATGAAGGCTTTGGTCCACAGTACAATGTTCATAGGTAGTACAATATGCTCTCTGAAAAGTGATTGGAACCTGAGGGCTTTAATCAATGAGTTAATCAATCAATGGGTGTGCATGGAATGGGTAAGAAACTTGTAAATGTACGTGGTCATTTGGACATGTCTTCAAAACTGTTAATTGTCTTTGGTCCCATCTTGTGTTAATGCTGACTAGCTGCCAATAAGTTGAACAATTGTGCTGCTTCATGCCCCTTTCATATTCATGTGATCATGGATCCTTCTTTCATTTGTGATAGTAACATGTCAGGTTCAGAGGAAACATGGCTTAATTCTTTAATTTTTTTTTCTAGAAACGGCATGCTAAGTGTAGAACCAATGTTACCTAGTTGTTGTAGTTGGAATATTCAGCCACTGTATCTGTTGTCTTTGAGACTCAAGAACTTTGCTGCTACCCATACCACTGGTCTTTCTTCTGAATTCACTATTGTATTTTAGTAGATTTCAATATCATATGAAGTACCATAAAATGAGTGAAAAATGACAGTGGTGAGATGTGTTTAGAATCATTAAATTACACACTTAAAAATAAATAAATCAATGGATATATATAGTACATAAGTAAAACTCCAATAAAACTTCTGAAATGGCTCAACCAAATGTGATGCTTCTCATGTGAGTTGTTATTTGTCATAGCACCTGTGATTTAGCTGATAATAGTAGTGGGTTTTATTACTTATGAATCAGACACCAATACATCCATGAGGGGTAACACTCCATTCCCTCAGGAGAAAGAAATCAATTAAAAGTCATTGGATTTCTTGATGAGAATTTTTCTGGTTAAAGCTGACTTGGCAGGAAGTTGGACAGATTGGAGTGTCTCCCAGAAAGTGTAACACACATTAGAATGTAGGTGTTGTGAGGCTATAAGACATATTCACTACTTGTCACCTATTATTGAGTATTCTTGCTGTTGGAGGTACTTACCCTTCACTTCTGCCATGGAAGGAAGTGGGTCTATACCTAGGCAGAAGGAGGAGATTGATATGAGTAATGTTTGTGTGGGTTATGGAGCAGGATAAACCTTAATGTGCTGGGATTTTTTTTATCTCCAACTTGACAATCTAGTGTCACCTTAGGAGAGAGAACAATTGAAGAATTGTCTCTATTCACTTGGATTTTGGGTAAGTCTATGGGACATTTTCTTCCTTGATGGTCGATGTGTGAGGGTAGGCAACTGTGGGTAAGCTCATCAGTAGTCATTTATAAAAGGGAGGCTTTTACTCTGTATTTAAAATAAAATATTTGATCAAGCCACATGATTTTTGGTGGTTTGAATAAGAATATCCCCTATAGATTCATATATATGGATATTTAGTCACCAGGGATTGGCAGTGTGTTTAAGGATTAGAAGGAATGAGAGAAGATGTGGCTTCATTGGAGGAAGTGGTTGTGTCAATAAGGGTGGTCTTTGAGTTTTCAAGAAACCAATGTAATGGCAGAATATCTGTCTCTGTCTAAGGATCAATAGTTCTATTGCTCCAGTGCTGCGGTCACTAACTTGATGTTGGACTAAACTTCTGAAAGTGTAATCAAGCCCCCAGTTAATGCTTTGTTTCATAATATTTGTTTTATCCATGATGTCTCTTCACAGCAATAGAACAATGACAAAGATAGGGTCAAGCAATAAGCACTCTCTCCTGGTAATGCTTCAAGTTCCTTTTTTGCCTTCCTTGGTAATAGTCTGTAACATGTAAGCTAATAACCGTTATATTCCCAAGTTATGTTTGATTCTAGTATTCTTCAGTGTGAGAAAGAAGCAAACTAGAACAATTGCATGTCATTATATACATGAGAATATCTTACCTTTATATTAAAATAAAACATCTACACATTATTTGTCCTTATAGGATAAGTGACAGTGGTACTATTAGATATTTTGTTTTTTCTAAGAAATTGTCTTACTTAAGGTTTCTATTGTTGTAAGGACATACCATGTCCAAAGAGCTAATTCCATAGCAAAAGTTTTATTCAGCTTATATTCCACATTGCTGTTCATCATCAAAGTTGTTGGGAAAGAAACTGAAACAACACAGGTTCCTGGATCCAGAAGCTCATGCATAGGCCATGGAGTGGTGATGCTTATTGACATGCTCCTTAAGTCTTGCTTCCATAAGGAGCACAAGACTACCACCACAAGGGTGTCACCACCCACAATGAACTGGGTCCTCTCCCACCAATTAAGAAAATTCCTAACAGCTTGATCTTAATGAGGCATTTTCTCAACTGAGGCTCCTCCTCTTTCAAGACTCTAGATCTTGTCAAGTTTCTATGAAACCAGTATGGCACTCTGAATGTAGTTGGCCTACGAGGAGGTGTGGCCTTATAGGAGTAGGTGTGGCCTTTTAGGAGGAAGCATATCACTGTGAGGCTTTAAAGCTCTGCTCAGTGTGGAAGACACCATCCCTGCATGCAGAAGACTCTAAGCTTCCTCTCCACCACCACATATGCCCAGCCACTTGCATGTTTACTTCCTTGATGATAGTGGACTGAACCTCTGAAACTGCAATGAAATGTTGAAAAGCCCTAATGAAATGTTTCTAATGAGTTGCCTTAGTCATAGTGATTTTTCACAGCATTGAAACCCTAATTAAGACATCCAGCTGGCACAAAAACTCTCCCAGATACCAAAATTAATCAACAATAGAGAGTATTTTCAAGTCATTTGGCATTTAAACTTATTCTAGAGAAAAAACACAAATGATTGAGTCCATGACAAGCCTGACTAAAAACAAAAACAAAAAAACAACACAAAAACAAAAACAAAAAAAAAAAACAACCAAAGAAAACAAAAACAAAACTACAACAACAATAAAACCAAACAAACAAACAAACAAAAGAAACACTCAGAGTGCATATGGGACCCAGTAAGACCCCCATGAAGCACAGGGGATACTCAGGAGTAGTGACCAACATATTGGGCAACCTCATAGAGTTTGAAACCCATGAAAACTGGCATAGAAAAGAGGTCAGCACATATGCATTGAGTACACCTTCACTGTTTTATGAGAATGAGGTCACACATAAATTTAAGACTGGAATTTCCAGGGAATAGACAGGCTGAAATGGTACATAGGTAAGTTCGGAGTCAGATGTTTGGAGGAGAGCCAGGGGAACAGGCCATGGGGAACATTTTGATGGTCATTTGGGGCACTCCACAGAGACCTCCAAAAGATCACAGGATTCATCCCAGGCAAAGAGTGCTCAGGGAAAGCACTCAGGATCCATGCCCCACCATATATTATCTCACAGTATACTCATTTTCTCTTTTAAATTACTCTTTGACCTGATCGGCTGGCTATTTGTTAAGAAACCATAGAACCTAATGTGGATATGCACAATTTTAACTATTTGCAGAAAATTTCTATTCTTCCTGGGTCTCCTGCTTCACATTTTGAGAACTTCATCTTAGAATATTTTTGTTCCTCAGTGTCCTCTACTCCTTTGTGTGTCCTTTATTGTTTTTAAAGGTCACCATCAATTTAATCTTTCTTAACTTCTTCCTGGTCTCTTTTCTGCATGTTAATATTGGATTTCTTAAAAAGATATCTTAATGGGAATAGAAAGATGACCATGTTGTCAAGAGCACTTTTGTACCGCAAAAAAACTGGATTTGTTTTCTTGAATTCATGTCCAATGGTTAACAATCAGCTTTAATGCCAGCTCCATGGGATCTGACAACTCATGTCTCTGTGGTCACCTATACTCTCAAGCTACTACCCACCCATATAAATAAAGATAATAAATCTTAAAATGAGAGACAAGTTTCATTTGGTTTCATTATTCAAATGAAACCTGATTTTGTCTGATTTCTGAGTCTCTTTGGATCAGTTTTCTGGGTTGCACTTTGTGTAACAAGGCCACATTCCTTTTATCTATCACTCTTTCCCCCAAATTGTTGTTTCTCCCTCAGACTTCATTCCAGAGATTCTATCTATGTCCTGTCTTTCTCCCCTTCTTCCTAAAAATCCATCTTTTGCTGCCATCCCTGCTCCTCTAAGTCATATCTCCAATTCCTTGCTCACTATGCAGACCACAGAATCTAAGTCCTGTCCATTTTAGCCTGTGTGATATTAGATGTATGCACTGTTCACAGCCTGAGTTGCAACTTTCATCTTGCTTTGATGTTCTTTCCACCATAGTCCATCTCTTCCAACAATGTGTTCACTAAAAGCATGTCATGTCACACGTATTAATTTTTAGAACAAAACAAATTTTATTGACAAAGATACCGAGGTTGTCAAAGACCCATAGGTACCCAACACAGGAAAATAAACATTTTTTTCAAACCTATAAGTTTACATTTCTGTACTTTGTGATTTTTTTTAATTTAAGTGATATTTGACACCAGAGTATAGACATTCATAGGTAGGTCACTAAGAAATTTGATAAAGTACACAGTAGGATTGGCTAGAGCTTTGTAAACAACCTTTCCGAAATTTTTGGATCCATCATCTCTGGTGTACTGCACCCAGGTACCTATTAAGAAGTCATTGTCATCACCTGATCTCGCCTCAGCCAGAGGGGTCTCTGGAATGATGTGGAGGTTACCTTCCTTGTAGTCATCCAGGAGCTGATAGACGTAGAGGACCGGATCCTTTTTGTAGGAAATGTAAAAATAGTCCTGTAAGAATGGCCCTTGGCTAGCACCATCCCACTCCAGTTGTCCTCAGAGCCATCTTTCCCCCCACAAATTTGTGTTGTACCTCTCTGCAAACCAGGGCGCTGGCGAGGTGGACATCCCTCACCTGAGGAAAAACTACTTTGTGAGGCAAGACCTTAAGATTTAAAATCCTCTCATCGCTGTGAAGCTCCTGTCCGTAGACACTGTCAATTCCGTCATACTTCACCAAATAAAGAGAAGGGTTTGTTGGCAGTTGACCTAGAATGATGGCCTTCCAATGGGTGACAGGCTCATTACCTTCCTTCCACCCGTGAGAAATTCTGCAGCCAACAATATTCCCCAGGGCCTGGGAAGAAGGCTTCCTCCTACTCTTCTTCTTGAGTGATGTCATGCTCAGGCTCTTCAGAGGTATTGTCTTCTACCTGGCTGTAGACCTGTTGTGCTAGATCACACTGTCTAATTGGCTTCCATTCTCTTCAAATATCATACTTGCCCATTGCCTGGGACTGAAGATCTTGCCCGTTTACACCAGACACAATGCTGTTACCTCTGTCATATATATGAATTCCTGATGAGCAATGGTTATGGGTTGGGAGTGAATGCTGGACCAAGACTCTTCTCTACGAGAACTTCTGAGCATGTGAAGAAGACTATGCTAAACAGATTTGAGCTCCTAAAATTAATTTTATAAAAATAAGAAGTTAATAAGTCAGCCATGGTGGTACACGCATTAAATCCCAGAACTCAGAAGGCAAGGACAGGCATATTTCTAAATTAGAGACCAGCCTGGTCTACAAAGTGAGTTCCAGGGAAGCCAGTGCTATAGAGAGGAACCCTGTCTCAACAACAACAACAACAACAACAACAACAACAAGTAAAAGAAAACAGACGAAAATCAAAAGAAAAACAAACAAAAGAGAAATACAAACAAAAAAATAACAAAACAAACAAACAAATGGAGAAGTTAATAGGAAGTGGTGGTGACCCATAACTTTAATCATAGTACTCAAGAGGCAGAGTGAGGCAGACCTTAGTGAGATAAACGCTAGTCTGGTCTACACAGTGAGTTTCCTGACAGCCAAATCTAAACATACAGAAACTCAAATAAAATTAACCAAGCAAGCAAACAAACAAACAAAGAAACAAAGAAACAAGGGAAACAAGGAAATAAAAATAGTGTAATTAACAAGTAATTCTCTAGAGCTCAGAAGAATATACTCAGATCAACATTTATTTCTTCAGCCCTGAGTTAATTTGTCTCTGATGAGGATCGTCTCCTTGAAATTCTATGTCAATTTAGGTTGTGCTATGACTATTACACCCAATGATCAAGAAAAAGAGAAAAAAAAAAGGGCCAGAAGGGTCACCATGACTCTCTTGTACGTGTAAGGTCTAAGCTAAGTGCCTGCATTCACAAATATCTTCCCAGGGACACAGCACACCACTGTCCTTCTTTATTGTTTCTCCTGATCCAGCTTCAGAATTATTTGATGAAGCCATTGCATCAGTGAACTCAAGAACAACTCAACAATTTGAGGCAATATCAGCCATTTAGAACTAATAACTTCTAACGTGCACATGGACAAAGAGGAGCTTTGGCATTTTAGTGGAATTGGGATGTAGATATTTTTAGCAAGCATAATAAATTCTGGAGATAAACTAACCTAGACCATTCATCTCCCTTGCTAATAAACATGGGGAAAGTAGAATGTACAGTATCTCTCTGTAGGAGAGAAAATTTATAGCTTTCTGTAGCTATGAGGGTCCTAATTACTTCATAAATGTACTTACCCATAGAAAAATATCCTAGTTGTCAAGATTCTGTCTCCTGATACAGACCAGGCATCAAAAGCCTGTGGGAAAAAATGACCTGGCTTTGACACACCACTGTGAAGATAGTGAACTCACCTTCTATGGATTCTAGTGCCTCCAAGTGGAATAGATGCACAACCTCCAGCCAGTGCTCTGTGACATCACTCTAGTTCAGCTTACATCATAGAACCCCTCTCAGGCTGGTTCCTTCCCTAGTTACACTCAGAAACGTTCAGCATCTCGAATTTACCTTTTCATATGGCCTCCTAGAAATAATAAATGAAATCCCAACTGAAAGGCCTGATGATCTGAGTAATATTCTGCCAAAGAATTTCACCCTTGCATTGTTTTTATTGTTTGGTTGTTGGATTTTTATTTATTTGGTTGGTTTGTGTTTTGTTTTGTTTCATTTTTGTTTTTATTTTCATTCTGAGAAAGTCTTCGGTTTCTGACTTGACAACATCCATGGTGGTTATTTTTCATGTTCCAACCTTTCCCTTGGTTATCTTTAAGCTGTGCATCTTATCATAAATATTGCCAGACTCTTTGAGGCAGCACACTGGATAGCACACCAATTTTCACTTTATGAAAACCCACAGTTAGAGGAGGACTATTTTTATGCAAACAAACCTGGAATTTGACAGGGTTAAATGACATATATTGAAACCAATGGCAATCATGAATTATGGATTCTTTGGAAAGTAAGAGTACAACATAGATCTTGGGCACGCTTACAAAGTTGTGATAAAATTAAAACAAACCTGATATCACCCAGTCATATTTAAAAGGTTTTTAAAATTTACCAGCACTTCTGATTACAAGGAATTTCATAGATTAAATGCAGTAAAACAGGATGAAATAGATGAGGTAATTTTACTTTTGAAATATGTGTAGACAGAATACTGGACACAGGTATGTATAAAATTTACTTACAAATTAGAGGTCACTTTAATTGTTCATGCCACATTGATCTTCAGTTCTTCAAAAAAAAATCCTTTTCAGTACATTCCACGGTCCCCACCACACCCTGTACATCATCTTCATAGAATATGACACTATCCATAGAGAGCTAGATCCTTCAACAACAGTCATAAAAAAAAAATCATTCCTTTAGGTGTGACCACAGGCCAATGTGATGGAGGATCTTTATCTGAGATTCCATCTTCCCAGGTTGATTTAAGTTCAAAAAAAAAAATCTAAGAAGGACCACTACATATCCATATCATCAATACTGATTGCCTCACCGTATGAAATATACATGCTATGGAGTGATTTTAGATGTCAACTACTGGATGAATGCCTTAAAAAGGAGAGACAGAGAGAAAGAGAGAGAGAGAGAGAGAGAGAGAGAGAGAGAGAGAGAGGGAGAGAGAGGGAGAGAGAGGGAGAGAGAGAGAGAGAGAGAGAGAGAGAGAGAGAGAGAGAGAGAGAGAGAGAAATATATTTCTCATCTATGTGTATTAGTGCAGGGCTTTGTTTTCAAAAAAAATGGATGGAACGGTAAAATACTATATATTAGGTTAGACAAGTAAAACTCAAAATGACAATTGTGAAAATATAAATTTAATAAGAGGCATTAAAAATAGGAGGTATTTTGGAAGAGTAAGCGCAGCAGCAGGGGGAGATTTGATACCAATGGAGGATAGTGGGGAGGATGAAGATGGTAAAAGGACACTATAAACCTGTGCAAAGGGTCACAGAAAAGGCCTGCGACTTGTACACTTAAAAAACACTGGTATAAAGTAACAGAGTCCAAATAATATTTTGATTAATTTGGGGATTTTAGCTTCAAGACACTCTAAAATATATTTGTATTTTTCAACTCAGGTGTGTTTCTGGCTATGTTGTATATGATATGGGTGACAGGATATGGTAAGGTGCTTCAATGTTTGTGTATCATTTATCATCAAATGCTCATGTCACTCAGTGAGCTGCAAGGCTATCACAGGGAAGGAGGTATCTAAAGATCTTAAGTGTACATGACGTAGGGAGAATAATGCCCCCACACTACTATAGATGTTGAAATAATCACATGTGTTTCCCAAAAATAATTTTCTGAAGATTAATCCCTAGGTGTGAATATATATGGAAGAAATTGAATGGGTCAGGAGGTATATGACTTACATATAAAAATAATTTAATAATGCTGTTATAGAAAAGGTTTAATTATGAAAGGGAGTTTGGCTCTCTCTTTTCTCTTTCTAGCCCATTGGATCCCTTTGTGATGACATCATCTCACAAGAATTCACTCATTTGCTGATGGTGTGTTCATCATTGAATATACAGACTCCTGAAAAGAGTCATACAAAATATGCTTCATTATATACTAGACAATTAGTGTCATTTTGTTTGGCAATACAACATGTATGATTATGCCTCAGAATCATGAGCAACTGGGCCATATGGGAAATATAATTAGTATATTTCTGCTGACTGAAGATCAGATGTGTTGAGTGTTATCATGTGTGCTGTTCATGAGAGGAAACAGCATAGATGGTGAGTATAGATCAGAGAGGAACATCCAAGGAGGACACTATGTAAGGAACCCTAGGAAGAGCACCATCACTGCTTTTAGCTAGTAGACATATTTTTAGAATCCCCAGTTTCTAGGGTGGAAAAGAAAACTGTATTACTCTAATTTACTAAGTATGGTCATTTGATACATCAGTGATCATCACCAAGGTGAACAGATGTTGACAGAATTTTGGGGACTCAGAAGAAGCCTGTTCTGGGAAAACCCATTGCCTTCAAAGTACGGAGATTTCTGACCAGCAACACTGGATAAACAGTCTACATTGGCAGCAGTAGCCCCATTGTGTCCAAATTAGTGGTTTTCAATCCACTAATCCATCCATAAGCAGCCTCCAAACACTGACACCATTGCATACACTGGCAAGATTTTGCTGGAAGGACCCAGATTTAGCTGTCTCTTGTGAGGCTATGCTATGGCCTAGCAAACACAGAAATGGATGCTCACAGTCACAGGGACCGAAATGGAGGAGGTAGAGAAGGTACCCAAAAAGCTAAAGGGGTCTGCAATCCCATAAGTGGAACAACAATATGAACTAAAGAAACCCCCCAGAGCTCATTTTTCTAGCAACATATCAGAGCTCATGTTTCTAGCTGCAGTTTTATCAGAAGATGGACTAGTTGGTTATCATTGGAAAGAGAGCCCCATCAGTCTTGCAAACTTTATATGCCTTAATTCAGGGGTATGCCAGGGACAAGATGTGGTGGTGGTGGTGGGGGTGTGGTTGAGGTGGGTATGGGGGGACTTTTGCGATAGTATTGGAAATGTAAATGAAAAAATACCTAATTTTTTTAAAAAATGAGGAAACCATTGACAGAATCACCAACAAGAATTTTAAATAACTGCCCTAAAATCTGGATTTAGGATTCCTCGAGAATCTTCCAAAACAAAAGGAAATGCAGAATCTTGGTGCTGTAATTGGAGAAACAAGAGAAAGCAAAGGAGAATTCATCACATAAAAACAGACAGAAGAAGTAAGAATTAAA
Organism: Mus musculus; assembly: GCF_000001635.26. NCBI lineage: Eukaryota > Metazoa > Chordata > Mammalia > Rodentia > Muridae > Mus > Mus musculus. The sequence goes on along the minus strand of NC_000087.7, from coordinate 9,547,498 downwards.
GACATATTTGGGCAAGATGAATAGTGAAGTAGAGATTAGAGCAAGCAGAAAGGACTGAGGAGATAGCTCACTGCTTAGGCCCACTGATTGCTTTTGCACAGGACCAGGGTTCAATTTCTAACACCCACATGGTTGTTCACAACCACCTGCAATTCTAGTTCTAGACGATCTGATGACCTCTTTGGACAACACACACACACACAGACACAGACACAGACACAGACACACACACACACACACACACACACACACACACACACACACACACATACTCACCCACAGAGAAAAAAAATCTTTTAGAAAACAATTATACAAACAAAAAGGAGTCAAGTATAGTTTTATTCCCCTTTAATACCAGCACTCAGAAGCAGGCTAAACTATGTAAATTGAATGACTGCCTAGCTGATAGGTGTGTTTTCAAAATTTTCTTTTTCTTTTCTTTTTCTTTTCTTTTCTTTTCTTTTCTTTTTTTTTTTTTTTTTTTTTTTTTGATTTTAGGACTATTTCAGTATTTGTTTAAAGATTATAGATTTTTTTTCTATTTACTTTTTCTAATGTTTTAGGCTTTTTTTCGGGCTTTTTAGTATTTTACAGTTTTCGGGGTTTTTTTTGGGGGGGTGCAGGAGGGTAAAGCCCTTTGGGTTATTTAGAGTTTTAGGGTTTTAATGGTTTTAAATTTGGGAGGTTGTTTTGTCCTTACAAGTTTTTTGTTTGTTTGTTTGTTTGTTTGTTTGTTTTTGGTAGGGTTGAGGTTTGTTTGTTTATTTATGTATTTATTTATGTATTTATGTATGTATGTATGTATGTATGTATGTATTTATTTATTTATTTATTTATTTATTTATTTATTTATTTATTTATTTATTTTAGATCTTGATTTCTCCTAGAAATTTAAGGTATTTCAGGGTTTTAGGGCTTTTTAGGGTTTATGAATAATTTTAGGATAATTGTAGTTTTTTGTGTGTTTTTGATCTTCTTGTTGTTTTGTTTTCTTTTGTTTTTGTTTCTTTTTATACTTTTAGTGTTTTATAGGGTTTTAGAATTTTGTAAGGGTTCTTTGTTTTCTTGTGTGTGTGTTTGCTTTTTTTTATGGGTTTAGGATTATTTTTATATCTTAGGATTTTAGTTAATGTTTCAGGGTTTTGTAAGCCTTTTGGGGGGGTAGGATTGTTTTTATAGTCTCAGGATTTTAGTTAGTGTTTCAGGGTATTGTAGGTTTTTTGTTGTTGTTGTTGTTTTTTGTTTGTTTGTTTGTTTGTTTTTGTTGTTTTGCTTTTTTAAGCAGGTTTTCAAGTTTTTTTTGTGTGTGTGTTTCAGAATTTTGATGTGTTTTTAGAACTTTTTAAAAAAACTTTTTTTTAGGGTTTTACAGTTCTTTTGGGTCTTTTTACTGTTGTTGAGATTGTTTTAGAATTTTAGGGTTTTTCTTTATTTTTTAGTTTTGTTTTGTTTTTTAATTTAATTAAGGAATTTTTAAAAATTGTTTTAAGCATTTTTTAATAAGGTTTGTAAAATGATTTTCTTTTCCAGTGTTTTTGGTGATTTTTTAAGGCAGAAGAATTTGTAGTTGTTCGGGTGGTGGTTGTGTATCTTTTTATTTTCTTTTTTTTTTAATTTTTTTTTTTTATTGTCTCATTAGGGATCTAGACTTGTAGAGTTTTGGATTTTTTTTTAGGGTTTTATAATTTTTTTAGGGTCTTTTTAGGGTTCTTGTGTTTTCTTATTTATAGAATTTTAGGGTTTTAAAAATGTTTATTAAGATTAAAAATAGCTTTTTTTAATTCATTTAGTGTTTGTTTAATAATTTTAGCGTTTTTAGGGTTTTAGGTTTTGCTTTATTGTTTTAGGGTTTTTCTTTTTTTTACATTTTTTTAAATGATTTTAGAGTTGTTCTCAGTGTATTTGGCGAGATTTTTTTTAAGGCTTAGTGTGGTTATTGTTGTTCTTTCCTTGTTTGTTTGTTTGTTTGTGGTAATGATTTTTTGTTTTTTGGGTCTTTGTAGAAATCTAGATTTTTTTGTTTGTTTGTTTGTTTGTTTTTTTTAGGGTTTTAGGTTCTTTTAGTTTTATTTTTTCAAAAAAATTATGTTTTGTTTGTTTGTTTGTTTGTTTGTTTGTTTTTATGGTTTTTGTTGTTTATTTAAAGCTTCAAGTTTATTTTCTTTTCTCTTCTTTTTTCTTTTTTCTTTTTTAGTTTTTAGGGTCTTTAAGGTTCTGTCTCTAAGAACATAGAAACTGAACCTATTGATTTTAGATTATTTATAAAATGTATTCCATTCTGAAAACAAGAAACACTATAAAGTCATGTTTGTTCATTTGCGTGTATGTCCCCAGGAGCTATAGATTATGTGTGCCTATTGCAGAGCTCTACAATATGTCCTGATCATACAGATTTAATTGTCACATCATGAAAGTTCAAGAACTATAATATAAAGTTATATCTATGTATCCTAGTTCATTCATCTTTCAAACAAATATAGTAGAAATGTCACAGAGGGCAGAATTTATTGATCATGATTTCGAAAAAGGTCCTCAAAAGTCATTAAATCAAGTATCTTATACTAGCCAAACTCTACCCATCTATCCAGTTCACTCCTGTAAGAATAATTGCACCTGGGTTTTGGTTAATTCTTATTAAATTCTCCAGTTAAAAAAGGTCTTTATTAGCCCCCTTCCAGCTTAGTGAAAAACTTCATTCACTCTCCTTCTGAAAGCAAAAGAATTTTTCTTTCACAGACTATGTTAATTTTACAACATTTGCCCCTGGATGGTTTCCATTTCCACAGTTGTGTTTGCCATGACTCAATATTTCATCTCTATTCAGACAACTCCTCTCATATATCACAGGTTAATACACAAATGCTCATTTGTGAGTCATGCCAATAAAGCGGAATGAACTTGGGGGATACAGAAGAGGGAAAGACACAAGAGCAACAGAAGTATCATTAAGCTGGATACTACTCTAGAATACTGCATGCTATTCATATATCCTGGTGATCCAGAAATTCATCTAGACTGGACCCTAGTTATCCATTGGAAGGATGTAGTCTGAAGCTTAGCCTATTAACTGGCAGCTCCCATAGCTTTGAACCGATCCAATGATTTTTATCTTCCACACACCAACCAGTAGTATCCAAGCTACATTCCCTCTCACAGGCAAAAGCCCGGAAAAAGAATAGAAAGCACTGTACTGTGTGCTAGGGTAGTGCTCATAGAAGGTATTGGCAATCTGCACTGAATCTATTACCACAACTGCAAAGGTATGTGGCACAGGCAATCCAAGGATCACCATGCTTCCCATTTTATCTCTCAAGTCTATATATCCACTCCCAACTCTACACACTATGCTCCTAATCCTAGGGATCATTTAGAGGTCTCATAAATACCACCATGTATAACCCCAGAAGATGAGAGAAGTTTGAAGCACATCGATAGATTTTAAGTCTGACAATTGTTGATGTCATCAAAATAATTTTCTGAGCTGTGTTGTGCTTTTGTCAAACGTTGGGGCTAGAATGGCCCTGCCAAGATCTAAAGCAGAAATAATAGTTTTTTATTTGTTTGTTTGTTTGTTTTTCTATTATTATATTGGAACATGTTATCATCAATTGCACTTCCTCAGTCTAAAAAAACAGGTGATACTTACAGTTATTTGCTGCCATCTCTAAAGTCTGGGCAAGGCAACTCCTGTGATTCTCCAAGCCTTGCTTCTTACCAGTTCTGGGATATATGCTGTCAGGATAATGTTCTAAAGAGGGAACTCTATGGATATCCAGATTTCAATAGTTTTCCCTTCAAAAATATAGTAAAAAAATTCCAATTGTACATTTATTGTAGTATTTCTGGTCAACATTTTCCTACTGAAGTGACAGAAATATTTACTTTTTTATATCTTTATACTAACATTATATTTCTGTTTGATTTGTAGGGGACAGGTTTATTTGAGACAGTCCTACATTACTCATGCTGACCTCAAACTCGCTATGTAGCTATGGACAGTCAAAGGCCTTGATCCTCCTGCATTCAACTGCCAAGTGCTGGGATTACAGATTACAGTACCATAGCTATTAAAATATTTTCTATGACTGATAAAAGAGGTGAGGATTTGACTTTAGGATTTGGGTATTTTTCTAATTGTAGTCATAGTTTACATTGAATAGAGTCATTATGTGAAAGGTAACAGAGATTCTGGTCTTTCAGATTTCTACTCATTAGTAGGTTAGTTAATACATTTAAATATCTGCTAAAAATGTCATGGCATAAGTGGGAACATTAGTTTAAGATCTTGCCTAGGGAGGTGTCTGATTTTTAAAAGATTCAATAAATAGGAGTAGATTTATGAGTTTAACATGAATGAGCATGTCTTATCTAATTTGCCAATGTTATACATAATAATACAAAACATAAATTTTAAGTTTTTAGAATTGTTTTCCTAAAAACATATATATTTATGACCAAATGAGCTAGAATTACTCATAGCAAATATTTATTATTATAAAAAGCCTAAATTTTTGTTGAAAGAAAATGAAACTTATTCTGTTGAATTTATTATAGTCTGTTATTTTGATAAGTATTTCTGAGGTTTTTAAAGATCTAAAGAGAAACTATTCAGTGTATTTTTTTATGATAATTTCCAAGTATGTTAGTATACTGAGACTAGGCTGCTAAGCCCAATGCCCACACTACAAAGAGGTTCTAGCTTTTGGTCTGTAAATGACTAAAATGTTTTTTGCCATGCTATGAAAGGTTTAAAAATTGCCTTCATTTGGAGTATTTATTTATTTATTATCTGTAGTAGCTATCTGTTTCCTGAACTGACTCAAAATGGCAGCTCCCTCCACGTTGTTCGCAGGCAGGAAAAGATCTCCTGTTCATTTCAAATTGAATACCCCCCAAACAATTAACCAACCAAATTAAAAAAAAATGGTTAATATGGTAATTGCCTCAAATCTTACATGGAAACCATTTGATGACTACAGTGATTGTTACATTAATGGGGAGATGATCTAAAATAGTTTATTATTTTACATTTATGAATTGTTGATCTTAGAGCATGAACCATGGGATATGTGTTTAGGACATTTCCCTCTCTGTGTCAATGAGTTTATCTTCTATTAGATTCAGTGTATCATATTTTATGTTGATAATCGTGTTCAATTTGAAACTGAGCTTTGTGCAAGGTGATAAGTATGGATTTATTTTTATTTTTCAACATACAGACTGCAAATTAGAACATCACCATTTATTGAAAATCCTTTCTTTTTTCCATCGTTTTTTTTTTCTTTTTTTTTTTTTTGGTTCTTTGTCAAAAATCTAGTGTCCATAAATATTTGGTTTTCTTTCTCGATCTTCAGTTCTAGTCCACTGATTCTTCTGTCAGTCTCTGTATCAATACCATGTAGTTTTTTTTTTTAATCACTTCTTCTCTATAGTAGAGTTTGAGGTCCAGGATTGCTCTGAGCAAAGATAGCAGTGGAATCACAGAGTAGGACCCTGGCAATGCCTTTAAAATCTAAGTGTCCCAGGGCTTTCTAGCTCTCTCATTGTACTGAAATGCTGATGATAACTTCTAAAACGTACTAGGTCTTTCTGAGGGTAGGCTGGCTTAGGTGATTAACACCTGTAGCCTAAGAGGAGGATTAAGCAATGCAGCCTTTTTTCTAGCTCAGCAGGAATTGCTGGGCTCTAATTTTGAGCCTACTAACCAGATGTCACTGGAAGAGAAGGAATTTAGAGAAGTGATTATAGAAGTTATTACTAAGTTATAAAAAATTTCCTATGAAAGTTATATAAGGGGAAAAGCAGAAAGATCCTAAGTGGGGAAAGGGAAAAATTCTTCTAAGTGGGCAAAAGGAAAAAAAAATAGTCTAAGTGGAGGAAGGCAAAAAAAAAAATCTTTTCTCTCGATTTTCCTCATCTCTTTGTCCTCAGCACTTATACATATTTCAGAATACATGACCACATGCTACAAAGTTCAACAACTGTCTCAGATCAACAGGTTCAGTGAAGGTATCAAACCATAACTAAGATGTTAGTGAAGTTTTGTGTAGGTAAACCCAATCAATATTTTATCTTTTACCCTAGAACCTATAATAAATCATTAGTTCCCTTCTGATGACCTTTGGTTAATTGTTATACAACCTCTTGTAATGTGCTCTGAGTAGGAGAAAGCCTAGTTACTTTCAAAGAGCAATTAGTCAGAGACATTTGGAAAACTGGAAGTTCTCATTGCAATTTTGACTCTCAGTAAAGAACCTAATAGCCCTTTTAGTTTGGGGAGAATTTTATTGAGTATTTTTGCATTGATATACATAAGAGAAGTTGTTCTGAAGTTGCCTTAATGTGGAATCAATTCAGCAATAAAAACAAATAGACTAACAGACTGGCTATATAAACAATACACAACATTTTGCTGCATAAAAGAAACCCACCTCAGGTAAAAAACCAGATTCTACCTCATAGTAAAAGGCTGGAAAACAATTTTCCAAGCAAATGGTCTGAAGAAATAAGATGGAGTAGCCATTCTAATATAGAATAAAATCAATTTCCAACCCAAAGATATCAAAAAAGACAAGAGGGACAATTAATGCTCATGAAAGGTAAAATCTTCCAAGATGAACCCTCAATTCTGAATATCTATGCTCCAAATGCAAAGGCATCCACATTCATTAAAGAAACTTTAGTAAAGCTCAAATCACTCATTGCACTGCACACCATAATAGTGGGAAACTTCAGTAACCCACTCTTATCAATAGAAAGATCCTGGAAATAGACTCTAAACAGAGATACATTGAAGATAACAGAAGTTATGAAACAAATGGATTTAATAGATATCTACAGAACATTTACCCTAAAACAAAAGGATATAACTTCTTCTCAACACAGCATGGTATCTTCTCCACAATAGAACATATAATCAGTCACAAAACAGGACTCAACAAAAATATTGAAAGTATCCCATACACCCTATCACATCACCATGGACGAAAGCTGATCTTCAATAACAACATAAATAATAGAAAGCCAACATTCACGTGAAAACTGATCAACACTCTACTCAATGATAACTTGGTCAAGGAAGAAATAAAGAAGAAATTAAACACTTTTTAGAGTTTAATGAAAATGAAGGGACAATAAACCCAAACTTATGGGACACAATGAATGTAGTCCCACAAAGAAAACCAACAGCTCTGAATGCCACCACAAAGAAACCAGACAGAGCACACAGTAAGAGCTTGACAGCACACCTAAAAGCTCTAGAACAAAAGGAGGCAAATTTACAAGGGGGAGTAGATAGCAGAAAATAATCAAACTCGGGGCTGGAATCAACCAGTGGGAACAAAAAGAACTATTCAAAGTATCAACCAAACCAGGAGCCTGTTCTTTGAAAATAGTATCAAGATAGATAAACTATTAGCAAGACGAACTAGAGGGCACAGGGATAGTATCCTAAATAACAAGATTAGAAAAGAAAAGGGAGACATAAGACCAGAACTTGTGGAAAACCAAGACATCATCAGATACTACTACAAAAGGCTATACTAAACAAAACTGGAAAACTTGAACAAAATGGACTATTTTCTAGACAGAAATCAGATACCAAAGTTAAATCCAGATCAGAATAAAGATCTAAACAGCCCCATACCCCTCTAAAGAAATAGAAGCAGTCACTAATAATCTCCCAACCAAATAATGCCCAGGACAGCCCACATGGGTTTAGTGCAGAGTTCTATCAGACCTTCAAAAAAGAACTAATTCCAACTGTCCCGAAACTATTTCATAAAATAGAAACTGAAGGTACTCTATTCAATTAATTCTATAGAAGCCACAATTACTCTGATAACTAAACCACATAAATTCCCAACAAAATAGAAGACTTCAGACCAATTTCCCTTATGAATATCGATGCAAAAATATTTAATAAAGTCCATGCAAACTGAATCCAAGAACATATCACAAAAATCATCAATAATGATCAAGTAGGCTTCATCCCAGGGATGTAGGGATAGTTTAATATAAGGAAACACATCAACGTAATCCACTACATAAGAAACTCAAAAACAAAAACCACATAATCATCTCGTTAGATGCTGAGAAATCATTTAAACAAATCCAACACCCATTCATGATAAAAATCATGGAAAGATCAGGAATTCAAGGCCCATACTTAAACATAATAAAAGCAATATATAGCAAACCAGTAGTCAACATCAAACTAAATGGAGAGAAACTAAAACCAATCCGAATAAAATCAGGGACTAGACAAGCCTGCCCACTTTCTTCCTATCTGTTCAATATAGCACTTGAAATCCTAGCCAGAGCAATTGAACAACAGAAGTACATCAAGGGAACACCGTGGTCCCTTGCCAGGGGTGTCTCTGGACACCCCCAAGGACACACACAGGATCCACCACGGGATCCTAAGACCTCTGGTGAGTGGAACACAGCACCTGGTCCAATCCAATCGCAAAGGACCCGAGACTGCACATTATTATTATGCATATCAGATAGGCATTTGTGTGTGTGTGTGTGTGTGTGTGTGTGTGTCTGTTTGTGTGTTTGTGTGTTTATGTGTGTGTGTGTGTGTGTGTGTGTGTGTGTGTGTGCATATTAACGTGTAGGTATGTAGCACTTGTGACTAGAGGAATGCAATCATGCAGTATCTTTCTTTATGTCCTATGACGCAGTGTGTTGATTAGAATATCTTTTGCCCATGGGATGTGGCACTATTACAAGGTGTTGGCTTGTTTGAGGAAGTGTATCATTGTGTAGGCTTGCTTTTATGTAGTGCACAATCTCTGCTCAGTGATAAAAATCGATCCTCTTCCTTGCTACCTATGGCCACAAACTTCCTCCTGGTTGCCTTCAGACTAAGATATAGACCAATTAGTTCCTTCCCCAGCACCGAATCTTCCTGGATGCTGCCATGCTTCCTATCAAGATAATAATGTACTGACCCTCAGAAACTGTAAGACAACCTCAATTAAATTTTCCCTATAAGTGTTTCTTGAGTCATGATGTAGCTTCACATCAATGAAACCCTATTGAACATAGGCAGTATGTTAGCCTGATTTTTAATGCTTAGAAGATAATTGCAACCAGCATGCAAGCACAAAGTAAAGGTGATGAATGAGTTTCTTTATTTTTTGAAATTCTGTATTTTGAATGAATATGGGGATTGGGAAAATTAGAAAGTTATGGGAAGGAGAAAGAGAGGATGCAAAGACATTTTGGGCTCCTGCAACTTGCTTTTGCATTCAATATTTCTATTTTAAAACAACACTAACAACTAAAACAACCAACGACAGGGCATCCATACAACAGATTCACAGAGAAGATACCAAAGGTCATTACATTCTTGTAAATCATTTTCCAGCTAATGTCTGGTGTATTGAGCCTAAAGATTTTACTGTCAAACCCTGATGATTAATCACTAGATTGGATCCCCTAACACAATGATGAATGACACTGTGGTCAATAGGACAGTTAACATGTATAAATACATTGTTTTTCACAGTGTCATTTTGAATTGTTACTATATATCCCAGTTTTTTGCATTTTATCTCCATTAGTGTGTTGTTTTCAGCCCTCACTTGCTACATAGAAAACAGAATCTTTTACACTATATTTAATTTAGGGTGCACAATGGAACCTAAAGACTAATTCAGTCCATATCATTGTAGAGCTCTCTGTTCTCTTTTCAAAATTGAAATTAAACTGTTTTCAAAAATATTTTGCATTTGCATGGCTTAGTTTAATTAAGATTGGGGGGGGTTATATCTCCCACAGTCCCAGTTGTCTAAAACTGGGAAAACTGTCTAGAAATGTTGTGGAACCTTTGTGACTGTGCCCCAGCAGAAGTAGATCACTGTGACAAGAAGGAGGGAGCTGGGTGGTTCTGAACTAAATCTTGGATTCTAAATCCAACCAAATGTAGAAGGGCCCATTCAGGCTCTCAATGCCACAGATCAACTTGTTGTTTCCTCCTATGCTGTCCTTATCATGACAGTCTGTCCCCAGTGTTTGCCATATACATCTCTTCCTGTACATTGATTGTGTCAGTTTTGACAACTTGACTAAAAAAAAAAGTATTGTAAGGATACATATGTCTCTCCACCTCTCCCCCTGCCCCTTCCCCTCTCCCTCTCCCCTCCCCCTCCTTCCCTCCTTCCCTCCTTTCCTCCCTCCCTCCCTCCCTCCCTCCCTCCCTCCCTCCCTCCCTCCCTCCCTCTCTCTCTCTCTCTCTCTCTCTCTCTCTCTCTCTCTCTCTCTCTCTCTCTCTCTCTCTCTCTCTCTCTCTCTCTCTCTCTCTGTCTCTGGGTGTGTTAGGTGTGTTAGGTGTGTGTATGTGGGTATTGTGTCATATAGATTGCTGTCAATTTTGCCTACATGTAATATTTTAATGTGTGTGTGTGGAATGTTTTTTCATATTTAAAATTATTCTCACTTTTCATAATTTTCAGCGCAATCTTCACTTTTAGGGAGATAAGCTTCCAAATGTCTTTTTCTCTGGAACTCAATACATTGGAATGCTCCATAGCTTTATGACCTGAGTGAGAATTGTCAATAGGTTCTCAGTGATGCTGGGGGACCAAACTTAAGATCTGTGTAAAAGCTAGAGGAGCCTCTGAGTTCTTTGAGCCCTGCATTTGGAGAATAACTACAAATTGTACAGTTGGCTCTAGCATAGAGACTCTTTTTTTTTTTTAAATTGTTTTCTCTTTCTCACTAGATGCCATGCATTGGAAAGTCCTTCGACATGGAAACTACTGACCATATTGAATGGTGGAGAAAGGAGATTCACAGTAAATTATAAATGAAAAAATCAAAAGTTACAGCCCTATAACTGATACTCCCACAGCTAAAGTTGTGTGGAAGCATGCAGAATGTTGCCGGACTTGCAAAATTTGTTTGGATCTCATTCCTCCTCAATGCTCACATAATTTACTACTTAATAACCTTGTAATTTCATAGATATATTTTTGTAAATACTTCTTAAGTTGTGTAAATGTGTGTATCTCTGTGAATGTCTCTGTGCATGTCTCTCTTTATATGTATATTTTTCTCTGTCTCTGTGCCTACTTGTGTGTCTCTGTGTGAATGTTTATGTGCACGACTCTCTCTGTGTGTCTGTGTTTCTCTGTGTCTGCCTAACTATATCTCTCATCTCTTCTCATTTCTTCTCCTTGTTCTCCTTCTCCTCCTTCTACTTCTTCTCCTTCGTTGCCTTCTCCTTCTCTTTTCTCCTCCTCTTCCTCTTCCTCCTCCTCCTCCTTCTTCTTTTTTCTTCTACTTTTCTTTCTTCGTTCTTCTTTCTTCTCCTTCTTTCTTCTTCCTTCTCAATCGTTTTCCTCTCTCCCTCTTTCTTCTTTTAGTTCTTCTTCCACATCTTCTTCTACTTCTTCTCCTTCCCCATCTCTTCCTCCTCTCTCCTTCTTCTCTCCTTCTCTCCTCCTTATTTCACCTTCTCCTTTTCTCCTTCTCCTTCTCCCCTCCTGCTCCTTCTTCTTTATTTTCCTCTTCTTTTTTTTGTTCTTCTTCCATCTCTTTCTCCTTGTCATCCTGCTCCACCCCTTCCTCTTCCCTTCCTTCTTCTGTTCTCCCTCTCCATATTCTTCTCCTTCTACTTTCTCTTCTCGTTCTCTTTCTTTTTCTCCTTCTACTTTTTTCTCTATCTCACCTCCTTCCTAACACTTACTCTCCCCTCCCTGATGCATTCACAGACTCTCCTCCAGTACTATTGGTCATTTGAATTTTGTCTTGCCAAGCTATGAATACAAGGATGGTCTCCTGAGGCATTCCCTGTTGCTGATCTTTTCCATATGAGTCCTTTCAATTGTCAATTTCCTTTCACTGTTTTACAGATTTCTTCTAGATCATTTTACCAAACCCAACTTCCATGCCTTGATTTCATATGGTGGAAGTCTCCAGAGTTTCAAACTCACATCGTCTGTGCTGTTGTTTTGCTGAGAAACCACAAACTCTGGATGCTAGAGTTAAATTTGATCATTGAGCTTGGGGCATTGGGCTATGTACCAAATGCCTGGTCTCCAGTCATGCTGAAGTCCTTAAACCTGATGAAACCTAATGGGTCGTAATTTTCACCTACATGGGAAGGAAGGCATTTCCTCAGTACTTCTGGAAAACTGGCCCCTGGTGAATTTACCCAACCCACAGGCACCCCTGCTCAGGATAGGGTAATGGCTAGAAGTTATATACAAAATGACCAAAGCTTCTGATCTTCAGGTTAGATTCCTTCCAGTTACCTAGCAACAGCAAGATAGCAAGCCCAATATATGAGAGCCTACTTGGCCCTACCTCAGTGTCTCCCTCTTTCTCTCTTTCTCTCTTTCTCTCTGTCTCTCTCTTCTCTCTCTCTCTCTCTCTCTCTCTCTCTCTCTCTCTCTCTCTCTCTACCTCACTCCCTCCCTCCCTCCTTCCCTCTGTCTCTCTCTCTCTCTCTCTCTCAACTTTTACAATCCTTACTCTCTCTAAGCTTTCACCTCTTTCTCTAAGCTTTAACCTTTCTTACTCTCTATCTTGCTTCCTGTCCTTCCTTCTATGTCTTTCCACATTTCTCATCAGCTACTCATGTCACTCATGTTCCATTTTCTCATGCTCCTTTTTCTTCATTGGTCTTCCTAACAGAAAAAAATGTAGCCTTACTACAAATCACTTTTGAAATTGTATTCATGGTGTCTGTTTCCACATTGCTTGCCAAAACAATCATTGTAGTTTGGCTTTCATAATCACAGAACTTGTAAGAGGTTTAAGGAACCTCCTTTTATCAGGTTCAATGAAATACATCCTTCTGATATGTTCCATATCAATGTATTCTGTGGGCAATCTGGCTCTCAGTTTCTCCTCCCTTTGTTGATATTGATATTTGTTGATATTGATGATAATGATAATCATTTTGTGCAACAAGGGTTCAGTTACTGCATTCTACTGAATTTTGGGATACTTGACCTGCCTTGCCCTTGGAAGCTTCACTGTGGATTTCGAGGCAAAGAATTTTCCTGAAACATTTAATGAAGCCAAGTTCCTGACCTTTGTCGTGCTAGGATTCTGCAGTGTTTATGTCACCTTCCTCCATGACTCACATAGGACTAAGGGCATGGTCATGGCTGCTGTAGAGGTCTTCTCAATCTTGGCATCCAGTGCAGTGATGCTTGGATGCATTTTACACCCAAGATCTACATCATTGAAATAAGACCAGACTTAAATTCTATACAAGGTGTCAGATAGAAGTCAGATATCTGAACACATAGCTCAGGAATACTGTCAAATATTAATTTGGAACATCTCTTTAAATTATTGACTTACACTGCATTTATCTTGTTTTGGAATAATTCACATTTATTCATCCAGTGATGTCTAGAAATATTTATCCACCAATCTAATGTACATTCTCCATAAAATCTTTACTCATTTACTTTCTTGTTTCCTTTGGAAGAAATAAAGTTCTCAAATTTTTATTTCAATGTTATTCATCATTTTTTTCATGAAGATTTCTGTCCTGCTATTTACCAATTAAATTGGATTTGGCAATTGAATCTATGACCTTGCATAGAAATTAAGTCCCAGGTCAAATAGGGCTATAAATAAAAGTATCAGAGAAAAAAATCAACCTAAAGAATCAACAAATATGAAATAAGAACACTTTTTCTTATTTCCAGTAGGAACATATTCATGAGAGAATACTCTCTGTTTTTTTCAGTGTTCTCCAAAATATAGCTCTGTATTCTAAGGTGAAATCATTCTTTTTTTTTCTGCTTTCAAATATACACATATCTTATCCAACAATTGACAGAATTTGGGGAACCCTGTTTTTGAAATAAGGAGCTAGTTGGAAGAAGCTAAGGAGTGTGACCAATAGAATGACCAACATCACTGTCAGCTACTCTGGACAACTAAGATCTCTTAGATAATATGCCACTAACTAGGCAGCATACACCAGCGGATATGAGTCCCTGACACATATACAGAAAGGATTGCCTGACCTGGCCTCAATGGAAGAAGATACACCTAAACACCAGAGAAAGTTGAGGTCCTAGGCATTGGGAATATGTGGGGGTTGGGATGTGTGGATATCCTATTGCTGATGAGGGCAGAGGTATGTGATGAGGAAGTCAGGGTGCAGGCTGAGACTGGGATAACTACTCCACTGTAAAAATACGATAAAGGAATGTAAACAAAAACAGAATAAAATAAAGAAAGTTTGTAAATATGTCAACAAGCAATTATCATTTTGTTAGGAATGAAAATGTTAAAACTGATATTATCATGTATTCAATTTTTATGATAATCTGGCCTCATTTTCCGGATTAGATTGAGGTCCTGGACTCAGAAAATTCTAAATAGATGAAAATGGAGGCAACATTTTGATTTTACTACATCCTAGAAAATAACATTTCCAAAAAGATAAGTGTATGTTTGCAGCTACACTAAATCCTTCACATTCATCCATCAACAGCATGAGAATTTGGTCTAAAATGCATCATCATTTAAAAAAAAATGTCTCTCCATGTTAGTCTCCACAGAAACATCCCTTTAAGGAATACATCCTGCATTAAAATCTACATTTTACTCATTGAAACTGGATTGAAGATGTCATGTTTGCAAAGAACGTCTTGATATTCAAACTGCAGTTTAAGGGACACAAAAACAGTTATGAAATAGCAGACGATGATAGAGGAACAGAACTCAGATATTCAGCATTGGCAGAACATTCTCTGAACAGTTGCCAAAATAGTCCTGGATCCTTAAAAATCTTAATACTTGCTTTCCATGAATGAATTTTTATAGAGAAAAGGAAATAAAACCCTTGAACAAACCACTCTCCACTAATATTCCACAATTCAGTGCAATTGCAAAAACTTTTGTCTTTTTTTTCTTTCTTTATAATTATTTCTATTTACAGTCCAGATTTTATTCCCCACCCTATCTACCCTCCAATTTTTCCACATCCCATACCTCCTTCACACCTCATACTCTCCACAAAAATGTCTCCACAACTCACCTCTAAACTACCAGAAATCTAAACCCCCTGGAACTTCCATTCTCTTGAAAATTAGGTGCATATATTCAGATGGAACACACACCCAGCAATCCTCTCCTGTATGTGTGTTGGAGGCCTCATATCAGCAGGCATATTTTGTCTCCTTGGTTGTCCAGAGTTTTAGACATCTTGGGGGAGCAAGTTAATTGAGACTGTTGGTCCTTCTACAGGGCTGCCCTCCTCTTCACCATCTTTTAAACTTAGTTAATTCAACAATAGTGTTCAACTGCTTCAAGACATTGGTTGGGTGCAAGTGTTTGCATCTGACTCTTTCAGCTGCTAGTTGGGTCAGGAACATTTCTTAAACTTGTTGCATTGGGCATAATACCTAGTGAATGGGGTAAACTTGCTGAACATATACAATCTGTTGGACCAATCCTGCTTGATTGTAGTTAGTTTTTCTTGACATGATAATTTACCAATATCAAATTTACTATACAACAGTAAAGTTTACATCTCACAGAGATAGCATTTGTGAATGAGAAAGTAGATAACTGATCCTAAGTCCAGTAAAATCAGGCGGTAGGATTTTCTAGTATAGAAATAGAGTGGGTGAATTGATGGGACAGCACAGGTTCGGAGGCAGGTGAGGTGGTCAGATGAGGGATTTCCAGGGGGAAATCTAAAACAGGAGATAACATGGGATATGAAATTAAACAATATAACCAAGACAAAAATGAAGAGAAAATGGAACAAACCTTTCTATATTCAGCAATAGGATTACTGATATTTATTAAAATGTATCAAGAGTTTCTAATATATGAAGAGTGATATAAATTAGATTGAAGTAGACAAAAAAGTCAGATTCATTTGATTATATGTAAAGATGATCATCATTATGAAACTGAAATCTTGCTGTGCACAAATATCATATATCATATTTGTTTAACAGATGGATATGTGTATATATGTATTATATTTATATGCTTATAAGTGTTATATTATATATAATATATATGTATGTGTGTGTGTGTATCATTGTGTATTTATTCTAACTATCTATCTATCTATCTATCTATCTATCTATCTATCTATCTAATCTATAGATAAATAGATCGATATATCTATATCCTTTATGCAATTAGGCTGCAAATTTTCTTTCTCTTTGTTGTTATTGATCTACACTTAGAACAGGCCCATATCCTAGAGTGCACCAATGTTACTGCCCTTTACTGTCTCTTGCAATACCAGGTCTACCTTGTGCTAGAGATATACACAGTGACATTTTGGTTAGAAATCTCCCTGGCATATTCAAGTAAGCCATTTTCTTGACTTTCAGCATGCTGGTGTTCTGCATTGGCTAGGGTATATTTTTTTTTCCAAGATGGCACATAGGGTAAGGACATGGAGGCTAATAAGGTCTTCAACATATTGTCATTCCATGCACACCTGAGAATGTGCACCTTTATCCCCCATGTACTTTGCAATTTTGTTAAGATCAGAGAAAAATTCTGTTCAAGGTTTAATGAAAAAAATATCTCTAATAATATATATTATATATTGTAACTGAGAAATATAATTTTGGTTCTGAGGTACCTATTTGCCTTCAGGAAATTTGCATTAGGCAGTATTTCTCAGAGTTTCTTCTAATGATTGCGTGTAACAGAAATAAACAAAGCTAAACCAAACCAAAGCAAAAGACGCAACCTCTTCTATACATTGTCTCATCTTCTACTGATTCACCAGGTTTTAAAAGCCATGCTCTTGGGTGTAACAACAGATTTAAAGTGTCCTTTCCCTACTCCGATTCAGAATAACAATTTGCAGATGACATTAAAATATCATCCCCTTTGTAGAAGAGAAGATAAGAGAATCATTAGTCATACTGAGTGTTAGAGGAATAGATATTGAGAGAGACAGACAGACAGAGAGAGAGAAAGAGAGAGAGAGAGAGAGACAGAGACAGAGAGAGACAGAGACAGAGACAGAGAGAGACAAAAAGACAGAGAGAGACAGAGACAGAGAGGGACAGAGACAGAGACAGAGATAGAGAAAGAGAGTGGAATATTGCATCACGTAGACACAATATTGAAGAGCACTGACATAAAATTCAGGTAATTATATCATGCATTGCTTTTTCAGAAGACCTGCTTGCAGTCCACGAACTCTGCTGGCTTCTGAATTCACATAATTGTAATGTGAATACTAGCATGAATGCACTTCTGAAGACCTAATGAGCAGTTGAAACAATCAGATGCATATGTCTGCAACCAACCAATGGACAGAATCTGCTGAACCATTGGGGAATTGGAGAAAGACTGAAGGAGGCTGAAGAGGAGAGTATACCTTTAGGAGGACCTGCTGTCTCAATTATTCTGGACCAGAATTCTCCCAAATGATAGACCACCAAACAGGCAGCATATACCAACTATTAGATTATCCCTAAATATACACTGAAAAAATTTTTGATCTCTGTTCAATCAGAGATGATGCACTGAGGTCTCAAGAGGCTAGAGGCCCCTGGGTGTTTAGAGATCAGGTGGCTTGGGGACATGCTCTTGGATACAGTGGATGGTCAGTAGATATGGGATGTGTAATAATAAGAAGGTGGACAGGGTTGAGTGAATGAATGAATGAATTAAAATAGAATAATGCCAAGTAATCACATCCCCTATACTCCAAATCTGGAATCCGAATGAAGGAAACTCACTTTCTCTTTAATAGTTGTGTAGTACTCCATTGTGTAAATGTAACACATTTTCTGTATCCATTCCTCTGTTGAGGGGCATCTGGGTTCTTTCCAGCTTCTGGCTATTATAAATAAGGCTGCTATGAACATAGTGGAGCATATGTCCTTTTTACCGGTTGGGACATCTTCTGGATATATGCCCAGAAGAGGTTTGCTGGATCTTCTGGTGGTAATATGTCCAATTTTCTGAGGAACCGTCAGACTGATTTCCAGAGTGGTTGTACAAGTTTGCAATCCCACCAACAATGTAGGAGTGTTCCTCTTTCTCCACATCCTCACCAGCATCTGCTGTCACCTGAATTTTTCATCTTAGCCATTCTGACTGGCGTGAAGGTGGAATCTCAGCGTTGTTTTGATTTGCATTTCCCTAATGATTAAGGATGTTGAACATTTTTTCAGGTGCTTCTCTGCCATTCGGTATTCCTCTGGTGAGAAATCTTTTTTTTTTTTTTTTAAGTTTTAACTATTTTTATTCAACATGAAACAGAACAACAGTTGTTCAGACAACAAAACAAAAACAGACACGAATTGACACATGAAAAGACTGGTGCATCAAACACAGACAATACAGAGAGGGTAGAGAACTTGATGTAACCAGAATTATGGATGTCTCCTGTATGGGGCAAAGAGAAACAGTACATCTCCAAATTTCCTTCTGTTCCTGGGAGAGCTCCAAAATCCTTTTTTCGTCTCTCTTGGTCTCTCTTTCTCATGTCATTTGTATATCTAGCAACTCCCACTCACCACCCACTTTTGTATTTTACACTTTGTATTTGATTTTATTATTTTAAGCTTTTAAAAGAATGTATTTTTTTGTTTGAGTTGCCTTATTCTGTGCTCTAGTTCACATTCATGTCTGCCTTTGATTTTATTATTTTTTACTATAACTTTTGTTTTTATTTTTTTTCAAGGACTTAAAGAGCAACCTTAGGTTATATATTTCAGAATTTTATGATATATATATATTCTTTTTTTTCTTTTCCATTTTTTATTAGGTATTTAGCTCATTTACATTTCCAATGCTATACCAAAAGTCCCCCATAGCCACCAACCCCAACTCCCCTACCCACCCACTCCCCCTTTTTGGCCCTGGCGTTCCCCTGTACTGGGGCATATTCTTTGTTTAGTTCTGAGCCCCATTTTTAATGGGGTTATTTGAATATATGGAGTCTACCTTCTTGAGTTCTTTATATGTATTGGATATTGGTCCCCTTACCGATTTGGGATAGGTAAAGATCCTTTCCCAATCTGTTTGTGGTCTTTTTGTCATATTGAAGGCATCTTTTGCTTTGCAGAAGCTTTGCAATTTTATGAGGTCCCATTTATCGATTCTCGATCTTACAGGACAAGCCATTGCTGTTCTATTCAGGAATTTTTCCCCTGTACCCATATCTTCGAGGCTTTTCCCTACTTTCTCCTCTATTAGTATCAATGTCTCTGGTTTTATGTGGAGTTCTTTAATCCAATTAGATTTGACCTTAGTACAAGGAGATAGAAATGGATCAATTCGCAATCTTCAACATGATAACAGCCAGTTGTGCCAGTACCATTTGTTGAAAATGCTGTCTTTTTTCCACTGGATGGTTTTAGATTGCTTGTCAAAGATCAAGTGACCATAGGTGTGTGGGTTTTTCTTTGGGTCTTCAATTCTGTTCCATTGGTCTACTTGTCTGTCACTATACCAGTTCCATGCAGTTTTTATCACAATTGCTCTGTAGTACAGCTTTAGGTTGGGCATGGTGATTCCACTAGATGTTCTTTTATCCTTGAGAAGAGTTTTTGCTATCCTAGGTTTTTTGTTATTCCAGAAGAATCTGCTGATTGCTCTTTCTAATTTGTTTACGAATTGAGTTGGAATTTTGATGGGGATTGCATTGAATCTGTAGATTGTTTTGGCAAGATAGCCATTTTTACTATATTGATCCTGCCAATCCATAAGCATGGGAGATCTTTCCATCTTCTGAGATCTTCTTTAATTTCTTTCTTCAGAGGCATGAAGTTCTTGTCATACAGATCTTTTACTTCCTAAGAGTCATGCCTAGGTATTTTATATTATTTGTGGATATTGAGAAGGGTGTTTTTTCCCTAATTTCTTCCTCAGGCTGTTTGTCCTTTGTGAAGAGAAAGGCCATTGACTGGATTGAGTTAATTTTATAACCAGCTACATCACTGAAGCTGTTTATCAGGCTTAGGAGTTCTCTGGTGGAATTTTTGGGTCACGTATACATATTATCATATCATCTGCAAAAAGTGATATTTTGACTTCTTCCTTTCCAATTTGTATCACCTTGATCTCCTTTTGTTGTCTAAATGCTCTGGCTAGGATTTCAAGTACAATGTTGAATAGGTAGGGAGAGAGTGGACAGCCTTGTCTAGGCCCTGATTTTAGTGGGATTGCTTCAAGCTTTTCACCATTTACTTTGATGCTGGCTACTGGTTTGCTGTAGATTTTTTTTATCATGTTTAGGTATGGGCCTTGAATTCCTGATCTTTTCAAGACTTTTATCATGAATGGGTGTTGGATTTTGTCAAATGTGTTCGCAGCTTCTAATGAGATGATCATGTGGTTTTTGTTTTTGAGTTTGTTATATACTGGATTACATTGATGGATTTCCGTATATTGAACCATCCCTGCGTCCCTGGGATGAAATCTACTTGGTCAGGTTGGATGATTGTTTTGATGTGTTCTTGGATTTGGTTAGCAAGAACTTTATTGAGGATTTTTGCATCAATATTTATAAGTGATATTGGTCTGAAGTTCTTTATCTTTGTGGGGTCTTTTTGTGGTTTAGGTATCAGAGTAATTGTGGCTTCATAGAATGAGTTGGTTAGAGTACCTTCTGTTTCTATTTTGTGGAACAGTTTGTGCAGAACTGGGAGTAGATCTTCTTTGAAGGTCTGATAGAACTCTGCATGAAACCCATCTCGTCCTGGGCTTTTTTTTTTTTTTTTTTTGGTTGGGAGATTATTAAGGACTACTTTTATTTCTTTGGGGGATATCGGGCTGTTTAGATCATTAACCTGATCTTGATTCAACTTTGGTACCTGGTATCTGTCTAGAAACTTCTTCATTTCATCCAGGTTCTCCAGTTTTGTTGAGTATAGCCTTTTGTAGAAGGAACTGAGGGTTTTTTGGATTTCTTCAGGATCTGTTGTTATGTCTCCCTTTTCATTTCAGATTTTATTAATTAGAATGCTTTCCCTGTGCCCTTTAGTGAGTCTGGCTAAGGGTTTGTCTATCTTGTTGATTTTGTCAAAGAACCAGCTCCTCGATTGGTTGATTCTCTGAATAGTTCTTCTTGTTTCCACTTGGTTGATTTTGCCCCTGAGTTTCATTATTTCCTGCCATCTACTCCTCTTGGGTGAATTTGCTTCCTTTTGTTCTAGAGCTTTTAGGTGTGTTGTCAAGCTGCTAATGTGTGCTCTCTCTAGTTTCCTTTTGGAGGCACTCAGATCTATGAGTTTTCCTCTTAGAAATGCTTTCATTGTGTCCCATAAGTTTGGGTATGAGGTGGCTTAATTTTCATTCAACTCTAAGAAGTCCTTAATTTCTTTCTTTATTCCTTCCTTGACCAAGATATCATTGAGAAGAGTGTTGTTCAGATTCCACGTGAATGTTGGCTTTCTATTATTTATTTTGTTATTGAAGATCAGCCTTAGTGCATGGTGATCTAATAGGATACATGGGACAATTTCAATATGTTTGTATCTGTTGAGGCCTGTTTTGTGATCTATTATGTGGTCAATTTTGGAGAAGGTACCATGAGGTGCTGAGAAGAAGGTATATCCTTTTGTTTTAGGATAAAATGTTCTGTAGATATCTGTCAGATCCATTTGTTTCATAACTTCTGTTAGTTTCACTGTGTCCCTGTTTACTTTATGTTTCCTCGATCTGTCCATTGGTGAAAGTAGTGTGTTGAAGTCTCCCACAATTATTGTGTGAGGTGCAATGTGTGCTTTGAGCTTTACTAAAGTTTCTTTAATGAATGTGGCTGCCCGTGTATTTGGAGCATAGATATTCAGAATTGATAGTTCCTCTTGGAGGATTTTACCTTTGATGGGAATGAAGTGCCCCTCCTTGTCTTTTTTGATGTCTTTGGGTTGTAAGTCAATCTTATCAGATATTATGATGGCTACTCCTGCTTTTTTCTTCATACCATTTGCTTGGGAAATTGTTTTTCAGCCTTTCATTCTGAGGTAGTGTCTATCTTTTTCTCTGAGATGAGTTTCCTGTAAGCAGCAAAATGCTGGGTCTTGTTTGTGTAGCCAGTTTGTTAGTCTATATCTTTTTATTGGGGAGTTGAGACCATTGAAATTAAGAGATATTAAGGAAAAGTAATTGTTGGTTCCTCTTATTTTTGTTGTTAAAGTAGGCATTCTGTTTTTGTGGCTGTTTTATTTTAGGTTTGTTGAGGGATAGCCTTCTTGTTTTTACTAGGGCAAGGTTCCCTTCCTAGTTTTTTATTTTTTTATTTTTTTTTCCTGTTAATATCCTTTGATCCTTTGAAGGCCTGGATTTGTGGAAAGGTAATATGTGAATTTGTTTTTGTCGTGGAATACTTTTGTTTCTCCATCTATGGTAATGGAGAGTTTAGCTGGGTATGGTAGCCTTGGCTGGAATTTGTGTTCTCTTAGTGTCTGTATAACATCTGTCCAGGCTCTTCTGGCTTTCATAGTCTCTGGTGAAAAAGTTGGTGTAATTCTGATTGACTTGCCTTTATAAGTTACTTGACATTTTTCCCTTACTGCTTTTAGTATTCTATCTTTATTTAGTGCATTTGTTGTTCTGATTATTATGTGTCGGGAGGAATTTTTTTTCTGGTCCAGTCTATTGGGAGTTCTGTAGGCTTCTTGTATGTTCATGGGCATCTCTTTCTTTAGATTTGGGAAGTTTTTTTCAATAATTTTGTTGAAGATATTTGCTGGTCCTTTGAGTTGAAAATCTTCATTCTGATCCACCCCTATTATCCGTAGGTTTGGTCTTCTCATTGTGTCCTCGATTTCCTGGATATTTTGAGTTAGGATCTTTTTGCATTTTCCATTTTCTTTGATTGTTGTGCCGATGTTCTCTATGGGATCTTCTGCACCTGAGATTCTCTCTTCCATGTCTTGTATTCTGTTGCTGATGCTCAAATCTATGGTTCCTGATTTCTTTCCTAGGGTTTCTATCTCCAGTGTTGCCTCACTTTGAGTTTTCTTTATTGTGTCTACTTCTCTTTTTAGGTCTAGTATGGTTTTGTTCATTTCCTTCACCTGTTTGGATGTGTTTTCCTCTTTTTCTGTAAGGACTTCTACCCCTTTGATTGTGTTTTCCTGTTTTTCTTTAAGGACTTGTAACTCTTTAGCAGTGTTCTCCTGTATTTCTTTAAGTGAGTTATTAAAGTCTTTCTTGATGTCCTCTACCATCATTATGAGATATGCTTTTAAATCTGGGTCTAGGTTTTCAGGTGTGTTGAGGTGCCCTGGACTAGGCAAAGTGGGAGTGCTGGGTTCTGATGATGGTGAGTGGTCTTGGTTCCTGTTAGTAAGATTCCTACATTTACCTTTCACCATTTGGTAATCTCTGGAGTTAGTTGTTATAGTTGACTCTGTTTAGAGATTGTTCTTCTGGTGATTCTGTTACCGTCTATCAGCAGACCTGGGAGACAGACACTCTTTTCTGAGTTTCAGTGCTCAGAGCTCTCTCTGCTGGCAAGCTCTCCTCTTACAGGGAAGGTGCACAGATTATCTTGTATTTGGACCTCCTCCTGGCTGAAGAAGTGGGCCGAAAACAGGACCTTTTCCAGAAGCTGTGTTGCTTGGCAGGTCCCAGAAGTGCACACTCTCACCTGTGCAGACTAAGTTCCTAAGTTCGGTGGCGTCCCAGAACCAAGGTGGCATCCGCTGCTCCTGAGGCTGAGGCCTTCCTAACCAGGCAGATACCTGTCCTTTGGTTGGGAGGGTGGCTGGCTTTCTATGGCCCGAAAAGCATGCTGCCTCAGAGGTTCTGTGGCTCCGCCTGTCCCAGAAGCTGTCCAGTTCTGTGGTGCACTCTCTTACCTGTTCAGATTAATTTCCTAAGTTCGGCATAGTCCCTGAACCCCCGCTATTATAATTAAGGCTGCTGTAAACACTGAAGGTTTACTCATGATATGGTAGAGCATTTTGGGGTATATGCCCAGAAGTTGTATATATGAATATTCAGATAGACTTATTTCCAATTTTGTGAAGAAATGCCAGAATATTTTCCAGATTATGGAATCTGGAAAACACTTTGCAATCCCACTAGCAAAGATAAAGTGTTCTTTTTTATCTACATTTGCTCTAGCAGCTATTTTCACCTGACATTTTGGTCTCAACCATTCTGATTGGTTTAGGATAGAATCTCAGCGTGGTTTCGATTTTTATTTCACAATAAATGAGGATGTTGAACATTTCTTTAGGTGCTTCTCAGGCTTTTGAGATTCCTAAATTGAGAATTTTGTTTAGCTCTAGAGCTCATTTTTTCATTAGGTTGTTTTTTGTTTTTTGTTTTGTTTTGTTTTGTTTTGTTTTGTTTTTTTTTGGAGTCTAGCTTCTTGAATTATTTGTATATTTTGAATATTAGCCCTCGATCAGATGTAGGGTTAGTAAAGAACTTTTCTCCATTACTAGGTTGCCATTTTGTCCTATTGACAGTGTCCTTTGCCTTACAGAAGCTTTTCAGTTTCAGAAGGTCCCATTTGTTAATTGACAAAGATATGCTTTCAGACATGAACATGGCATGACTATCCTAAAAGAGGCTATGCCATCAACTGACTGAGACAGATGCAGATATTTACAGCCAACCATTGGTCTAAACCCAGGAACCCCTATGGAAGAGTTTGATCAAAGACTGAAGGAACTGAAGGGAATTACAACCCTATTGGAAGAACAACACCATGAAAAAACTAGATTTCCCAGAATTCTCAGGTACTAAGCCACCAACCAAAAAGCATACATGTACTATTACATAACCCCTACTATACATATGTAGCAGAGGATTGCATTGTCTGGCCTCAGTGCGATGAGTGTGTGTGCTTATCCTGTGGAAGCTTTATGTCCCCAGAAAAGTTGAATTCTAGAGAGGTGGGTGGGAGAGTAACCTTTTAGAGAATGGAGGGAAGTGTGGTAGGGGCCTCATGGAGGGAATATGCTGAAGGGGATCACATTTGAAATATAAATAAATAAAATAATTAGTATAATTGATAATATGATATAGTTTAGAATATCTTCAAAACAGGAGCATGAAAGTAATTGGATATAGGAAGATAAATTTAATTTTAGAGATTTTAGGTATGGTAGTCAAAATTCTTTAAAGAAAAAACTGGAATAATTATGTGTGTGTGTGTGTGTGTGTGTGTGTGTGTGTATGTGTGTGTGTGTGGGTGTGTGTGTGTGTGTGTGTGTGTGTGTTTGTATAGGGATTTATACACTGTGGTCCAGCCCAGGTATTGAAAAATAGATGTCTATGGTCAGATAGTAAAGGAATCCAATAGATCTGTCCACAAGGCTGAATTTCCCAGATGTTCTTCAGTATATGTTGGGCTCTCAAAGAAATATACTCTAAAACCTTCAAAAGAACAAGCATACCTGTGAGAATGAAGACAAGCAGGCAAAAACCAAAGGGTCTTCTATGTGCTTTACATAGGCTAGCACAAGAATATGTGTCCCAGAGTTAGGATAGGTTTTTAGACCTCAAATGAGGCAATGAACCAAAAATCACTTATATCTAGTGCTTTTCCCTTTCAGATAATTCAATATTCAGTAAAGTTAACAACTAAGACTAGCAATCACCAAGGTAGAAGTCATAGAAGTAATATGCCTGGCAACCTATCTCCTATATAACAACCAAATAGACAAGTAATAAAGTTCAGACAAGTAAGCTTTATTTAATAATAAAATATTGGGAAGACAAACAAGGGAATAGGTGTTGCAAATTCTGTCTTACAATTTAAACACAGTGTACACGTTTAAACAG